>NW_026067910.1:6797455-6805046 GCF_014885135.2 Alexandromys fortis | reverse complement strand
CAAATATTTTCAATCTGTGGTTGGTTGAATCTGTGATATGTGCAACCTTTGACTGTGTACAATGTGTATAGTTATAGAGATGGTTTTTTAACAGAGAGGCTATTGATGACTAACTATAGTGGTCATCTTCGGTATCTGGCTCTGGCTAGTATATGGCAATTTTCCTACTCCTTTTTTGGGATGTATTAGGGAACATAAGTATTTGAAGCCAAAGTTGGAGGCTGTAATTCTGGACTACATTTTCCTTCAGAGTAACATTAGATTAGAACACTGATTAGAACAAGAAGGTAGAAGAAGCTGAGATATGTTTCTGGCTGCCCTTCCATGCTGGCTGCCCTTACAGCTTTTGCTGACTCTTTTTGCTAGAAGAAATCTGATTGGTCTCTCAATAGTGAATTGCATGCTTTTTATAGTCCATTTCCAACCCACCCCTTAAAATATGATCTCACCAGATTGGTATCATGTGTGAGCTGATAAGAAATATCAATTACAGCTCCTCACCTCTGAAACAGAAACCTCAGCAGAGAGACCAAACAAGTCCAAAGAGCCACTAATAACTCAATAACTAGAAACCTAGGCTACACACTAAAACCATATAAAAACCTTTTAAAAATGCTAGTGCTTGAATAATACCCCCAAACATCATGACTGAATCATTCTGACAGGTATGAAGAACTTGTTTTTGAAAAAGCAAAAGAAGAGATGAGTCAGTTGGTCAAAGCATTTGTTGCCAAGCCTGATGACCTAGTTCAATCCCTGGGCCCCATAGTAGAGAAAGGGAATTGACTTCCACCAATTGACTTGAACCATCCACATATGTGGTGTGGTGTGTGTGGAGTGTGTGCATGAATGGACATGTGTATGTTTGTGTGTGTGCACATGCATGAATGATGCCTATGTGTGTGCATCACCACACATGCACATATGTGCATACACATAATAAATAGATTAAAAAAGAAGAGAATAAAGGCAGAGTCAGCATGAGAGCCTCATCCAGTAGAGCTTGGTTCCAGTCTGCTTGCAAGCTAAGGGCTTAGACTTGGACATAAGCTGTAACCAGATGGTGCAGCAGGAGAAATAAACAGAAGAGCAATGGAGATTTCTGGAAATTTTTCTTTTATTTAAAAAAAAGGATCACAAACAATGAATTTTTCCTTCAGTCTTTGCTTTTTGTTGTTAAGGGCTTACAGCCAGAGGGGAGGTCCCAAATATAGGTTCTCAAATCATTTCTCTGATGAAATAAATAACTCTGAAACAATTGTAATCCACCTTCTTAGAGACACAATAGAATGTATGTTGTTTAGATACTGTGGGTTGGAACATAGGTGAACAAAACAAACCAACAATTAAATTATCATTAGTCTAGATTTATTATGCATTGCATCTAATTTTGTATTTCAGATCTAAAAGCTATTTTTGATATCTCCAGATGCTAAAATGAAAGAATAAGTTTTAAAAACTGTGACAACTAATTAGTGCAGTTGTTTCTTTTGTTTTAGGCTTTTTGTTTGTTTGTGTTTTTTACTCTTTGGGTACCCGCCACCCAACTCCCAAATAAATACACAGAGACTTATCCTTACCTATGAATGTCTAGTTTTAGCTTGGCTTCTTTCTAGCTAGCCTTTCTAACTTAAATTGTCTTATTTCTCTCCAGCTTTTCTAACTTAAATTAGCCCATTTATCTTTAACTATGGTTTGCCTCTGGGCTTCTTACCTTTTTTATTCTTGTGTATTTTTCTTTCTTTTGGACTCTGAGGCTAGCTGTGTAGTTGGGTGGCTCGCCCCTGTGACCTCCTCCCCTCTTTTCCTCACTCCTCACTCTCCTCACTAGATTTCTCCTTCTATTTATTTTCTCTCTCTGTCAGACCCATCTATTCTTCCTCCTGCCTACCTGTTGACCAGTCAGCTCTTTATTAAACCAATCAGGTATTTTAGGCAGACAAAGTAACACAATTTTACAGAATTAAACAAATGCAACATAAAAGAATGCAGAACATCTTTGCATCATTAAATGGATACTCTACAATATAAACAAATATAACATGTCTTAAGCTAGTATTCCACAACAAATTGGAGGATTTGAAAGCATTCTAATAGGTCTATTTCAGTAATTCAGTAGCTTTTTTGTTTCAAATCATATAATTTTATGTTGTTGGTAAAATTAAGTTCAACTATTCTTAAATATGCTAAATTCTATATTTTCTGGAATTATTCTATAATTTTTATCATATGCCTGAAAAAATTATTTTGCTGTATTTTCAGGTTTTGGATCTTGTGCAAAAATCTTTTCAAGTTAATTGGAGCATACACTTGACCTTTCCCATTGACACATAAATGAAATGATTGAGAATGATTTTGTTTCTTTGCTTGTTGATTTTTTTTTTGGTGGGTGGGCATTGAGCAGAATTTTTCCCTTGTTTTATCATTGTTTATGGTTTGTTTCATTTTGTTTTGTTTTAGTTGTAAACCTATTTTCTGAAATCTGGCTGCCAAAATTCAAATCCTTTAAGTAGTATTAATATACCAGCTCAAATAATCTCCCTGGCTAGCCTCTCAATCATTTTTTTATTTTGATTTTATAACTACTTCAGTAGTAGAAGTCAAAGAACTTATCCTTCCTTCCCTCTTTTAGTCACATCTCCCAATTAGCTCTCCTGTATGCACATGAATGCTTCATGATCCTCTTTCCTCTGACCTAATCTTTCCACCTTTCTATTAGGATCTTCTTGCCCTTTGGCAAGCACGCGCCAGTCCGCCCATCACCTGAAAGGTCTTTGGATCTGCCTCTTGTCTCCAGTCTCTGAACACTCCCCTGCTAAGCTTCTAGAAAGAAATGTGAATGGCCCTGTTGTCCGAAGTGTGTGCCTGGAACAGCACACAACACAGCAACATAACATGATATGAGAGCCAGATCCTAACCCCCAAAACTGGTGATGGGGTTATGTCAAGTGGCAAAAGAGACTTCGCTGATACGGTTAAGATTAAAGACATTGAAGGCTGGGGACACCATTCAGTGGCAGAGCATTTGCCTAGCATGCAAAAAGCCCTGGATTTGACTCTCAGCAAAGGAGGGCAAAAAGGAAAGGAGAGAAAATAAAGAAAGACAGGCTACAGAAAGGAAAGATAAATCAAAGGTAACTGGATTGTGACATGAGCCTGGGACTAACCTTATAACATGAACTGGACACTGTTATGGTTTACCTTCTATTGTTGTTAAAACAAACTCAGAAGAAAATTGTTTATTATATTGTACAGATTAGACTTTGTCCACAAGGAAAGGCAGGACAGGGGCCAAGAGGCAGGAAGCAGAGCTGATGGAGGAACACTGCTTACTGGTTTGCTTCCCCTGCTTGTGCTCCTCCTACTTTCTTGTATAATTCAAGTCCACCTTCTTACAGATGGCACAACGCACAATGAACTGAGCCCTCTCACATCAATCATCACAGGAAGACAATGGCCCACAGCCAGTCTGACGGAGACCATTCCTCCATTGAGACTTCTTCTCTAGGTTTGTCAACATGACAACCAGTATCAGCCACTACAAGTTCATATCTGCCTGACACTGACTCCCAAGTCAAAAGTCAAAATTGAAAGCACTTTAATCCCAAGTGCTGGGAATAAAGGCATGTGTCACCACTGCCCATTTAGCAAAGTACTTTCCTAAAGTTAAGTTACAAAGATATTATTTCCAGCATCTGTGATCATTTGGATATTTCTCAAATGGTACTTCTTCAAAGAAAATTCAGAAATGCCATCTAAATTTTCATGTACTAAAACCTCATCTTAAGAAGCACTAAGGATGGATTAACCCACTAAATCCTAAGGATGATATCACAACCACTATTCTATATGATAGAACTAAAAATAAATCTAAGTTGTTTAACTGCTTTATTTTGGAGTGTAAACAAAGTGTTTGAACAGAGATAAAAGATTATATTATAAAAGAATGAAACTTTCAGTTATGCAAGAGATGATTTATCTACTTTCAAAATAATGCAAATATGAATTATCCAAGTGACTAATTTTGCAAATCAAATACATATTTCATAGAAGGGGATCTTCACCTAATTTTTAATTTAACAGCATTTATCTGCAGTGTAATAATGAAGCCCCACTCAGTCTAATTATCTGAAAATTTTTCAGCTATGTTTTACTAATCTTCCTGCAAATAACAGGTTCAGTCTTTGTTCAATATGAGTACTTTCATTTTTTGACTTTCTACTTCCTATCCAGAACATTGTTTTTGTTGTGGATAACCCAAGATTTGGGCAACACAGTGCAGGATAAATCTATCAACCATCAATCATCAGAAGAGGAGCGGTGTCTAAAGAAAATGAAGCCGATGGGTATTTCAGCCCAGTAACCTGTATGTCTTAGTTTTTTATAGAAAGTACGTTATAGATTATTGAAAAAGGACTTCATAGTCTTAGGTTACTGTCCTGTACTAACATATCTGAAGGCAGACTGTTTTCTTTCTTAGATTATCTGAGGTGTTCAGTATGATCACATTCAACATGAACCTAAGACATTGGAGACGCAGAATTTGACTCCTATTCCTCTGTATCTTATTACAAATCTCCCAAATAAAATTTTTTAAAAAAGAGCATCCAGTCATCTAAGATTCTCCTACATGGCAAAGGCAGCTGTTTAGGTATCTGTGTTGGTCTTCCTCTCCAACTCCTTCTCAAATTGCTGAGATTAGCTGTGTGATCATTCTCTTGTCCATTAATTGGGGGCATAACCTTCCATTGGTTTCTTGTGCCTTGAGTAATTCAGTTATCACATCTGCGTGGACTAACCAATAAGCCTAAGATACTAAGGATGAATACACATTGAAGATAGCAATTTTTAGCATTTGCAAAGAGAAAAAAAATGCACAACTACAAGACATAAATGATATGTCTGAGGTGCAACAGAAAACATTAAGTTCCTTCAGGTGATATAAAGCTTTGGACTCAAATTCAGAATTTTATTAGTAATTCAAATAATATTAGGCCTGTTGTATGAGAAGGCTGCTTGTTCATTTCCTGGCTGCCCAGATTCCCGAAACAATCACACAGAAACCATATTATTTGAATACTGTTTGGCCAATAGCTTAAGCATTTTTCTGGCTAACTCATATCTTAAATTAGCCCATCTCCATTAATCTGTGTATAGCCACTAGGCTGTGGCTTACCAGGTAATGTTTAGGCATCTGTCTTTGGCAGAGCTACATGGTTTCTCACTGACTCTGCCTTCTTTCTCCCAGCATTCAGTTTAGTTTTCCCCCCACTAGCTCTACTCTGCCCTATCACAGGCCAAGGCAGATTCTTTGCTTATTAACCAATGGTATTCACAACATATAGATGGGAATTCCATATCATAGGCCTAAAAATTCTAGGCACTGAAGTTCTCTAGCAGAATGCAAGGAAACCTGAGACGTCCTTACAGAGGTGTTCTCTGTGCAGGTATTATGACTACCAAAGTCTAGTTAGGTTCATTAACACTTGACTTCCAATTCCTTCAGTCAGATACCTGCACAAAGGACCAGGTCTATTAAGTAGCCAGTTATACATACAATGGGATGTCTGAGCAACTCTAGGGGTCTTGATCAATGTGATGACTCTTATAGGACTCATTTAGGGCTTAGGAACTGCTAATATAATATATTATGTCAGGTTATGAAACAAAAGCAGTTCCAAAAACTTCAACAATCTATAGATTAGCATGATCATATCTCAACCTAGTGACACATGCTATAACCCCAACTATGAGAAACTGAGGCAACCTGACTATAACCCCAACTATGAGAAACTGAGGCAAGAGAAACACATGGATACAGAGAAAGTTGCATCCCTGTCAATTTAGTAAGACCCTGTTTCATGGGGGCTGGACAGATGGCTTAGTGGTTAAGAGCACTGGCTGCTCTTCCAGAGGACTTGTGCTCAATTCCCAGCACCCACACGACAACTCACAACTGTCTGTAAGTCTAGTTTCCAGGTATCTGACATCCTTATATAGACATACATGCAGGCAAAACACCAATGCACATAAAAATAAAAATAAATAAAATTTAGAAAGACCCTGTTTCAATAAAAAATACAAGGAGGTCTGAGAGCATGGTTTCATCCTAGAATGCTTGCCTGGTATGTATTAGAATCTAGATTCAATATCCAGCATTGAGTGAAAAAAAAAGAAGAAAACAAAAGAAAATCATAAAATCAAAATAATCTAAACATACGAAGAAGCTCTGGGTTTGATTTTCCTACCCACATAGAGATTTTCTTGGCATGATTGATCTGTTCACTTTCTATGTATACATTATGTATGTGTATATTTATTGCAGTATTTCTTTTTTTAAGTTGATACTAAATTTTCTACATAATTGTCAGAAAACCATCCAAGGTTCTTTGAAGCAGATGTTAAGAGCACCACTGGTCAAATCTATCAGAGTGAAATCAGCAGTATGGGAAATAGCAAACTGATTCCCTGTCCTGGTGGAGGCTTTAAGGGTTATGGGTGTGTCCACCCATTCTCTGTGCAGTGGTCACTGGAGAGAAGAAAGAATGACTTCGCTGTGTGCCCAGTAGTACACAAAGCTTTGACATGGGATTGGGGATGGGGATGCCTTTTGACCCATCAACGAATTTTGAAACAGCCTTTTATAAAATGAGTGATTAAGAAGTATATCAATAAAAATACACAAAAATGCATACTTTGTTACACAATTTCTTTCAGCTAAATTTTGGTGACATGGCAATTTCTTTCCTCTGTGACGCCTTAGAGGGGTTGGAGACCTCGGCTGACATGGAAAGAGAATACACAAAGCCTCTCTGTAGTTAAGATTTTCCTTTCTATTTGAGATCGTCTATAAGGGTGTCATGAATCTCACTTCATTGCAAACTGAGTGAAAAACAATTTAGAATGCATCTGCAGGCAAGTGATGACGAATTAAACACAAAAATTTATGAGAAAATATGTTAAACCAAAAAAAATGTATAAACATTTTCTCCAAAGTCAGTTTTATTTCCTTCTAAAGGACGGACCACATTTCTCCAACCCATGAAAGTTGTTGTATGAAAGAGAGTTGTTCTCTTTCATACCACAAACATGAGACAAGGAGGAACTGGATGAAATAGAGCCCCTACAATAGGAGGTAAATAAAATGCCTTACAAACCAGTACTCCTCGCCCTTAAAAACAAATTACAGCTTCCTCTATTTTTATTCTAATTTTTATGTTGATTAAGAAAAGCTTCAAGTATTTATGAGACTTCTTACTTTTTCTTTTAATTTGATATCCAGTCATTTTCACATTACAATCAATTTTTTCCTTAATTAAAACCAAGAGTTTATGCCATTCTTGTAAAGTTTTACCTTCAAAGCCTTATATGCTATAGAACTACTATGTCTTAATTTCTTATACTTTTTATGCATTCAAAAAAAATCTCTGATTTTGTTATTAGAAAACCAAAAACAATTTCAAAGTTTCTTGGAATTTGTTAGCCTTCTTTTTTTTTTTTACTTTTTATTTTTATTGAGAAAAGAGGGAAAAAAAAGTTTCCGCCTCCTCCCAGCCTCCCATTTCCCCTCCCCCCCCCCCACCCCCCCCCT
>NW_026067910.1:6790426-6797293 GCF_014885135.2 Alexandromys fortis | reverse complement strand
CTCACCAAGGCCAGCTGGACTGTGACTGAAAAAGCATGGGATAAAACCGGACTCTCTGATCATGGCGAACAATGAGGACAGATGAGAAGCCAAGGTCAATGGCAAGGGGTTCTGATCCTACTTCATGTTCTGGCTTGGTGGGAGCCTAGCCAGCTTGGATGTTCACCTTCCTAGACATGGACGGAGCGGGGAGAACCTTGGACTTTCCACAGGGCAGGGAACCATGACTGCTCTTTGGATTGGAGAGGGAGGGGGAGAAGAGTGGGGGGAGGGGGAGAAAAGTGGGGGGAGGGGGAGGGAAATGGGAGGCTGGGAGGAGACGGAAACTTTTTTTTTCTTATTCTCAATAAAAAAAAAATAAAGTGACACACTGTGACCATCTTAATGCAGTCAGTTTAGCTTTGGGGAATTAAGGTGAAATAAATGACAACTTAAAAGTCCATGTAGGTTCATCTCTTTTTCGATTTCAAAGCAAGAAACACAAAATGGTAAAAATCATAGCCAGTTAGCTCTTTGCTTTAATTTGTAACATGTTCTGGGGGAGCTTCTGGTGCCATCCCTAAAAAGAAATTGCCTCTGAGAGCAGCCATGGATAGGAAGTTCAACCGTGAGAAACCTTCCTGGCCTGGGATAGTAGCAGGAGAGGCATTCTGGTTAAAGGAGCTTGAGGTTGAGACTCACTTACATCACACTGAGTTTGACACCATCTTGCGAAATTTATGGAGACCTGGCTCGAAATAACAAACAAAAATAAAAAGGCTGTGGGTGTAGCTAAGCTACCACTGCATTCAGTGCTGGCCTAATATGGGTAAGACCCTTGGCCAATTACCCAAAGCACAAAGCAAAGCAAACAGAACAGCATTATGACCATTGGATGCACTTCGGCAAGTAGCACTCAAAACGCTGAGGCAGGAGGATCATGAATTTGAGGGAGGCCTGAACTACACAGAACATCTCAGACATGTAGGCCAGTGTGTTTAGATCCAGCATCAAACAATCAAAACAAAGCAGTAGAATATGAATATAGCTACAATCCAATTATGGATGATGTTACAATATGAAGACCCAAATCATATACTTAAGGAACAGCATATAAAAATAAAATAACCACATACATATAAGTGTGCATATGGGTCTATGCATACACACATCCTTTCTATCTACTCTGTGTCTAACTGGTCTAATGAGAACTGTCTCATGTCTTGTTTTTTATGATAGCATTTGTTTGAAGCTGTCAAGCAAGCAATCTTTAGGAGTTCATTCTTGTTTTCTAATTCAGAAAAAGAAGCAAAATTAATCAAGAGAAAGCAATTTTAGAGAGACAGGAATTGGGGCCAAACAGGTTGTACAATCTATTTCCTCTAAAAATAACCAACAGAAGGTCTGGCAGCCTGCCTTGGTATCAGCAGCTTCCCTTCATTAAATCTAATTGCTGTGTGGAGGCCATTTCAATTGGTGCATATGAAAAGCAATTTCATGTTCGCGATGGTGGCCTCCAGCCTCTCTAGGGAGTGAATGGTCTGTTCTGCTCCTTTTATGTGCTCCGCAGGATGGGAAGATGCTTGGACACATTACTATCTGTCCTGTGATTGTCACTCGTCCTGAACTGGTCAGTAAGTTTATAGAGAAGTCATTGTGTTTGGGATGCTAAGACACAAAAGAAAGGAAAAGGAAATGAATGGTTGAGTCCCCAGTGTAGAAGCGCGGGCGTCAAGGACCACACTGTGTTTTCCACCTGGTTTTGTCTCTTAATCTAATGCAACGAAAGACAAACTATTCAGTTCCCCTGGGCTTCACGGAGCACTGCCTACAACCACCTCAGAATAAAGTGAATGAGCTCATGTTAGTTACCATTGTATCTGTCTTTTTCAACGTTCTCAATTCAAGTTGGCAAAATAATACAGAACTGCATCCTATTTCACAGAATTTGGGCTTTCTGCAGTTCATTCATTCATCGACTATGATTACCTGTTTGTGTCCCTTAATTCTCTCTTATTTATAAAGGATGCAATATCTTACCACAGGAGCTTAACATCTGGGGGTCTATAAATGTTTTATAGTAAATTTAGAAGACAGCTGACAATAACCACAGCAAATAATAATTCATTATACGTGGGTGAGTCCATTTAGAAAGTTCCGTACCTACAATCATACTATATCAAAGCATAATGTTTTGTAGGCTAGGTACTCTAATAATTATTATCATTGGTCAAGTGCCCACTAGCTGGCAGGTACTTTATGATGTCTCTTTTTTATTCAGTGCTGGTCTTTAACACAGGGAATCATGAATGTTAGGCAAGTCCTCTGAGCTACATTCTGGCCCTGTAATTCCCATACAATTATCCTCAAAATTAAGGTAATCACACAGATGTCATTTCCCATTTATGGAAGCAAACAGGTAAAATCATCCAGCGACTAGGAGAAAAAGAGCATATGAAAGCTCAAATCTGATGCTAAAATACATGTTTTCCATGTTTGTCCTCTGGCTTTTTTTTTTATTCTAAGTGTTTTTTCACATCATGTATCCTGATCCCATTCATTCCCCCAGCCGTTCAAATCTGCCCTCCACCCCTGTATACCCCCATATAAAACAAAATTCAACAGAAAAAATTGAAGAAAATAAAATGAGAAAAAAAGGGAAGGGTCGGGAGGTGATGGGTACACACTTTTAATACCAGCATTTGGGAGGCAGAGGCAGGTGGTTCTCTGTGAGTTCAAGGGCAGCCTGGTCTACAAGAGCTAGTTCCAAGACACGCCCCAAAGCTACAGAGAAACCCTATCTAAAAAAAAAAAGAGAAAAAACGACACACACACACACACACACACACACACACACATATAGTTGTGCCTGCATGTGTGCCTGCATGTCAGAAGAGGGCACCAGATCTCTTTAAAATATTTCCATTTCTAGCAGAGGAGTTATAGGGCAGGGGAGAGGAGCAAGGGAGGGAGAGAGAGAGGGAGGGGAAGAGAAAGGGAGGGAGAAGAGGGAGGGAGGGAGGGAATGAAAGGAAGGAGGGAGGAAGAGAAAGGAGGGAGGGAGGGAGGAAGGGAGGGAGGGAAAGAGAGAAAGAAAGAAAGAAAGAAAGAAAGAAAGAAAGAAAGAAAGAAAGAAAGAAAGAAAGAAAGAAAGAAAGAAAGAAAGAAAGGAAAGAATTAAAATAAAAATCTTGTCACGGGAGCTGCAGTGCAACCCAAGTCAAGCCGTAAACCCCTTTGTCCTTACATCTCTACTCGCAACTGTTCATCTTGAAGAGTCATTAGATAATTTCCAGGCCCCTGATGTTCACTTCACATTCAATGCTGAGCCTCCACTGGGGCTCTTCATGGACATTCCACGCACCCTGTGTTGTGGAGATCCTGCAACTTTGGATCTGTGGGTCAAGCCCCTTCACATACTCCCCCAGGTCATAGATGAAGTGGATGTTGGGGTAGGACAACTCAAATCTCTGGGTCTGGGCCTGGTCAGCTGTACGGGTGGTCTGCCAGATAGGAAATGGGCACAGATCTTGTATGGTTGTAATTTCAGGACTGGTTCACCTACACCTCACTAAGAATGTTGGCTCTATTGTGTTGCCCTGGTTGGTGTGGTCAGGGATGGCTCTCTCAAACTTATGATCACAGATCCAGCAATCCTATCTGCCCCAGGCATTGATAGGCTGGGGGGGGGGACATATCTCCTCTGTCCATGCCGCCACAGGGCAGATGGCGGGGGGGGGGGGGGGGGGACATATCTCCTCTGTCCATGCCGCCACAGGGCAGATGGGTAATGGGGACAGCTGTCCCATGATCATGATCTCAGGGCTAGTTGGCCCACACCTGTGCTAACAGTGTGGCTCTGCGGTGCTGCTCTGGCAGTGTGCAGGGCCTGCTCTCCTGAGTGTGGCAGCTGGTGGGGATCAGGAACAGTTCTCCCATTCTTATGACCACAGGGGCCTTTAATTCTTACCGTTTAATTTCCCTTTAGCCAGATACCAGTATCTGACCTCCTACAACTGAAGGCTGAGTTTCAGAATTCAAGCTACATCGTGGTATTAACAACATTTATTTTAATATCCAAGCATTCTCATGCTTTATCAACACATTCCATGTTATAAAATGAAGCATTTCTTCTCTCATCTTTCTGAAACAACAGTGCCGTTTGGTCAGTAGAAAGCTTTCAGTCAGAGGCCTCTGTAGCAGTACATTTACCAAAACAAGATTCTATGTGTTGAGTATTAGAATTGTAGAATTCTCTGTTTGCATCAAACTGAGTCCACGGTACAATGCTGAGCTTCACACGAATTTCCATGCCCCCCCCCTTGCTCATTTGTTAGCAATCATGACATCACAGGAGGAGGACATCACAGGCTTTCCGTACCTGGTTGCTATGATAACCACCTGTGACAGACGTCTGGACTGAGCAAGACACACTGTTATTGTAACCCACCGCTGCTCTTTACTGCATCGTAATCCAGTTAGCCTGAGTGGCATCTTGGAACATACGCAAATTAGCGTTTTCCTTAGGTTTTCTATTGGGCATTTAAAAGAATAACTTCCTTTGAAAAAGACAAGATCTCCTGAGTAAACCGGGAGCATGGGGACCATGGGAGAGGGTTGAAGGGGAGAGGAGAGGCAGAGAGGGGAGCAGAGGAAAATGTAGAGTTCAATAAAAATCAAGAAAAAAGAAAAAGAATAACTTCCTGAGAAAGATAATATTTTCATAGCACTTTCTCACAGTTTATAGGTGATAGCAAGCCATGACATAATGTTTTTGCCCACCATTCTACTACCCAGGAATAAATTAGGTGAGGGTAAGAGGTTGTGGTTGAACTAATATGATTCTCTGTTCAAAATAATATTATGTAACACTTAATTTTCTTATAAATTAGTTCAGTGTTCACAAAAAGAGTAGCTAAGATTTCCATTTTCCTGCAGATTATTTGAATATGTATTAGACATTTCTACCGGACATGGTGATTAAATATTGTGGTGCTTGACTTGCCACATCCTGAATAGCTAATTAAATTAGTCAGAATGATGAGCTGCAACAAAACCATCCCTCTGAGCTGACTTTGTGACATCCTTTATTATCAGAGAAAAAAAAGTTTAAAGTCCCACAAATAATTTCAGTGAGAAATGAAATATTTTGTTATATCTTGTAAAGGTTATGAATTGCCTCTTACTATTGACAGCCAGTTTCTCCACAATCTATGGCCTGAAGTTGAAGCTTTCATTATATTTTTCATTGCACTGAAACTAAATTAAAGCTGATCTCATTATAGAGAAAGAATTGCATTCTATTTCAGGAACTTTTTCTTTTCAATTACACCTTGTAATATCAGAGACCAGTAGAAAAACAGCCAAGTGCAGCTTTATTAGAAAAACATGATTATCAGGACAAATAGCACTTTTAATAAGGTTCTTAGCACTTTATAATAGAAACGCCCACTTATGGGGCTGGAGAAATAGCCCAGTAGTGAAGCACACTTGCTGCTCTTGCTGAAGACCCAAGTTCAGTTCCCAGCACTCACGTCAGGTGGCTCACAGCAGCCTGTAGTCACCTCCAGTGGATCCAAGGTTCTCCTATGGCCTCAGTGGGTATGATATTTATCTGCCCATAGTCACAACAATGTAGACAAACATAGACGTAATTACAAACAAAACTGTATTTGTCTTAAAAAGAGAAACACATACTTATTATGATATTGCTTTAGAAAAAACAATGGCAGGATGAGTTATGCATTCTTTAAGCACCTTCAACTTTAATTATATATGCCCATCTTGTTCCATGAGAATCTCTAGGTGATACACAGTAACACATACAGAGCAATAGAATTTTCCAAAGGAATAAAAGGGTATGATGTCTGAAAAACAGATGTTTGGAAACAAGACAAGATTAGGAATTTTGATCCTAGGCTATGAAAAAAAAAAAAAACAGTTCCTTGGGTTGCTGGTTTATGTGGGTAATTTTTAATAGTCCAGCCTGAACTGCTGGAAGAGCACAAGCTGACTCTGGAGCTTTAAATATACTGGATTTGTTGCCATATTACAGAAAAATAGCAAAAGTGGAATGTGAACCTTCACACACCCACATATATCCATGCACTGCGTGTATAAAAAAAATCTGTGCCAATACATCACACGTATTTTTAAAATATGACAAATATATAAAATATATGGAATAATTAAAGTTGTATTTCTTTCGACATCTCCGTGCTCAGCACAGAGTTCCTGTACCAGCCTGCCCCTCGATGACAGCAAAGAGGACTGATGCTCTCTGTCCTAAACAGAAACACACACCTATTGACACACAGCCTGGAGTGCTGATGCCCTCTGTCCTTAAAGGAACACTGCCTACTGACACACAAGCTCATCTCTCGCTTTCCTCAAACGTCTCAGAGTCCTTTGGATCTGCATGCTTCTATGCGTTTAGCAAAGGAGGGTGTCTTCTTCAAATATCCTCATTTGAAATGACAGATATTCATGTCCCAAATGTCTTTCCTTTTCTGGCGCCCCACTGTCCCCATTTCTCAACGGTTTTCCCAGGAAGAGTTTCTGAGTTTGTTTTCTAACAAAGCATTGCACACATCCACTGGACTCCATTCACGCGCTGTATTTCCCAAAGGTTTTTTTTTTTTTGATACATCAAGATTTTACTTTCTCCAATGTGGGTCTCTGTCTCTATCTCTTGTCTCCTTTCATCGCCTGATGAAGGTTAATTTTCAGGAGGATGCCTATATGATTTTCTTTGGGTTCTCCTTCTTATTTAGCTTCTCTAAGAGCCCGAATTATAGGCTCAATGTCCTTTATTTATGGCTAGAAACTAAATATAAGTGAGTACATCCCATGTTCCTCTTTTTGGGTCTGGCTTACCTCACTCAGGAT
>NW_026067910.1:6785312-6788495 GCF_014885135.2 Alexandromys fortis | reverse complement strand
AAAAAAACTGCCTTCTTCTAGGAATCTGTGCTCATCTGAATTCAAATATCCAACTGTCTTTTCTTAGTGTTTTTTTTTTCATCTGAAGTATTAAATGTTGTGAAACTATCCTTGCTTTTGAGATGTCTATCAATCTGTTCATTGTAAATCTGGATTTATTTATTGGAAGAAACCATGATAATTAATCTTTAATGAAAGTAAAAAATAGAAATATTGTAATGGTTAGCTTTAATGTCAACTTAACTTAAACTAAGATCTTCTGGGGGAGAAAGTATTGATGAGGAGCTGTCTGTATTGGTTGATAGAGGAAGACCCAGCCCACTGTGAGTGGCATCATTCCTTAGGCAAGGTGTCCCAATCAACCTATGAGAGAATTTAATTGAGTGCCAGCAGACAAGCCAATGGGAATGATTCATTCATTCTCTCTCTGATCTTGATTGTGAACATGACCAGCTACTTCAAGTTCTTTCAGCTCTGACTTCCATATATGATGGATGTAACAACTGACAGAGTTACATGAGAAATTAGGATTTATCTTGAAAGAGTGAATGTCAAGATAATCCCAAGGATAAACTTGATGAGAAGAATTGGGACATCTCTGAAGAAAGGTCACATCAACTTCATTTCCTCTGGAAACCACAGAAGTGGTCCTTCATGGTTCTCTCTGCACTGCTGACTCCTGTCTGTGAACCAAAGTTCAGCTGAAGTTTGCAAGGTGAAGCAAACCTGACTCTTATTCAATGCATTCCAGCATATTTGGTTTGTCCTGGTGCCAATCAGTGACTAAGGAATGACTTCCTCCAGAGGCCTTCTTGTCTATAATTTTTAACTCACACTTGTCTCTGCTTTGCCTCTGTCTTTGCCTGTCGATCTAGTTCTCATCAAACCTTGACCATCTGCTGCTCTAGATCAGACTTCTGCTGATCCCATGCTTTGTTACACAGATGGCAATGGTTCCAACAACTTATAGAAGACCCCACTAAATATTTTACAAAATAAGCAAATATTGTTATGATTTTTGGGAGCATAACATGAAGGTCCTTGTGCCCACAGAACTCCAGAGAAATAGGGACTGTTAAGCACGCAGGACTGTCTTTCAATGGGAGCGATGAGAAACCTGTTCTTCCATGCAGAAAGCTATGAATTAGAAGTTATTAACAGTCTGGTGATTTGCATTATCTATTGAACCAGGCCATATCAATCTCTTACAATAAAGACCGGGGAAGGCTAGGAATCTAAACAGCCCTTATAGGTAGAGACTCCCCCAATCTCCTACAACCAGGGCCAGAGGTGGCTGATAGCCCCAATATGTTATCTGTATGACCAGGACCAGGCCAGACCCTAAAGCCTTTTATCTAGTACAGGTAGTGTATCTCTCAAACCCATTTCCTGAAAGAAATGACATGCACCCTGAGTTGAGTTTCAGTGAAATTATGCTTCCTTGTGCAATGGGAAACACAAGGAAACTTTTTCCAGATTATACTGGGCTTAAATACATTGGGAATAAGCTACCTGTTATTAGATTGCCTAAAGTCTGATCCAGGCTGACAAAGTCAATTTGTACCAGGTTCTTATCTCTTCGTGTGGTTCATTTCCCTGTATGACACCTGCAGGAAGCCCCTTAATGGTTTATGTTAAGTTGCTATATAAGTGCAATAAAATCAAAATAATTTACCACATTGAGATTACATTTCTCCTAAAATGAAATATTCCCTATTAGTTCATGTGAAAAGCCATCATAATGACTTTCATAGAGATCAGTTGTCAAAGAAGCATTTCTTCCTGAGGTTCACTATGCTACCAAAAGCAAGTTCCGTTCCTTAAACCAAATCTAACTAAATTTAAGACCACCAAACATTCGACTGGAAGGATAGCTTAACAGCTAAGAGCACTTGCTGCTCTTGCAGAATACATGAATTCATTTCCAAGCAACCACACGACAGCTCACAACCATCTGTAACTCCAGTTCTAAAAGATCTTGTGCCCTCTTCTGATCTCTGAGGACACTGTTTGAACATGGTGCACAAACATACATGCATGCACACACAAATAAATAAATAAATAAATAAATAAATAAATAAATAAATAAAAGATTTTACTTTCTCCACAGCAACCTCCAGGTGTATTTCAAAGCCACATTCACTGAAATGCATAAGACAAATTATTTAGGAGATATCAAATTAAGAAGGGCAGAATGCTTCAGTTAACTCCACTTTTCTAAAACTCATTTGTTAGTCCATGAGATTTCACCATATAACTCATCTGCAAGAATGCTGTAGTGGTTGATGCTAAGCTTAGAATTCCCCTAATGATCTCTCTTTCTATTTGGAGGCATTAAAAGAAATCTCAAGTGTCGGGGAAAGTGTGTGTCTGTCCAAGAAGGATGTCATATCCAGACAGCTCTTCCACCTGATGCCGTTATGACACCTCATTAAGGCATCTGAACAGAGAGTTGGAACATCTGTACCATCACATTGGCTTACCAGCGCAGTAAATATTAATCAAACTAACTCCGAGCTTAATTTAATTTGCCCTGTTAAATGGCTGGTGTGATAGGCAACTTGAAAGACAGCCTTCTCATCAGGCTACAGTTACAATGTACACAGGGCAGAGGCAATGACTCTAGGCCAATTTTCCCCTCCCCACCTTATCTATATGAAGAGAACTAAACTGGGACCAGAACACGTCCTCCATGGATTCTTGTTTGTTTGTTCTCTTTGAACGGCAACTAATACGTACAAACAAAGAAAAGTAAGTTCTCTTGTTGGTTATCACTGATAAACAAGATTTAAAAATCAAAATAAGAAACTGTTTTTAACAACTTGTAGTCCTTCATTTTTCAAAATGTAAAGCGTGTGCAACACAAAGTCCACTTCCTTTCTATCTGGGCATTAGCTACCAAGATAATTACTATAGGGCTCAAGGAAATTCCTACGGGAAGTCTTTGTATGAAGCAAATCATTGTTTCTCTTTCTCACTTGAATACACACCCTGTTCTTGGGGTCAGTGAACTATATCAACCTCACCATAAATTGTGACAATTATTTTGTCTGCATGAGCATGTATGACCAGAGAAACTGACTGGAGCCATTACCAACTGACGGTTCTGGAGGTGCTAACCCAAATGTAGAGAAACAAGCAAGCAAACAAAAAAAAAAAAAAAAAAAAAAAAAAAAAAAAAAA
>NW_026067910.1:6777478-6781435 GCF_014885135.2 Alexandromys fortis | reverse complement strand
GAAGAGACAGAAATCTTTAATAAATAAATAAATTAATTTAAAGAAAATAAAAAAAGATTTTCAAAAAATAAATAAATAAATAAATCTTAAAAACTTAAAACCACCAATTTTTTTTCTTTTAAATACCTGAACCATAAGTTTCTAATCAATGAAGTCATTGATTAACCAGAGCTCTGCTAAGGAGCTCCATGATTTAATTGTTTAAACACAACCATTCCCAGGAATGCTTTTATCCACTCAAAATTGAAAGTAGAATCTAACGGCAAATATTCAGGAGGTGATAATTATAGTCTAGTAGCATTTAGACTAGCTATTAATTCCTGTTCTCTGTGCTTGAACATGCTCCTCAACGGTTGGAAAGAACAGGAACCGAAACTCATACAATCCACCCAGAAGCAGGCTTCTCTCATCGGTTGAAGAGAAAGTGTTTTCCCGGATGTCAAACCTGCTACCTTCCCATCAGCTCTAACGCAGGAGGGTAAAACAGTGTCAGAGAAAAAAATGAGGTAATGTGAAATGTGAAATACCGGAGACACATGGGGACACATTGATCAAAATGACATCTATTCAGTGCAAGACATTTTAAAAAAATTTCTTTCTTAGATCCCAGTCTGCAACTGAGCCAAATACAGAGAATTATATTCCCAGATGGAAAATAACCTTCATGTATTATCCCAAAATAAGACATCTCAACCAGTCATTCAAAAAGCATTCCTCAAGGATTCAGAAATTGCATTGTGATATATGGCTAAAACAGTATTCTTTTTATTTTCATCCATGCAATAAACAGGCATTCAGAGAAGAGGATTCTATTATACCATCCCAACACAGCAAAATAATTTCTGTTCCCAGGGCTCGCTCTCTCTGAAAGCCCCATTGTTTTAAAAAGCACTGCTGTCCAAAGCCTTGCTCCTTGCTAACCAATTTGCAAAGTTCTGATGATCACAAAGAATCAAGAATCCAAAAGATTTACTACAATTTCCATGAAAGAAAGGACAAATATCTTCAGCCCTAGTAATTACCAAACAGTACACATTCCAATAAGAGTAAAAGACTACTTGTTCTATTTTAAAAATAGAATAAAATAGTGCATCAGTGCTATGATGATGTTGATAATGATGACAGTGTTAGAACTAGGCTTTCTTCCTTTGAAACACATACGGCATATGTATGTATGGATGTGTGTATGTGTGTATGTATGTGTGTATCCAGATCATAAAACTGTTCTTGCTCATTGATGTACTCATTACAAAATTTATCCTTAAAACTTCTTCAGTCAAAAATAAATAATATGAACATGAAGATGTTTATCTTAAATACCTATAACACAAAGAATAAAAAACCGCATAAAATGAACATTTACATAAAATTCAGAGGGTCTGTCCAAAAGGGTGTCCTTCAGACAGACATTTAAAACTATGACTATAAACACTGTAAGGGACATAAGAGCAGTGAATCCTGCAGTCCCGGATTCTGAGTGGAAAAGGCAGGAGGATTATGCGTCCCAGACTAGCCTTGAAAAAAAAAACCACAAGGGAAGCGCTACCCATAGAATAGTAAGTGGAAAATCAGTGTTAAATTGGATGTTCACTATAATTATAATTGGTGAAGTAAACATATGGATAAGAGCAAAAACTGGAAGTAAAATATTGTCAAATATAATTAAGTATGTAGCAATAATTAAGATGCAGGGGATTCACTCAATGACCCCAAATATCAATGTTGTCATAATATTTTTACAAATGAATATTTTGAGGATAAGAAAAATTACTGTATATTATTGTATTTCTTCAACATCAGAGTTAAGGGTTTAAAAGCTAAGGCTGTATTTTATTCATCTCTGTGATGACCTGAGCGCTAGCCTAAGTTCTTAGAGAGGTTTAATTAATATATCTACTTTTTAAACAATGCAGAGGATTGCTAGTCATTTCGATTCTATCGCTCCTAGGGAGAAGGAAAGGCATGCATTCTCTCTTTGGAATGAGAGGAAGCCAAAAAATTTCATAACTGGGTTTCTATTCCCTAAAATTTCTGGAATTAGCAGCATTTCAGTTTGTTTGAACTGCCTGAAAGAAATCTTTTGTTTGAATGTTCCCTAATCAGATATAATTTCTTTGCAAAATGAAGTCACTGCACAATATTGATGCACATAATATCAATGCCCATTTATGTGACTCTGTCTGACCAGTCCAGAACTCTATCAGCATTCATGGGCACCGCCGGGACACAGTGATGACTTGGAAGAGGAAATCTGAGAGAATGACATTTGAGCACCATTATCCATTCCGGAACAAACAAACAAACAAACAAAAATACTTATTCAAATATTCTGGGACATACTAAGAGCCTCTTTGCACCCAGCTAGACTTGGTAATTCAGTCATACCTCTGAACTCTTGACATTAACCTTGTATGACTCTATTTTCTTCCACCTATGATCTGTTCCTTACCCACACTGTGAATTGCTAGGCAGAGTATTCTACCTTTACTTGCATTTCAAGCCCATTACAATGGTTTGGTACTAACCATCTCCCACAGTCTAGATATGAAGACTTGTTTTCCGGTGTGGCAGTACTGAAAGATATCGCAGATCTCTAGGAAGTGGGCCCTGAGTGAGGCTTCTATCCCTGAGGGCATGCATATTCTTGAGAGGAAAAGCAAAAGCAGACACAGTTTCTCAGCCCCAACACTCTCACCTTGAGTTCAAGACAGTGATTGTCCCTAGAGGCTCCTGCTAGGATGTGCAGCCCTCATCAGAAGCTGAACCATTAGGGCTATCCAGTCATACACTTTTAACCTCCAAATCTGCCAAATAAATACCTTTGCTTCGTGGCTTTTGGTACATCCATGAGCACCGCGTGTTTAGAAAATTACTCAATTATTCCGTGACATCCTGAGCAATAGCCAAGGTCAAAACTGTCAATAAGGATTAGCTTTACAGTAAGTACACTGTGAGAAGCAATAGCAGTGAACCAAAGAACAAAAGGAAACATATTGTGAGCTTGCTTTAAAGGAAATTAAATCACGTGTCTCTAAGACAAATGGATTTAGGGTAATTAGCAAGGTACAATTCTTAAAGACACTAAGAAGTCCAGAAAATTAAGGAAGTAACTTTGAAGTATAATTTTAATGTAGCATGCACAAATTCTTAAGATGAACACTTCAATGAAACCTGGAGATTTTCTATAACTTTATTTAATGGATGGGAAGAAATATGTAGTCATCTTTAAAGTCACACTCTAGAGGACAGTTCACGAGTGGTCGGTAGTCAAGCTGTTGACTCCACCCCTAGCGCCACACATATACACAGCAGCTGGAAGCCACCTGTCTTTTGTCCTGTCTTCATGTCTCTCTGTGAATGCTCAACTGCTAAGGTCTGGTGAAAACTGTGCTCAGCCTGAAGTAGTCCTGCATTTCCAGCCATTGACACTCCTAAACCCAAAGGTCACATTAGTGTGGTCCACAATAAAATCTGGCCTGATCTGGCTTTACCTTTTTTCAAATATTATTTTTTTAGTTGGCAACAAAGTTTGTGATTCAATATAACATTTTCATATAAATAAATATATATACACACAAAAGTTGATTATGCATACACATGCACACACACACATATGCATATATACTTTGTTCTTTTTGATCCCTTACCAATTCACTCTCCCCTACCCCTGCTGGTCACCGCATGGATTCATTACATCATCCTATTTCATTCTCCCTTTTCCTTTTGGCCTCTGCCTCCATCTTTGTACTTTCGTGCCCTACCCCTCTGACTTCCTTTCATGTCTCCTGCTCCTTCCCTCATCTCTCTGGTAGGGAAGTTCCATGCCCATTTCCTCCAGTCTATTAATCTTCCTGTTTACTCTTGCTTTGCCTGAATAACTCTTTTCATTTTTTTATCTTGTTTTATTTTTTTTTTGGAATGTATCAAACGTTTTTTATTTGGCTTATGAAGTTCAGT
>NW_026067910.1:6705239-6776698 GCF_014885135.2 Alexandromys fortis | reverse complement strand
CTGGCCTGGGTCTGAAAAAGCCCGGGTGAAAATCTTGTTTTATTTTTGACACAACACCTTGCTATGAACCTAGACTTTCTGATGTCAAACTGAAGATTATTCTGCCTGTTTCTCCTGAGGATTACCAGTGTACACTACTATACCTGGCTTTGCCTAGAGACTTCCTGTTCTTGTTTAACGGTTATGATTCTAACAATTCTTCTCGAGCCTTGTGCATCTCGCTTATAAAGCTAGTGCATATTTCCCAGTCAGGTATCATTCTTAAACTATTTCTTTGTTATAGCACAGTTTCTGGTTAATTTGGTGTTTGTTTGTTTTCTTTTCTCCTAACTTGTGAGTAGGGGCAGATGTCTTCTTTTTATTGCTATTATTTCCAATGTCAGTTGTACTTTCTGCTTGTCACAGTGAACTGAAGGTCAGGGTACTGAAGTAGGGAAACTTCTATTAATGGAAGACCGATGTTGTATGAAAATCACTACACACAGTTGTTAATAAAGACCAGAGTAAGGGAACAATGTTTCAGTTCAGAGAAGTAAAGCTTTGTTTCCAAGGAAATGCAGCATTGGGTTTGTCCAACCAACTTTTCATTTTATCAAGATAGTTACATAGATAACTCTTAAAAATTCATTTCTATTTTAAAAAAAATCACCCAAATATTCCAAATAAAGCTTAATGTCCTAGAAACACAGTGATGGTGGCCATCCTTCCAGGGCTAAAAGTCAATAGAGGAGGCACCAAGTATGTGAGACAGATGTACTAGCTGTCATGTCTACAAATGTAATTCCCCTTTGTATCTGGAGATGATATGATAACTGTTTTATACCAAGCACTTGTAAATGAAACAGCAATAGAATAAATATTGTCACATCTCACCCAACATGTCTACAAACAGAACTCCCAAACACTCCTCTGAATCAATGTGGGCCATAGCACAGAATGTTCCAGCAACTAAACACACACACACACACACACACGCACACACACACACATACACTCGTGTTCCAAATCTTTTCATTGTCCTGCATTCAGCTAAAAAATAAATCCTGTGTGATAATTAGTAGAATCCTTGGGAGAATTTTTTTTAGACTAAAAATATCCAGAAAACACTTCTTAGCCTCCAGACTTCCTTTAGTTTTGAATTTTCCACTCACTCTCAGCTAGCGGTTCTTAAATAGATAAACTTCCTTGTGACCAAAAAAAATTGTCAACAAAAAGTATCTTTCAATGTCCAAACTTCTGTTTTGGAAACCATTTCATGACAGAACCAAAAATGTGAATAATCTAAGACTAACTTTCACCGGGTACAGCTGGACAGCTGGTCATATTTGGCTTATCTTCCCCTATAGAGTTTAGGCTTGAGTGTACTCAGCAAAACCTGGACAATGAGCTGCCTTTGCTTAGGAGCCAGGTGCCTACCAACCAACATTAACTTCGTCACAGTTCTCTACCTTCTTGTTACTGTATCTAGAAAATGTGGATAAGTATGGCTACCCTTTCGAAGTTGTTGTTATTTGAGAAAATAAACAAACAAAAACAGAATAATTCTTGTAGGACATGTAATATCATCGCTGCCTAGTTGATCAGGGTGTCAAAAGATCCACAAATATTTCTTTTTTTGACCCTTAC
This sequence comes from Alexandromys fortis, assembly GCF_014885135.2. Taxonomy (NCBI): domain Eukaryota; kingdom Metazoa; phylum Chordata; class Mammalia; order Rodentia; family Cricetidae; genus Alexandromys; species Alexandromys fortis. The sequence goes on along the minus strand of NW_026067910.1, from coordinate 6,775,072 downwards.
AGATTCTTATAAAAATTCGACTTAGTTGTCCCTATAAGGCCAAGAATGTTTCCCACAAATGAGATTTCTATCGTTCTCTTAAGAAGCAAAGGTGAGTCACGTCTGCCATTGGTCCTCTGTCCTTTCCATTGCTGAGTGCATGCAACAGGGAGGGCGGGAGGGAAAAGAACCGTTGGAAATAAAGGCAGACAGCTAGAGCAGACATGGTGGCTCATGCTGTAGGTCCAGCATTATAGTGACTGAGCTGGGAAGGCTGCCATTGCATTAAAAGCCATCATGGGTGAACACGGTGAGTTCAGGCCAGACATAGCTACATACTGAATTCCTGGCCAGCCTGGACTGTCTCAAAAAACCAAATGAAAGAAAGACAAATAGTTATTGTAGGTCAGTGCCCTGTGATAAACATTTAGATTCAGAGAAAACATCCACCCAGAGTTTCCAGCAGCTGGACCCCAGACTATGATCTGAGACTCCTCCTGCCCCTGAACACTGTGTATCTAGTGGACTTGATCTTAGACATCCACTGTGCTGTATTTGTGCCTACCAGTCTAGGAATATGATCTTAAAGGTTCTCTCCTTTCCAGTTGTAAAGTATGTCTAACTCCTTTTTTGTTTGTTTGTTTCTTTTTTTTTTCTGAGACAGGGTTTCTCTGTGTAACAGTCCTAGCTGTCCTGGAACTAGTACTGTAGACCAGGCTGACCTCAGACAAACAGAGATCTGCCTGCTTCTACCTCCCAAGTGCTGGAATTAAAGGCATAACCACCACCACCTTGCTCTAACTCCTTTCTTAATTCTTTTCTCTTTATTCCTTTCTTTCTTTTTAAGACAAAAAGGTCTCTGTAGGCAGAGGCTGCTCATTTGTTTCCCAACTTCCCAGACCTGAATAATCACACAGAAACTGTATTAATTACAACACTGCTTGGCCTATTACCCCAGACTTCTTATTAACTAACTCTTACATCTTAAATTAACCCATTTCTATTATTCTGTATATTGCCACTTAGCTTTGGCTTACCTGGTAAGGTTCTGTCATTTGTCTCCTTCAGCAGCTACATGGCATCTCCTTGACTCTGCCTACTCTCTCTACTCTCTCTCTCTCTATCTCTGTTTGGATTTCTCACCTGGCATTACTCTACTAAACCATTGGCCAAAGCAGTTTTATTCATTAACCAATAAAAGCAACACATATACAGAAGGACATCCCACATCAAGTCTCACTGTGACACCTAGGCTGGCTTCAAAATTCCCCAGTGACACTATTACCACAGACTCCTCAGTATCAGTGTCCAATTTTAAACATCTCTCCATAATGAAGATTGAAGCCTTTGTTGGAGGATGGAGGATAAGATGACAGAGCATGAGTGCAATAGTTTGTCCTTTCTTCCTTATTTCCTCCCTCCCTTCCTTCCTTCATTTTGATTGCATTTCCTATGTATCCCTGGCTGGCCTTCAGGTCACCATGTGGACCAGACTGGCCTTAAACTCTTAGGGGTCCAGCTGACTCTGCCTTCCAAGTGCTGGAATTAAAGTTATGTGCCACCATGTCTGATGACTTAACAGGTTCTGACACCATCAGACAAGCTATTCAAAAATAAATTTGCAAAGCAAATAGAAATTTCAGAAATTTTACATTTTTCCTTTAGGGGGAAATAGTATAACAAAATATTTAACTTGTACCTGAAAAAAAAAAATCTCACAGGTGTCTTCTAGTGTTTATTTGGAATATACTTCATACCATTATGTGGTTAACAGACTGCATTTATTATACTATATAATATAATTACCGCCAGAAGGGACTTCAGTAGCTTCCATTATATATATTCTCTCATTTTCTCTCCCATTTTCTAAATTAGAAGGATGATGTCTGGCAAAGATGAAGTTGAATTCAGACTCTTGATCAAGAGCTAAGAAAGAAAGCAGCCAACTTGCAAAGAATATGGAGTTGAACTGCATCTGGGAGAACGGTCTGGGCAGAAGCAGAAAGATCTAAGTGTAGCCACAAAAGACAGTTCAAAACCCAGGACTGACCAACTCTAACCCACTTCGGTAAGTAGTAAGTATCCTGGCTCTTCAGCTGTGTGCCTGGATCACTGAGGCTCACTGACACCTGCGCATGGATATGTAAAGGGACTCAGGGAGAAACAGAAACTTAGACCTCGGACCTAAGTGACTTGCAACAAACTCTCTCCTAAGCCTGGTCCCAGATTCGTCCCTGGGAAGAATTTCAAGCACACAAGCAGATGGATGAATTCAGAGAAATAGGAGGAAATGCAGAAGGAGGGAAGTAGGAGAGCCTGCAGGAGGAAAGGGCAAGGACTGGGGCGAGGCGAGGCTGCAGGAGGAGTCACCAGGAGAAGAGCCCAACACCACCTATATTTCCCCGACAGGAGAAAGGTGGAGATAGAGAGAATGGAGACTGAGCTGAAGGAGACAAAGCCAGTTGCCACTGATGAAGCTCTTTCTTCACACCCCAGCAGGTTACTGAGGGTACTGGCAGGGAACATTTTGGCATCTTAAAGTGCCACCAGTTCACCACACTGCAGTCAATTAAGAGGGCATTTCTGCCCTCCTCTGTGAGTGATCAGCACAGACTAAATGAGCCTCCCCCTGAACAGACAATAGAGGGAATCAGGTTCCTCTTAAATGCCCGATTTAAAATCAATTCAAGAAGGAGCTGCAAAGGGAGAAAGAGTTTTTTCTCTCTCATAAACGTGAGCAAAGGATTTTTAGCTTTTTACACTGCCTGTCTAGAAGAGGTGACAAATGGCGGAAAGTTAAATATCCTAAAAGTGCTTTAAGTGCAAGTATTTGAAGCACTTTGAGAACTAGAAGACTGGGCAAGAGGAAGTGTGACTAACACTGTGTGTTACAAAAATTCCCAGTGAATTATAAAAACAGAAAAATCGATATTCTTCTGCTCACCCGTGAAATGTTTATTAACATTTACTCTTGCAGATACAGCTGGAGATCTCTGGTAAGAGTCAAAAATAAAACACGTTAGGTCCCTTCCTCCCCCTTGTACCTGGAACATTAAAAATGTCCCATTTACATACCCCAAATGCTATCCTCACAATGCCATCTGCGCACAAACTGCAGAGTTTTTATCATGCAGGTCTTTTACATGGGGTAAGCTCGGTTAGAGTTACCCCAAGGAATGTTAGATTATTTGTGGCTATTGGGAAGGGTATTGTTTCCCCAGTTTCTTTCTTAGTCCATTTGTTATGGGCTATTGATTTTTGTGAGCTAATTTTGTACCCAGCCTCTCTGCTGAAAGTGTTTATCAGCTGCAGGAGTTTCCTGATGGACTTTTTGGGGGTCACTTACGTATACTACCATATCATCTGCAGATAATAATACTTTAACTTCTTCCTTTCAAGTTCACATGCCTGTGATCTCCTTCAGTTGTCTTATTGCTCTAACTAAGACTTCAAGTATTATATTGAGTAGGCATGGTATGAGTGGACAACCTTGTCTTGTTCCTGATTTTACTGTAAGTGGTTTGAGTTTTTCTTTGTTTAAGTTGATGTTGGCTATGGGCTTGCTGTAAACTGTTGAAGTATGCCTTTTAAGGGTGCTTCATCCTACCCCAGAGACAATTGCTCATTGTTGCTGTATTCATAATAGCCAGAAACTGGAAACAACCAAGATGTCCCTCAATAGAAGAACAGATACAGAAAGTATGGTACATTTTCACAATGAAGCAAACTCAGCTGTTGAAATAAGAGCGGCGGCGGGGCTGCGTCCCCAACACCCCGGCCGCTTGGCTAGCTTATGCCCGAAATAACAACACACAAACTATATTCATTTAAGAACTGCTTGGCCCATGAACTCTAGCCCTTACAGGCTAATTCTCGCACCTGGACTAGCCCATTTCTAATGATGTGTGTAAGCACCCCAAGGTGCGCTTACCAGGAAGATTCTAGCCTATGTCCATCTTCATCGCGTGTGCCTCAGAGAGCAGAGCTATCGCGTCTACCTGGGAGAGCTGAGCCTGGCGTCTCTGCCCCAGAGCAGAGCAGAGTCTGACCTCACTTCCTCTTCCGCCCAGCATCCTATTCTGTTTACTCCTCCTACCAATGCTTTAACCTATCAGGGCCAAGCAGTTTCTTTATTGCTCAGCCAATGAAATCAACAGATTGATATGACACTCCCACATCACTCAGCTGTTTACAAAAATGGCATTATTGAATGTGTAGGCAAATGGAAAGAACTAGAATAAAAAAAACATCTTGAGAGAAGTATCCCAGACCCAGAATGGCAAGTATGCTCAATGCCTTGCTCACACATCCTCAGAGAAGTTTCCTTCTGCACAGATGGGAACAAATGCAGAGACTCACAACTAGATATTATGTAGAGAATGAGAGACCTTGGGACATTCAGTCCTAAGTGTAGTAATGAGAAACGGCGGGGCTGTGTCCCGCCACCCGGCTAGCTTTACGCCCAAAATAATTACACATCAACTGTATTCTTTTAAACACTGCTTGGCCCATTAGTTTTAACCTCTTATAGGCTAGCTCTTATATATTGATCTAACCCATTTCTAATATTCTGTGTAGCACCACGAGCTGGCTTACCAGGAAAGATCTTAACCTGCGTCTGTCTGAAGTGGGAGAATCATGGTGACTGCCTGACTCAGCTTCTTTCTCCCAGCATTCTGTTCTGTCTACTCCGCCTACCTAATTTTCTGTCCTATCAAAGGGCCAAGGCAGTTTCTTTATTTAACCAATGAAATCAACACAAAACAGAAGACTCTCCCCTATAACCTAAGTAGGTTGTCTCCATCAAATTCCTCCCCTCAGAGCTCAGAGAACCCCAGGGAAGAGGAGGAAGAAAGAGTTAAGAGCTAGAGGGAATGGAAAACACCAAGAAAACAAGACCCCCTAAATGAAGATCAAGTGTCACATGAGTTCCAGACTAAAGCAGCTCAGCATGTATACATTACAGATTCCAGTCTAGTGATTTCATGAGATTCCCGAGTGTGCAACCAAGTGAATCTCGGATTCTTATGCCTTCCCTTGGGCTCTTTTCCTTCTGTTTGCTTTCTTGTCCAACTTCACTGTGACAGATTTTGTTTTATCTTTTATATATTTTAAATGAATGAATGGAAACCTGCCCACTAGGGTAAAGGTCAACAAGTGAACTGTCATTTATACTGCTGGGATTGGGGAAAATGAGTTATTGCCAGTGAAGGGACCCTGGGTAGACCAATCCCTCCAGTGCAGGCCTCATGTTCAGGAGCAGTTGACACACATGTAATAAACTCCACAGTTATGGTGTGCTTTTATTTGGTTACAGTGTAGTGTTGTTTTGTTTGCTTGTTTATTTGTTTTTCTTTTGTTTTCTTGGTTTTGTGGGGTTATTGTATTGGGTTATTGCTTGTTTTTTTGAAAAAGAACTTAAAGTTGATTGGGGTGGCAGGATCTGGAAAATCTTGGAGAAGGAAAGAAAATGATTAAAATATATTTAATATTACAAATTATTTGAAATATATATTAAAATGAGCTGCAGTGTTAGTGTAAGAAAAATACAAAGTCCTCCTCATGACTCCCCTTTAGAGATGGGTTTCTTCTAAGACACTTTTCCTAGCTCACAGAGAAAGTGAGGAGGCACTGAATGAGATCACTTACTGCTCTGGGAACACACAAGCTGTAAGGGACTGGGCCTTCTTGGGAAAAAGAATCCTTCCTCTTAAAACACTATTCATGTAATCTTTATCCTATATTTACTGAACACCTGCTATGATTTTAATGTCCTCTCCAAAGCCCATGGTGAAATTTAGTCACCATTTGATAGTATTAAAAAGTGAGGCCACCAAGAGATTAGGTCCTAAGGGTCGCTACCCCACAAATGGGTTCATGCTGCTACTCAGGAGTGGATATATATTGTGAAAGTGAGTTTGTTCTTGTTTTCTCTCTCTCTTTCTCTCTCCCTTCACCCTCCCTCCCCCTCCNCTGTCCCAGACACTGGTCTCTTCCCTCCCCTTCCCCTTTCTCTCAATAAACTAACCACTTTTGTTCACAGTTCGTGATGCTGTTTGGGGGAGGTTATAGAGCATTTAGGAGTATAGCCTCTTTGGAAGAAGTATGTCACCGGGTCTCTCTCTCGCTCCCCCCTCCCCCCCCCCCCCTCCCCCTCCGTCCTCCTCTTCCCTCTCTCCCTCTCTCTCTCTCTCTCTCTCTCTCTCTCTCTCTCTCTCTCTCTTCATTCTCACTTCCACTTACCCTTTCACCATGGTCATGTTAGGCAATAGAGAGGGCCTCACGAGAAACTAGGCCAAACAATAAACCAAATTAATTTCTATTCTTATAATGTACCCAGTGTGTGATCGAGCATTACAGCAATATAAAATGGATTAAGTCAGCTTCTGCTAGAGACAAAACATATGCATGCTGCTAAGGAGTATATGGAAAAGTGAAATGCATGATTTTGCACTTTTATGTGGGAAACATTCAGCTTAGTCAGCTAAGCCACCCTTTTACACCGGATGCTCAGGACACCGGACACACTTCACCAGCTGCTGAGAACCCACTTAGTTATAAATTCAATAGGTGAACTAAGAGTCTGAGTGTAGTGAGGGAACTTCCAGCAAAATACATACAACAGGGAACTAATTTTCCTTCCTTTGACCGTGATCTTCTTCCTCTGACTTCTGCTTTAGTGAAAATGGTTACCACTCACCCTAGCAGCCCTACGAACATTTTCTTTCTCCGTGTGATTCACACCCAGTTGTTCACTTATTGGTTGTTTTCTAGGGCAGAATCATTTGTTAAGTCCAGCACTTCTCCTCATTCCTCCTGTCATCCTAAATTCACTTCCTCAGCACCCATTCATCTTAGCTAACACATCTCCTCTTTATCTTCTTGCTCTGCATACACTGTCTTTCTAACTGCCACATGGTAGTCATCTATATTTCTTTCTCCTTCACTGCAGAACAATTTCCATCTTGGAGGAAGTTCCTTAAAATAAGGTATTCTTCCTAAGGAAGTGTAGATTCTATCCTGGAGGCAAGACACTTAAAATCAGGAAGGAAAGAACTCAAAAGTTCCAGGAAGTCCCTGAAACTGACCAGATACAGTAGGCCTTTCCCTCCCCAGGTTCATACAGTCTGTAAGAACTGCTAAGAAACACAGTGAGACAAGCTAGGCTAAGAGGCTCAAACCAGCCAAGCTGCCAGAAGACAGAAACCAGCCTAGCTGCCTAGAAAAGGCTTAGACCAGTGGACCTGCCAGAAAGAGGCATTCTCCGTCCTGTCAAGATGCCTGTCAACTCTGCACTAAGATCTAAAGTTTGGGCTTTCATGAGCCGTCAGCTATGGTGATATCTTCACCTTTAGTCTTTTCTGCTCCTGTAAGTCACCTCTCACCTATATGTCTGCACGTGACTCTAATAGAACTCATTGGTTCCGCAAGTCGGACTTTGGTAGTATCTTTCATCTGAACTGTTGTTGGTTCCATATGTTGGGTGAGTGAACATTTATTTACATCTCCCCAGAACAATATCAGATGACATCTTTTAATCATGAAAAGTCAAACTCCTTGTCAAGTGCAAAAAGCTCCACTCAACCTCTGAAACTCAATCCCCAAATTTCAGATGTGCATCCGACAGCTTCTATAAATGCCAAGGTTTAGCATCTTTGCTGGTTCAAATCTAGTGCCTGGGATGGCCTTCCTCAGCCCCCCAGCACAGCATTCGCCTGTACATCTTTTGAAACACTACTCAAGTTGATGGAAATGGGGTTCCTCCCCCACTGCAATGCTGTGCTGCCAATGAGCATGCCTCAATTTTGCTTTGTCTTAACATCTGCTCAAATATTTGACTACTAAAGAGTAGTTTATCCATTGTTCTTCAATAGTAAATAATGGGATTTTGAAAGGCAAAGACAATGTTTTCTCTTCATACTCTAATACTTAGCAAAGTGCCGGTACAAGGAAAAATCCCAGTGTGTGCTTGAGTTTCTAAGAATGTGTGAGTGAGTGTGTAGACAAGGAAAACAATACCTAGTACCACAACAGTTAGGAATGATGTCATGAGTGATATTGGCTTTAAAATTCACTTTTAAAAATGAGTTAGAAAGCTGGGCGGTGGTGGTGCATGCCTTATATCCCAGCACACAAGCAGGTGAGTTCAAGGCCAACCTGGTCTACAAGAGCTAGTTCCAGGGCAGGCTCCAAAGCTACAGAGAAATCCTGTCTCAAAAAAAAAAAAAAAAAAAAAAAAAAAAAAAGCAAGCAAACAAACAGCACAAGGTCCTGGCTTCAGTCCCTCTCTCCACTCTCCCCATTCAGCCTTCCTTCTGTTTTCCTGACAGCCCAAGCTTGTATGTGTTTTAGGGCATTTTTCCTGCTTTACTTCTAAGAGCCTCGAAGAGTCGCTAACATTGAGTCAAAAATATGGCTTGTTCAACAAGGCCTTCCCCATGATCCTCAGCCTACCCTCTATCACTTAATGTAGCTTGATTCCTATAAAGCAGTTTCTACCGGAAAATTTCAATTACTTATCTACTTGATTTTGGTTGCAATATCTTCTGATCCCCACGCCATCACTACGTCTTCACTACTTAGAACACTATTTGGCATTCACTAAGTATTATCCAAACGACTGGAGTGTTAGAAGAGTCTAAAATCAGGATTGACAGACAGAAAAAGACTCTGAACTTAAATGAAACAGAGGAGCTGAAGTGTATTATTGCACATGTTTTCAGGGAGGCAAGATTACAAAATACAGTTATCTCAAAGACATTTTGAAGTCATTTTGAAAACGTCTTCAACAAAGGAAGACATTGGGAAAGGGCTCTCCTTTATAAAAGTCTCTCCTTAAGTGGGCCCTGCACCCCATTTGGGTAGCACACTAGAGTTAACCTTGTTAGGGGGCGCAGGTGAGCCAACTCTGAGGTCATGAGAGTGGAATAGGATAGCTGATCCCGCCCTCTTAAGCCCCCTATGGCAATTGGGTGAGAGGGCTCTGAACTTTGCCAGGGCAAAACAGTACAGCTGGCCTTAGTGCTGTGAGTGTAGGTGACCTGGGTCTGAGAACTTTGGAGCAGAACTGGCTCCACTCCTTGCTGCAGGCTGCATTGAACAAACTTGCAGAGGCAGTGCTAGGGAGCTTGCCTGGGAAGTGACAATGAGGGAAAGCTGGTGGCTGACCAGCCCAGCTACCACCAGGTCCAGCACCAGGGCTATGAGTTGGCCCACCCTAACATCCACCGAATCTATGAACTGTTGGAGTATGTGAAGGGGCTGAACCTACAGATCCAAAACAGCAGGATCTCCATAACACCGGAAAGCGACAGGATATCCAAAAGGAACCCCAGTGAAAGCCCATTATTTTGGTATAGCAGAAACCAGGGGCCTCAAGCCAGACCAACAACTTGAAGCAATGAACATTTGTAAGTAAAGATGAATGGACTAAAGTGTAAACTGTGTGACTCAACAGAGCCACACCACAGCTTCCAGGACAAGATTCTTCTATCTCTCTCCCCACCCATCCCCTCATTTGTTCATTTGGTTGGTTGGTTTAGTTTTTGGTTTTTCTTTTAAATTTGATTATGTTTTGGGGGGAGGTTAGCAAGAGCAGAAGGCAGACTCGAGGACATAGAGAGATAAGTGGGATCAGAATGCATGATAAAAAAATCCACAAACGATCAAGAAAAGGTTAAAAAATAAATTAAAAACTCTCTCCATTGTAAAACTTGCAAATTTTAATCAATTTGTTAAAAAGTTATTTGAATAGCCAGTTTGGTTACTTCCAGCAGTATAACCACCATCAGCTCTTATAAACTTCACATAAATTGTGCCATTCATTGTTTTCTTGACTTAGCTATTAAGATAGTTAATAACAGCAACCAGTAATATTTATGAGCTCTAGAGTCCCCTTGGAAATGGGCCTCTGGACATTCTTGCAGCAGAATTACCTTGATTGGGTTAACTGAGATGAGAAAACCTACCTATTGTGGCTGCACCATTCTCTAGGCTGTAAACAAGGAAAAAATTGGGCATTCATCTCCCTGTTCCTCCTGATTGGAAAAGTGACAGAATCAGCTTTCTCAAGCTCTCACCGCTCTGAGTTCCATAGCATTGGCTGTCCCATCACACAGACCTTGGGGCTTCTCAGAATCTATAACTGTGAGCTGGTTCCTAGGTCCACCTAGGTCTTGTTGGTCTGTTTCTCTGGAGAACTCTGGCCCATGCCCCTTCTGTCCCGTGCCAGTCCCTCCTTCAATCAAAACAGCGCTCTGTAATCCACACAAACCCATGACATCATATGAACTCAACCGTAACAGAAGCAATGGGATGGTTTTGTTGTTTGTTTTTCAAGGCAGGGTTTCTCTGTGTAACAGCCCTGGCTATCCTGGGACTCCCTTTGTAGATTACAATCTCAAATTCACAGAGACCCACCTGCCTCTACCTCCCCAGTGCTGGGATTCAATGTGTGAACTATGAGCCAAAATTATCTCTCTCTTCCTTTTAGTCATGTTTCCCAAGGTACTTTATCACAAGAAGAAAAAGTAACTAAGATAGTGTTCTTATATTCTTATCAAAACACTGGGCATTCCCGCACCTAGTACGTCTTATAATTCTTCCTTTTTTTCCTTCCTTCCTTTTTTTTTTTCTGAGTCAGTGTTTATCTGTGTAGCTTTGACTGTCCTGGAACTTGTTCCGTAGACCAGGCTGGTCCCAAACTCATAGAGATCCACTACTTCCGCCTCCCAAGTGCTGGTATTAAAGGCACTTGCCAACACTACCCTGCTCTAATAAGACTTTCTAAAACCAGGGTAGACTCATCCACATTTAACTAATAATTCTGTCCCTGCATCAAAATAAATGGAATTTAAAATAGGTCTACCTTGTTAAATTTAATAAAACAAATATTAATAAACAAATGTAAATGGATTGTTTTTTTAAGAAAACATTAGTGAGTTTTAGAATTTTAGGTTGGAAAAATGTAATAGCCTTCACATTCCAGACACAGGGACTATGATTTGGGGACATGTAGTTATATGAATATGTTTGGTACATACAATAATTACATTAATCCTCTGAATGAAGATTGAATAAACTTAGATATGGATCTCACTTTGGCATATAACATATAAAATGATCAAGTTAGATCTATGCTATTCACTGTTTGTCCAATGCTGGATGTGTAACTTTCTATCCTATGCAGACATTTAGAGCAATCAATTTGACAGTGTAATCATTATATCTGTGCTGATAACATATATTCAAATAATCCAAGAGATACAAAGAGCACTCTTGGGTACCCCATCACAGTCTTGTTATTTATGGAAGTAACTGTGTCAGACATTTCACCATTGTGAGAAAATACTAGATAGAATGAAGAAGCAAAGGTTTGTTTGGCTCCATTTTGGAAGCTTCAGTGCTACATGGCAGAGGCTGTAGAGAAACAGAAGTTCATCTCATGACAGCCATGATGCAGAGAGAACACACATGCCTCTGGCTTTCTCCCAAGGGCACTCAGTCTATAAAAGGGTGCTGCACTCATTTGAGGTGTGTGTCTTCTCTTGATTATCTCTTTGGGAATGGCCTCATAGACACAAGGATAAATGTGCTTTAAAAATATCCAAGGTGTTTCCCAATGTGATCAAGCTTGGATCCTGGACTCACTCCATTCATTGCCTGCAGCCTCCCTCACATTCCATGGTTTTTGCATCTCCAACATTTCAGGATCTCCATTGCAGCTTATGCTTCAGTCTCACCGCTGCATGTATTGCCCTTTCAGGAACTGAAGACAAGGGTGTGAGCCAGGAGCTACGGATAAGGGTGTGAGCTAGAAACTACAGCCAAGGATGTGAGCCAAACACTAAGAACAAAGGTATGAACTAGGAGCTGTGGACAACAGTGTGAACTAGGAGCTATGGGCAATGGTGTGAACTAGGAACTGTGGACAAGGGTGTGAACTAGGAGCTATAGACAAGGGTGTGAGCTAGGAGCTATGGACAAGGGTGTAAGCTAGGAGCTATGCACAAAAGTGTGATCTAGGAGCTAGGGACAACGGTGTGAACTCTGTCACACATTGCCCAACATTTCAGGGCAGCCTTGGAAGGACTGGTGGATGCCTCTATCACTTTTCAATTATTACATTCTCTACAACTACAAAAACGAGCACCGTGGTGTCAACAACTGCCACTAGTTCAAATGGTAGTGGGATTGCCGTGAATCGTGGCTGCATCAGTTCTTCAATGTTAATATAGTTTCTCTACAACCCACCTCTCTCTCTCTCTCTCTCTCTCTCTCTCTCTCTCTCTCTCTCTCTCTCTCTCGATTGCCTATAAATTCTTGGAAAAGTAATAACAAGGACCATACTATCTAGAGCAGTGGTTCTCAACCCTCCTAACACTGTGACCCTTGAATACAGTTCATCATGTTGTGGTGACCCCAACCATAGTATTCTTTTCATTGCTGCTTCATAACTGTAATTTTACTGCTGTTTTGAATCATAATGTAAATAGCTGATATGCAGTGTGGTCTTAAGCAATTCTTGTGAAAGAGTCATGACCCCTGGCTTGAGAACCACTGATCTAGAGACTCTGAACAGTAGGAATACTAAGGAAGCAGTGAGATATCAGGGGAGATCCTCAGCAGGGGGAATGCTGTCCTGGCTGAGCTTTTTTTCTTTGCCCTGAGGTGATTCTCAATCACAGAACACTGGTAGGCAGTTAAGATGATGAAAAAGCGCCAGAGGAGTCCCTGCAGCCATTGAGCAAGGGAGAAATCCCTAAGGGTGAAGATGTAGGATGGAAACTCCTGATGGGAAAGTGGGTAAAGGGAAAGGGAAAAGGAACAGAAAGAAAGGGGCTTAGGAGAAGTGAAGTTAAACCTGTGATGGTTAACCTTGACCTGACTAATGCAATCTCATGAAATGAAATAGGTATCGACTTCTCAAGGGAGAGTCTCCCCAAACTAATCTTATTTAATCTCTTCAGAAAACTGAAGAGCAGGAAATAATGCTCAGTGAGTTTCAGAAAGCCAGTATAACACAACTCCAAAACCTAAGGTCACAAACAATACCTTAGTAAAACTGACACCCAATAGAAACATGGCTCCACCATGACTGCTCATCCCTGAAACGAGGATTCGGGTCATATCTAAATGAATGGCCCTGGGGAACTGACTGTAATGCTGCCCTGGGTGATGTAGATACAGGGAGTCCATAGATATATTTTAGAGATGCTTACTCTATAGAAATAAACTATAACCTGCAGGCCAAAGCCAACCAGGTTTAGATTTTGATGTTGTTGCAGCCTAAGAACAGGTTTTACTCTTACAAAGTGCTTGGAAAACTAACAAGCAACTAGGAAAAAGAGATAATGATCACATATGGCCCATAAAGCCTAGGATATTTACTGTCTGGCCTTTCCATGAAAAGTTGGCTAATTTTGTTAGAGTGAGAAGGTTTTGCTGTTGTTGTTTTAATTTTATTTTTTCAAGAATCCTTTTTTATTTTACATACCAGCTCCCTCTCCCTCCCTTCCCACTGCTCACCCCAGCTTTTCTTCATTTCGCTCTGCCCCCATCCACTCCTCAGAGAGGGTAAGGCTTCCCATGTAGAGTCAACAAAGTCTGTCACATCACTTGAGGCAGAACCAAGGCCCTCCCCCAGTATCTAGGCTGAGCAAGTTACCCCTCCATAGGAAATGGGTCCCAAAGAGTCAGTTCATGCACTAGGGATAAATACAGTTCCACAGCCAGTGGCCACACAAACTGCCCAGGCCACATAATTGTCACACATATTCAGAAGGTTTAGTTCAGTCCTATGCAGCTTCCCCAGCTGTCAGTTTGGAGTCAGTGAGTTCCCACTAGCTTGGGTCAGCTGTTTCTGTGGGTTTCCCCGTCATTGTCATATTATTTGCTCATATTATCGCTCCTTCCTCTCTAGGACTGGACTCCAGGAGCTCAGCCCAATGCTTAGCTGTGGATTTCTGCATCTATTTCCATCATTAAGGTAGTCATCAGTCTGATTACAGGGCAAGGGCAGTTCAGGCACCCTCTCCACTATTGCTTAGATTCTTAGCTGGGGTCATCCTTGTGGATTCCTGTGAATTTCCCTAGTGCCAGGTTTCTTGCTAACCCCATAATGACTTCCTCTATTAAGATATCTCTTTCCTTGCTCTCCCTCTCTGACCCTCCCCTAACTCCATCTTCTCAATCCCTCAGATTTTCCTCCCCACTCCTCTTCTCCCCTATGCACTCCCCTCCTCCCCTCCACCCTCCCCTCCATGTTCCCAGTTTACTCAGGAGATTTTGTCTATTTTCCCTTCCCAGGGGGATCCATATGTCTCTCTTATGGGACCTCCTTGTTGCCTGGCTTCTCTGGGGTTATAGACTGATGGCTGGTTACCCTTTACTTGATGTCTAATATCCACTTATGAGTCAGTACACACCATGCTTGTCTTTCTGGATCTGGGAAGAGTAATAAGTTTTTAACAGCCATTTATAATTCCTTTGTCGGGAGGACTCTGCCCACTAAGTCTCTGGCTAGCATCTTTACTCTTTTCCATTTAGTTTCTGTCTCCTACTGATGGATCCACTCATACGGTAAATTCACAGCAAGGCCCAATTGCCTGTCATTCATGTTATACCATTATATCTGCAATATAACAACAAGCAATATGTGCGTCTTTGAGTTTGAAGCCCTCCCAGGTTACAACAGAGATCTAAATGTTTGCTGGGTGACGATGCCAGTCATTTTGGAGAAATCCTACCAGTATCGCGTGAATAACAGTGATGAGATGAGCTCTGAATGCCTTTCCCATCACCTTACAGCTGTGCTGATCCTATCCTAGGCTTGATACTCCCCTACATGTGAGATGTTTCCCTTTGTAATTTAGTGAATAACAATACTGCTTAGGAAAAGGACTTTCAAAAAGAAATGAATGGATGGAGAAGCAAATGAGGTATGGCAGTGACCCTGAACACTCAGTGCTTTAGATTCCCTGGTCCCCTCAAAGCGAAGCTTCGTCAGTCTCATATTTAAAAAAAAACTAAGGCACTTGAGCACTAACAGAAGATAATGCCTAAGAGGTTTTATTAATGCATCCAAAAATAACTCCCTATGTTAAAGTTAGTGTAAAAATCTCCAAATCCAAAGGCTATGAATCTTAATGGGTTAAAAGGGTATTACCTAACATTTACTTAGCCACTGACAATTATTTGAGTTCTAAATCCAAAGGGGGTATAAAAAGAGACCATAAAAAGCAGTCAAGGACAGTATTAATATTAATAAAAGAAATAAAATGTTCAACAAAATGTAAATGATGTTATTCTTCTGGGTGATGTGCTTGTAATGTATTTATTTCATGGAGTAGAAAATGTAGGTGAGAGAAGACTATCCGGAAAAAAAACAGCCATATAAAACGTTCAGTGAGATTACCATATTCATAAGGCAAAATGGCAACTGAAAGAATATTAGAATGACTTGTCCGTGGAGAAAAGAAGCTACCAGGAGAGAAACAGGAACAGCAGCACACCATCAGCAAGCCTCAGACTCCAAGACTGGGGTCAGGTAAGAAAAGCACCAAACTCAAGAGTGTCCTGGCAGGGAAGAGATTCTAAAGTTGCTCAAGACCTAAGGAATGTAGGGTAGGAGACTGACAGAGGTGTTTAATGAGACCCTGAGAGTCAGTGGTTTTTCTGTCTTGTCAAGCAACATGGTGACAAGTCATAAAGGAAAGAAAACTCTTTAGGTTTTGAAAACACACACAGCACCCTTCCTGGTAGGTTCTGCTGCACTGCGCTCACGTGTCACAGTAGAATCGGGCTAAAAGTGAAACAACCAACTTTGTCTGTGAGGTGTGAATTTCCCTAAAAGCTGGGCGGGGAGGAAAGGGTTGTGGGAGGTACTTTGTGCTAAGGCCTCTAGATGGCCCACCTGTTTGTACATATACATTTACCACTCTCCCTCATCTGTCTCAACCCAAGCACACTCTGACATATATAGGTGATTAATTAAAGTTTTCCAAGTCAATATACTTGGTAAGTTAATACAGAATTGGCCAATGGTCCATTGTGTTTTATATCCTTGGAGCTACAATCTAATCCTGTTCTTACCTTTTCTTGTGTCCTCTTTCCTTTTTTCCTCCTTAAAAAAAAAAAAATCAGCACCTTTATACATATCTTGCCACACTGGCAATTAATTGTCAAGGTCCACAAGGAAGGTGGCAACCAACAGCTGTGTGTAATTAGACTTAAGGCCCGCATGGCAAAAGGGAAGCCATTCCAGCACTGGAAAAGCAGCTAGCTTCCTGGGGCTAGTGCCATCATGGACTTTAGAAAAGAATCTACTACTACCACTTTGCTAGACCAGCATAATTCCTAACTACATTCTAAACTTTATCCTTATACCCACACACAAAAAAAAAGTGTGGCTACCACCACTTATCTAGGAAGCCTCTCTTTATAGCAAATGGGGATGATCACAAAAAAAGGGGGGGGGGTAGAACTGGACAAAATGCAGAGATCAATGGATCCTGGAAAACCTAACCCAATAGTTACATCTACATTACAGTCCCTGCACCTGTGGCTCAGGGGACATCTCTGAAGAGGGGCCGGAAAGATTGTAAGAAGCAGGATACCAGGAAGTCTGCTGTGAAACAGTCTCTCTTGGAAATGGCTGCATAAACAAGACTGAAACAAGGGCAGTATCAATGGACACGTTAACACAGAAGGGGAAACTTTACAAGGTCCTTCCATTAGACAAAGAGCCAAAGGGCTGCTGGGAGAAAGACAATTAGCCTCTCCCAGGGATGAACCCTCTTCTTGGATGTCCAACACAGTGGTCAGCCCTGAAACCATGATACAGAGAGAAATAGAGAGACAGAGATAGAAAGACAGAAAGAGACAGAGAGAGAGAGAGAGAGAGAGAGAGAGAGAGAGAGAGAAAGAAAGAGAGAAGGAAGGAGGGAGGGAGGGAGGCTCAAATAATGAAGTTTATTAAGTAGCAGTAAGCCTTTTTAAAGACTGTTTCCTATATATTATCAAGAAAAAAATTACTGCTTCTTACAGAAATTTATTTCCCAATAAAAAGAGGACATGAAAAGACTCTCAACTCTTAAAGGTAACAGATTATTTCCTAAAATAAAAACATGAAGAAAACCTCAAGTGGAGAAGATCTGTCAATCACTGGGGATCGCTGACTTCATAAATCATAGTGAAAAGGATCCTAGTCAGAGAGACAGATATTCATCCAGTCCGTGTCTGATTGTTTGGCAAGGAACCGGCTTTCACCTCCTGCCCTCCTCTCTGACCTCAAAGACGACACTCTTCCTTGACTGTTCCTAGACTCCTGGATGGACCTCATTGACTCTTTCCTTTTTTAGAGATCACTAGCCAATTTATGGCAGGCTCTTCTTGTTGTATTGTCTCTCCAAAGCCACACAGAAGCACTTTGCTTTTGCAGAATGGGTCAGAGCAGAAACCACTGTGCTCAAAACTCCTCCTGTGTTAATGAGTCATTCACTATGAATAAATAGTTAAAAGAAGCAATGAAAGATGCTCAACCACTGTTGCTGATGGAAAACAATGAAGCCAAAGCCTTCCCTGCACAATCACATGTCAATTCCTCAATGCGAGGAGTGCCATACTGTTCAAAAACTGCTTAAAATACACACACACACACACACACACACACACACACACACAGCTCTGACTATTCCTGCTACCACCTCCTCTGTAGCCAACTCTCTTGTCCTGTAAGTGAGTGAGGCAACTGCAGACTTGGCAACTTTGACATAGGGAAGTGTGGCTTATTTTCTTACCTTTGTTAAGTCTCTAGTATATCACCCTTCCTTAATCAGTCTTAAAACTGACTCTTTTCTAGGTATCACATTCCTCTACATTAGCCATCTCCATGAAATGTCTATAATTCCCATCACATCACCCTTAGCATGATGGACAAACTTTACCAACATAGGTGATTTGCTCTCTTCCCTCACTGGAAAGTCACCTTCAAGAAGACAGTCTATAAAATAAACAAGAGAAGAAACTGGAAAGATGGGTCAGTGGGTAAAAGTGCCTGCTGTCTCACTTGAAGACCTGTGTCTGATTCCGGGAACATACAAGGTAGAAGGAGAAAAATAATTGTGCAATTTGTCTTCTGACCTCCACACATGCTACATGACACAGTCATATACGCACACAAAATAAATGATAGATAGATAGATAGATAGATAGATAGATAGATAGATAGATAGACAGATAGACAGACAGATAGATAGATGATAAATGAAGACACATAAACTAGGAAGTAGGAAATGTCAGAGAGGTCTTATTTTTAGAAATTAGTTAATTCCCATTAACATGGTAGAGGCTGCTGGGCTTTAAAAATTGAAGTATTTTAAATCAAGTCAGCAACTTTGTTATGGTTCTGTAAATAGAATACTGAATCTTGCAGCATTCACTAATTGCTGTCAGAGAATCCAAATCAGGAAAGACTGATAAGAAGCAGTCTCCTTTTCCCCCCACACTGTGCATCCATGCCCCCCACTTCCCGCCGCACACATACACACACTGTTTGTTAAAATCACTGGAGGCAGATGTAGCTATCCTCTCTAAATCTTCCCTCTGCTTGACCTGTTCTTTCCAAATCTATAGGATTTCAGGCCCCTCCAGATACGTCTCCATCTGTTTACCTTCAGTTATTTCCAGTCTATCCTTTTGGTTTTGATCTTTAACTAGATATGCTTCCCAAGGACAAATACGGCTTTCTTTTCTTCTGCCATTATCTGTCCTTTCAGAGACTCATCTGGTGTTCTTCCCCTCCACTTCTATAAAGATCTCATGGTTTTACCTCAAGTCTGAGGCTATATTTCCAACGGACATTGTAGGACAAGTTGCTGTCCTTCTCAGAAAAACATTATTTTATAATCCACATTCTTCGATATTTTCAGCTAGATTTTTAATGCCAACCCTTCCATATCTACCATTCAACATACTCCAAAGAGGAGGGGAGCATGAGGTTCCATCCCTTACTAAGGAGCTACAGGCATCAACTATACTCCAGTGGACGGCCACATCATTGAGAGGAAATGAAAAACACGAGTTTGATTCTGAAATCAAAAGAGTCACTAGGAAACAAAGTTGGATGGCTATGGGAGGAGATATGGATCTGTGAGGGAGTTCCAGGTGAGTATGATCAA
This sequence comes from Alexandromys fortis, assembly GCF_014885135.2. Lineage (NCBI taxonomy): Eukaryota > Metazoa > Chordata > Mammalia > Rodentia > Cricetidae > Alexandromys > Alexandromys fortis. The sequence goes on along the minus strand of NW_026067910.1, from coordinate 6,755,915 downwards.
AATATATTATGTGGCATTTTCAAAGAATGAAGGAAAAAATAAAATTGTTGAAGAGAGTTGTGGCTCTGACAGTGTCTCAAAGAAATCTCAGTCATGTTGATTTTCATGAGGCAAGAGGAAAACAAGCACAAAGAGAAGACAGACAGTGGCAACTTCCCCTTACACAGCTTGTCTCCCAGCTAATAGAGTAACAGTAACTTTTCACTACATGAGTTAATAAGACAGAACAGGGAAAGACATAAAAAAACAATACAACAGCCAGATATATGTTGTTGGGTTTTCTTTTACTCTTGCCCCACATTGCAATGTCAAAATGTTGTTGTTAGGTTTTTTTTTTTTTTTTTTTACTCTTTGGGGGCCTGCCACCCAGCACCCAAATAAATACACATGGAAGCTTCTTCTTACTTACAAAAGCCCACCCTTAGTGTGACTTCTTGTCAGCTTTTCTTAACTTAAATTATTCCATCTGCTTTTTGCTGCTGGGCTTTTATCACTATCCTATATACCTTTCTTTTCTTCTTTCTTGGTGGCTTGTTGTGTGGCTAGGCAACTGGACCTTAGCATCTTCCTCTCTCTCGTTCCTCCTTTCTCCTTCCAGATTTCTCTTATTTATTTCCTCTGCCTTTTAGCCCTGCCTATCCCTCTCTTTCCTTGATATTGGCCATTCAGATCTTTATTAGATCATGAATTGTTTTAGACAGGCAAAGAATCACAGCTTCAAGAGTTAAAAAATGCAGAATCAACAAAAGCAGCACATTGTTAAACGAATGTTCCAGATCATAAACGAATGTTAACCTGATGTGGGATTTCCCTCTGTATGCTGTGAATATGTTTTATTACCATAGGTTAATAAAGAACCTTCTTTGGGCCTATGGCAGGGCAGAATAGAACAAGGCAGGAATTCCAAGTAGAGATAGAGGAGAAAAAAGGCAGAATCAGAGAAATGCCATGTAGCTGCTAAAGGAGAAAAACACCCACCCCATAACCTTTCCGGGAAACTACAAGCCTCATGGTAAAATACAAAATAATAGCAATGGGTTAATTTAAGATGTAAGAGTTACTTAATAAGAAGCCTAAGCTATTGGTCATGCAGTGCTATAATTGATATAGTTTCTGTGTGATTGTTTTAGGACTGGGAAATGAGTGAGCAGCCTTTGTCTATATTATACACCTTAAAATAATATTCTACAACAGATATATTTTGGATTTTGTATTGAATATGAAGCTTAAGAATCTATCAAAAGTTAAAAATACCATTACTGCATATTAAACAAAGTTTAAAGTATTATTTAAACTATTTTTTATATTTAAATATAAAAATATTTAAAGTATTAAAGCTTAATGTATTTCCTAAACTAAATAGCATATAACTTCTAGAAGACAAGAAATCTCAATAGTTTGGGGTGGGCCAAAGGGTTTTGTAGAAAGGACACAAAAAGTATAAAACACGGGGTAAGGATGTAGGCTGGCTTAACCTTGTGCAAGGCTTATTTTAAAATGTGAATAGATAGGACTGCTATAGAAAACAAAGCGATAACCTCTTACAAATTTAAAGAAAAATGACATAGCAGTTAAACCCCTAGGTATTTATTAGAGTTAGGGGGAGAATGTCCCCATGTAAACAGGGCTGAGTTCACACATCTGCTGAAAGTCAGAAACAATCTAAATGTCTATCAAACACTAAGTGGATAAAGAAAGAAAATGGACTATTTTCTGCACAAAAGGAGTTAATTATAGTGCAAGTGTTGATAAAGTTGAATCTTTAAGCATTTGACTAAGTGAAAGGAGACAGATACAAAAGCCGGCACACCATATGGTTCTATTTGCATGGTTGTTAGAAAAGGCAAAGATAAAATCAGGTCAATGGTTGCCAAGGGTTGTCAATGAGAAAGGCATTAACTATAAAGGAGACCAGAAAAGTTTTTGGAATGAAAGAAATGTGTTATTTATACATCTGAGAGTATCTGCCAAAACACATTGAATTTTACACTAACATGGTAAATTTTATTTTTTATATATATATATATATATATATATATATATATTCCTCAAAAAATGTGCCTCTGTATGGGCAAGAAGAGAGGTCAGCTTGACTGGGATCACTGCTTCCTTGAGGTGAAGATTTATACGTTGTGTGTTTACACTGTAGCTTGTATGATGGGAAAAAGCATTCTGACATCAGAATGTCTATGAGAATGTTGACATCATCACTCATGGTGCTCAGTTTAATCCTTCACTTTGGTAATATCCTTGTTCTGAACCCCAAGAGTTGTTCTAACTTTACTGTATAAGTTTTTATTCCTCTTTGTTTGCAGCAGGAAGCTTCTAGATTTAGTTTTAACATTGTTTCTGTTACTCAAAGCACATAGCAGTGTGTCACTAAACAGGGACTGAGAACATTTCTGGCATGAAAGTGGATGAGGGTGGAAGTTAACAAGGATTAAACATGAAAGAATAAACATGAAAGTTAAAAATGAAAGAATTCTATTGTCTTGATGCTGAAACAAGTCTTGACAAAACACAGAAAATTTGTTGCAATCACAAAAATTTGGTCTATTTGAATACTTTAATGACTTGAATTTTCTTTGAAGATAATAGATTTGCTTTAAAATATAAGACATGTCCTGGTGTCTTTTAGCATACTGCCATATTTGTTTTAAAATTATTAAAATATACATTAGTTCAACTGATTTTCCAAAAATCAAAGCTGAAATGCACTGAACAAAGTAAATGATATATATATGATAGTAAGACCAAAATTACCATAAGAATGTATCAATGAATCTATAATGATGTTGGATTCCCCTCTGTATGCTATGAATATGTTTTATTACCATTGGTTAATAAAGAAGCTGCTTCGGCATATACCAGGGCAGAATATAGCCAGGCTGGAAAAGATATATATATAGAGAGAGTAGGTGGAGTCAAAGGGACACCTTGTGGCTACCTGAGGAGACAGACACCTGAGCCCCTCCTTGTGCTGATACATAGATTTATAGAAATTGGTTAAATTCAAGATGTAAGAACTACCTAGAAATACACCGGAATCATTGGCTGAACAGTATTGTAATTAATATAGTTTCTGTGTGATTATTTGGGTCTGAGCAGGCAGGAAATGAATGCACAGCCTCATATGAACTCCTACATTTATAAAGGCATGGATATGTGACCGAATGACTAAATAGATGTTGGGGAAAATACACATATCTGCCATGGAATTCCAAAGAATTCCATGAATATGAAAATATGCCCCTCCCTTAAGGCAGGAACATCACTCCTTACTCCATTGTGTGTTATTAGTGGAGAATTCCTTCTAAAGCATGCAATACAAGATGAAGGGGTAGTAGTGAAAATCTGAGGAGTGGTTCTTAGCCATATGGTCAGAGTTAACATCAATGACGATGAGTCTGGCTCACAGAATAAAGGCAGTCTTCCTTTGCTAGTACAATCCTAAGAAACTACAAACCTAAGTGCCCAGTGTTCCTCTAAGTGCCCAAGGTTGTCACACCAGGAGGAGGTTAGGGGGAAATAGAAAGACACAACTGTGTATGACATGTGACCTCAGATAGAACTATGGGGCAGAAAAAGAAGCAAAATAGAAAAAAACAAAGTCTGAATGAAGGGTGGCTTTTAGTTAAAAATGTCTCCTTATTGGTTCATTAATTATAGCATATTCAAGTACTGCGTTAACAATAGGGGAATCTGGGTGGGATGTACTGCAAAATCTGTACTATCTTTGCAATTCTCATTCTCATTCAAGTCTCCAGCCCCACCCGCAAAGCATTCTACATGCTAGGCAAGCACTCTGCCCTTGAGTTCTGAACTGTATCCCAAGCTCAGTTTTTCCAACTTAAAACTGCCCAATATGTAAACTTTATTTTTACAAATTAAACAGTAAAACATTCTGAATCCCAATTTTTTTTCTCATTACATCATATCATGTAGGAGAAACTGTCGGCCAGCCTACCCAAGCTGCAGTTGCCCTGGCCAAACCAGTCCGCAGGAGCATGGGAGACAGGTACTTCCTCTCTGCACCAACTTAAGGCCTGCTGCTATATCCAGAGACTGTTGACACAGAGACACCAGACCAGAAATGTCATTGAGGGAAGGACAATGCAGCAGAGTCGGCTGCCTGCACCAATGTGACCTTGGGATGAGGTATAAGACACATGTGCATACCCCCAATAAAGGAGTCAGCCTTTGCTACCCACCTGAATTCCGAAGTCTTCATCATTAACTATGCACCTTCTTGCCCCCTCCCTCAAGGGGTGTCTGTGCAGGGTAGCTCAGGGAAGCACGGGTCATTGGAAATGTACTAGTTTAGTTTGAGTTAATTACAGCAGAGGCATGATAAGTGAATCTACTACTCTTTTGCTAAATGGACGCAAGTATCAGGCTGCTCTCCAATTATGTACCTCTCTACCCACAGATCACTGAAGCTGTTAGTTAGTTCTCTTCAAAGAAGCTTCTGCGTGCAGAGGACAGCGGCTGACACAAAAGCTTACAGCTGTTCAAAGTGCAGAGAATAAGTTTCTGTGGCGTGCTCAGCCATCATGGAATATCTGAACCACACGCCCCGCCCCCTTCCTCACAGAAGAGTGGGCAGGAAGTGAGAACTGGAGCAGAGCATCCGCATTCTCTCGGCCCAGTGCCCGCCCAGATGTCAGCACATTCCCGCTGCCACAAACCAGCAGAGCTTACCCACCGTGATGAGCCCTAAAGGAAAATTTCCTCTCACAATTTGTTTCTTCAAAAACAAGAAGCTGTTTTTCAGGATGGGCTAGAAACAAGGATGTGCGGATGCAGCAGGAATGGTCCCCGAACCCTTACAACTCGTCCCTGCCAAGTTGACTGAGCTTGGACAAATCTAACTCTGGGCTCAGAGTTTTCATTTATAAAATAAAAAGATTATAATTGACAGACACACAAGTCTAAATTCATTTCAGCATTAAGGTCTGAAGTCTGACTACAATAACTGCTATGTGCCCGATTCCTTGGTAAGCCAAAAGTTACTCTAAGGTAAAATCTTTTAAATTAATGGGAATTTTTGACTCTTCCATAGAAATTGAGCTACAGAAGATACGACTCGTGGGGGTAAATAGAGCTAACTCAACCTTATCTCAAAATTTGTTTCTTATTCTCGTTGCTCTGAAAATGGTCTTCAAAAAGCTACCAACACAAGGAAATCGACATTTGGCTAGATTGAAGGAAATAGAGGGTTTTGGAAATACTGTGCTTAAGACGATAGTTCTAATATTAGTATCGCTAGGACACTCCCACGGCTGCTGCAGAGCGACATCATGATATAGTGCTTGAGGCCAGCGACATCAAGTTTCCCATTTAAATTGGCACAGATGAATAGTGGGGGTCAGCCCTTACATAGATCATGCTTCTGATCCCTTTCCGCACCTGGGGCTTCTTCTGCATTCATCATCTTCGTTACCTTAGCTATTTATATGTGTGACTGAAGAAAGGGAAGAAGGAAAAAGATACCGAAGAAGAAATACCCAAAGTCACACTCAGAGATTGCATTCTGCTCAGTGCTCAGATGGTTGTGCCGTTGCCAGGTCAGCGGCATGAGCACATGTCAGGGGAAGTCACCCGGGATCCCACCATCAAGAAGGATCTCAGTTTGCCTTAATTCTTTATTGCCACTGTGTTGAACTCTTTCCTGATCTTTGAGTTGGGGGACTCACCATTTTTATTTTGCATTGTCCCCAGAAAGTGATCAGTTATGCCCAATGCCTCTGGAGATACAGTATTTTGATCTTCAGAAATTGTTAACTAAAATGTACCCTTACATTAAGCAAAGAAATTATACAGAGGGCCTTCTAAATAGTAGACTTCATGCACATCATTCTCTCTCTCTCTCTCTCTCTCTCTCTCTCTCCCCCCGCCCGCGCGTGTGACTCAATTTGTTATTTTTAATGTATATGGGTGTTCTGTCTGCATATATGTCTGTGTACCATGTGTGTGCCTTGGGCTAGCAGAGGCCAGAAGAGGGCATCAAATCACCGAAATAGAGGTAGTCGTGAGCCACCAGGTTGGTTCTGGGAAGCAAACCTGGATTCCTTATAGGAGTAGCCAATGTTCTTAACTATTTCCATCATCCTCGGGTCACTCGCATCCATAACTTCTAGTCTCTAGCAAGTGCTCAATTTAAGCCCTCACTTCCAAATCTGCCAGCTCCCTTTTTAACAACAGATGTTTCTGCCATGTTCCCATGTCTGCCCTAACCCCAACCACCATTTCTGAGCCAGCTTTATGACTTACTTGGATCAATTAAATGTGACATGGGTTGATGCTGGGTAGGGTTAAAACTTGCCACTTTAGACATCTAGACAACTTTTTCTTCCTCCCTCTCTTCATCTTTCCCTCCTTTATTTTTTTCTCTCACCTGCTTCTCCCCCCCCCCCTTTGCTGCTCAGATCACAGTTTGGACCAAAATTAACACGTGAGCCTCAATCCTCAGTTCCTCTGGGATCACCACTTGTCTCAAAGTATCTCTTTGTCGTCTTTCCCTCAGCCTGTGTCTAGAAAGTATCTCTTTGTCGTCTTTTCCCTCAGCCTGTGTCTAGGACCCAGTAGCAATCCTTCTGCTCTACTTGTCTCCAGGCCCTCGTCTTGTACCCTCGAAACATTTAAGCTTTGAATTCAGATTCATCCTCTTAACGAACTTCCTTTTGTGGCTGTAGAAGTCTATATGAGTTCCTACTTCCCATTTCCTCCAGTCAATATGCCGTTTAATTTTCAAGGTCTTCCTCAATACTCCTCCCCTCAAGTCTATCCTAATGTAATTCCCAGTACTCACCTGGGACAAGTTCTTCATCACACAAGTCCTTGGGCTTCACCCTTCCACCCCGTCAAGCACTCAAAAAATTCTAAATGTTTGCTTTATAATATTTTAATTCTTTTCCAATCATTTAGTATACTATTGGAGACTGGATACCATGCCAAATCTCCATCAGATAAACTTATCACACTTGGCATGTAACTAGCAGTCAATCCAACATATGAACCGGCTGACCGTGTGCAGCTGTCACACAACCTGTACTGCGTATAGGACGGGGTCGATGATTAATGTTCGTCCTTTATAATAGGTACAAAATTCCATGTCCCAACTACATCTCAAAGAAAAGGAGCAGAAATATAAATACCATTACAAGTCTTTAAAAGAAAAAATTAACATATCTGTTTTCACTACATCTTAAAATGTAACAGGTTCCGGACTTTGCAATTGTTTCAAATGCTGTGGTATTTGTGTAGTGTTTAAAACAAAAATACTCATGGGGAAGGGAATAGATGAATTTTTCTATTGTGATAAAGGGCACAGCACAAATGGGATGAGAGTATTATTTTTAAAAAATGCCAAACACAAATAGTAATTTAATCGAATATCACTGTAGTCCAACTATTATATAAAAATAGACCTACATTTTCCCACTAACATTGCCTGAGGGGTTCAGTCTGAAATGGGGTAAGGGCAGAAGGTCAGGATGATCTAATGCATTACATATGCTGAAACAGGGAGCATAAGCTACTGGAAACATACATATAAGGTTTATGTATCCCTAAACACTAACAGCAAATATGTGAATTATTTCCAGGTTTCTCTGTCTCTCTTCCCACTTCTCCAATCTTCAATGACTCACCAAGAACATGTCATCGTGTGGAGGGCACCAATTTTCTTCTGATGGTAGGAATAGAATACATTTATGCAAAGTAGAAAAATCCTTTAACTTGTTTCAAATATTGACATATATATATACTAGCTTATTCTTTTTTAATTAAAAGCCTTTTATACAATCTATTTTATCATATTTTCCTCCCCCAACTCCTCCCAGATTTACTACAACTTTTCTATCTAATTAACTTTTCCTATCTATCTATCTATCTATCTATCTCATCTATTATCTATCTATTATCTATCATTTATCTATCTATCATCTATCATCTATCTATCTATCATCTATCTATCATCTATCTATCTATCATCTATCTATCTATCCTCTATCTCTATTTCTAGCTCTATCTACCTCTCTATCTCTCTCTACTTTGTCTTATTCTCTCCAAAAACAAAAACAAACCAAGAAACAGAAACTCATTAAGAACAAAAATAAAAACACACAACTTAGCTCCCAGTGACATACTGTTATCATCAAAGATCAGCGCCTCATTCAGCTGGCATCAGAGAAGCTTCTTGCTGTAGATAGAAATTAGCACGGAGACCCCCAACTGACCAATCTGCAGAAAGAGAGATTATGGCGCACTCAGTCCTCTAAAACCCTCCCCTCAAAACTAGTGGCTTGACATGGAGGAAGAAGCAGAAGGATTGTAAAAGTCAAAGGTTATAGATGATTCCAAGGAAAATGTCTTCCAGACACAACAGGATTAAGACATACATGAACTCCCAGAAACTATGGCAGTAGACATAAAACCTGCATAGATTCATGCTGGATGGTGTCCCAGCACTGAGAGGACGATGTAGACATGGAGCCTCACCCCTAAACAATAAGCTATTTGAAATTTCTAGCTGCTGGCATTGAGAAATTTGGTCTTCTCCATTGGAGTGTCTATCACTGAGTATATCAACAAAACCCAGGGCAGGCCCTATGCCCAAGAGTGATTAAGCAACACAAAACAAATCCAATGTTATTCTTGTGAACTTTTTGTTTAATTTTGTTTTGACCTTTTTTGGCTTTGATTTTAAGTTATTCTTTTTTATAGCTATACAGTAGATTTATTCAATAACCACACTCAAATAAGCTTCATTATTTGGTCTAGAAAATAACATAGCAAGCAAAACACAATGCATATATCGATAAAGTATAGACTTAAAATATGTTTTCCATATTCAGTATATTAATTTTGATATCAATCAGTATTTGTGCAAATCCATTACTGGAAGCAATATGACTTAGCTTGTCATTTTGGAAGCTGTTATAAATGTGCACCTGCACAGTTTAAAACCATTGCTTTTCAGGGCAAGGTGAAAGATGTGTGGAAACAATAGCTCCTGTGGTTTTTGAGCAAACCCTTTCAATAGAGTTCTCAATTTTATTTCAAATTGTTTAAGTCCATGGAAACAGTCCCATCAAGAACTATTGCCACAAAGCAAAGGAGTTCCATCATGACATGTAAATTGTAGTGTCCTCGAAGCTCTTCAGTTGAGAGACGATGAAGGTTAGTCTATCCAGTGTGCCTAGAAGGCTCTCACGACGTGAATGTGGAAAATGTTCTCTTTCAGTACCATTAGGCCCACATCACCAGCTCTGTGGGACCCGCAGTAGAACACAGGACTTTCAGTAGTGTGTTTCCTATCACTAAATATGAAATGTCCCTATACCATCTCATTTCTAGACTCCTGTGATGGCTTCTGTCTTAGTTTGGGTTTTTATTGCTGTGAGGAGACTCCATGACCATGGCAACTCTTATAAAGAAAACATTTAATTGAGGGGGTCTTACTTACATCTTCAGAGGTTCAGTCAATTATTGTCATGGTAGGGAACATGGCGGCATGCAATCAGAGGTGGTGCTGGAGCTGAGACTGATACATCTTGCAGGTATCAGGAAGTCAGCTGACACACTATGATATACTGGGCAGTATCCTGAGTATATGAAACCTCAAAGCCCACTCCCACAGTGCCACACTTTCTCAAGTAAGACCACACCCACTCCAACAAAACCATACTTCCTAATAGTGCCACTCCTTATGGGGCTACGGGGTCAACTACATTCAAACTGCCACAGTTCCCAAATGCAAGACTTTTCGCTTTCATAGGAAAATATGTTTAACATATACCCATATGAAGTTTCAACAATAGCAGTAATAAAAAAGATCAAAAATGTGTATAATTGTCAATATGCAGAAAGCTTTGGTATCATATAATGAAACAAACATTTAATCTCACAATAACCCTAAAAGTAGGAATTATTCTGACCATTTCCAAGTGGTAAGGGATGTTCAGAGAAATCAGGGGCTTGTGCAGCTGCTAAGTGCTGTAGTTATAGGTTGGATACTCTTTGCACATAAAGAGCCCATGTTCTGATAATAACTACTCTGAGACAGTTCATACGGTGGTATGAACTGTGGCTGTGCCACTTTGGGCAAATGCTAGAGGACTTTAAATCGTGAACGTTAAAGCAATGATAAGCCTCGTTGACTTTATGCATGTTAAAAACTTGGTCTTATATCAAACTGCCATTCACTCTTCCATGAGAAGTGCTCACTGCAATCCAATCCCTCTCTTATGATGATCTTAGAAAACAAAATTAAAAGGGAACTTAACGGGGAGCACTCTATTTAATGAGCGGAGCTTACATAAGAGCTCAGAAATAATACCCCAGAGCTATTTTATACAAGAGCCACAAAAGATCTACCACAGATGAATGACAGAAACATAATGAGAGTGAGCTCACTCCGTTGTCAAGCCGCTATTATGTAGAAGAGCCCTCTCTACTTGAAGCTGAGCTTTGCTACCCACTAAGTATCACTGTCAGTAGAAACTGAAGACTGGTGACTAGAGGGCATATGATCCTACTGTGAGTTCCAGGGCATTTTATTAGTTAATAACACAGACAATACTATGCTAAGTATCCCTCAAAAGTCTACAATAAGAAGCTGTATTTTTACCTTGGTTCACTTAGGACTCTGAAACAGAAGAAGAAAGAAGAAAGAGGAATAAGAAGTAGTAGTAGGAGGAGGAGGTGTTGAAGAAGAAGAAGAGGAAGAGGAAGGGAAAGGAAGAAAGGGGAGGAGGAGAAGAAGAGGAAGAGGAAAAAGAAATACATTGGTTCTCCTCTCTCTCATCTTTCTCTCCCCCCAACTCTCTCTATTGGTTTTTCGGCACAAGGTTTCTCTGTGTGACAAGAATTAGGGAACTAACTAGTTTTTGTAGACCAGGCTGGTCGTGAACTCACACTTGCCTGCCTCTGCCTCCCGAATGTTGAGATTAAAGGCATGTGCCACCACCGCCTAGCCATTGGTTCCTTTCTTGAGAATTGAACACCATGCAAATACTCCCAGATTGGGATCTGCTTGTTCATTATTCCCACACTGCATATGACACCCTGCTTGTGGCTTCCCTCCAGACTCATGGCTATTCCCTGGGGTTTACTGCTAATGTGGCCACTGAACATACTCTGTGCCTATCTAGGGACAATATGTATGCAGAATTGCACCAGTTTATATGCATTCTAGAGTCTATACAAGATAACTGGGTCCATTTTCCCTCATCTACATTGGGTCTTGAAACAAGTGTCTTTTCGGATCTATTCCTAGGACATAGAAAACAAGGGATTTCACAGATTCCTACACTTCTGGCAAGCCTGTGTCATTACTCAGCCATGTGTTAAACAGTCCTAGAACTTGACAGGGGGGCTGGATACGGAGGCAGTCATTGTTATTGGTGGAGCAAGTGGGATCTTGGGTCAGTAGACATTATAAGGGCATGCTGTAAAGGGGAGGAAAGTACCCACTATGGGTAGCCCATGCCTGCAATCTCAGTACTCAGAGCCTTGGGTAAGATTGCTGCAAGTAGATTAGTAGAAAAAAGACAACATCTCCTGAGTAAATTGGGAGCATGAGGACCTTGTGAGAGGGTTGAAGGGGAGGGGAGAGGCAGGGAGGGGAACAGAGGAAAATGTAGAGCTCAACAAAAATCAAAAAAAAAAGAGAGAGAGAGAATGGATCGCTCCTTTCTTTACCTCGTTCTAATTAGGATTCAAATAAATAAAAAAGATTGCTGCAAGTTTGAAGCCAGCTTGGGCTATAAGTGAGTTCAAGCTAGCCTAGGATGGAAAGATTCTGCCTCCTCCCAACAAGAAAACCCAAATGCTTCAGGAATAAGAAGTAGCCAGGACACCATTAAGGAATCATATTCTGACTGATAAAGCATTAAGCAAAGGAAGGACCAGGCAAGGGACAGGCATCTCCTGCACACAGTAGCCTGGAACCAGGGTCATTCTCCAGAACATGCTCTTCAACAAAGAATATTTGCAACTTGGCCCTAAAAGGTTGATTTAAGAAAGTGGGGTGTGCCCAAAGTAAGAACTTGGAGGGAGACTAAGCTCAAGCTATCTTCCCCCTCTTCCACTCTTGGTGATGAACCAGCTTAGAAAAATAATGTTTCTAAATGGATAAGGTACTCACAAAATTCCACTTTCATAGCCTTTCTTTAAGTTAGTTATTATTTCTACAGGAAATAATGGTATATGTTTTCAAAAATATTTCCTATATCTGTCATGAAACAGTAAATATTCAATGTGCTGTTTATTCTACAGATTAAAATATATACATACCCCAGAATAAAACTTAGTAGATGCCATAACTGTGAAAATATTCAGTCAAGACAGAAGGACGGGAGAGATGGTCCTGGTGGCAAAAGCATGAGGACCTGAGTTTGACCCTCAGAACCCAGGAGAAAAGCTAGGTTTGGTGACTTACACCTGTCTTGACAGCAGCGACAAGAGAGGAGCTGGAGACTTGTTGGCCCCGGGGCAGTTAGTATGGGCTATTTGGCAGAGTGCCAAACCAATAAGAAATCCTTTTGTCATACAAAAGACAGAAGGTACCTGAGGAATGAGACACCCCAGTTTGTCCTTTCACCTCCATATGCATGTGTAAACAGTGCAACCACTCTTGTATGAACACACACTTGTATGCACAATCAGGCATATGCAAACATGTACGCACACATGACACAGATGACTGGACACCTGCTTCAGGTACTGCCTGATTCCTTTTGCTTGGCTTTAAAACATCCTTTGGGAGAAACCATGCTTATGTTCTAAAGACGTCAGTTCCGAAAAATGCAGCAAACTGATTCCAAAGCTAAGATGTGGAAGTCAGTTGGGGCAGGATGGATTATCTAGAAGCAAGACCCATTAAACAAGAATATTGGAGTAGGCATGCTTTGGAAATCAATATATTTCAAAAAAGCTGTTGTGATTATTCATATTTGACAAGTTATTTTTTAAGTCAGCTCAAGAAAATTGGATGAGTTTTGTTAATTATCTTCCAAGATGATATATATACAAATCAAATCCATTGGGCAAATAGCAGTGCTTCTTAGCAGTTTGTGGTACCCTGAGAGGCCTCGGCTATTTCTCAGAAAAGTGTTAAACACAATTACTTGCTAGGAAAATTCTTGCCCTAAAGAAACTTTCACTCTGGCGGAGAATGGTGAGGTCATGGGTGGCGAAAGTATCTTAAAATAATTTAGAATTATGATATAATTCTTTCTTGATGGAAAATAAAGACTTTTGTGTAGATTGAGTCTTAAAAGTTGAATTCAGAATATAAAAACTCAAATTTAAAAGCTGCGAGATTAGAAAACTACTCCTAGGGGAATAAGTGAAAACGTGGAGGGAGGCAAGCTGGGGCAGGAGGACCCAGGAGAGAAATGAAAAGGACAAGGGACAGAAGAGCATGGGGAGGGGCAGCAGAGACAAGTCCACTCTGCTGTTGGCTCCTTTCGCCAGCCAGAACTGCAGCATGCCTCCATCCCAGCCTGCATGTGCCTGCCAGGACAAGCCCCTATAGAGGACAGTGGCACTAAGGCTCTGAGAAGGCCTTCTGGATTGTTCATAGTCTGTGTGCTCTGAACCTGCAACGCTGTATGCTTGATCTATGGTGTGCACCCATCCCCACTTCTGCTTCCTACAGATTCGTGTCCCTGATTCCGAGAGGACAACAGCAGCTTTGATCGTGAGCTCTTAGCTGAAGCTCTAACTTCTGCTCCAGAAGTCCCAGCCCACGAGAAAAGTGACGCTGCTTTCTGACATGAACGCCCCCCATCCAAGGAAGGCACCGGGGGTCAACTTGGTTTAATGAAGTTGCATAAGAAGGGACAAGTGTGAGTTTGAGTCTCAGATCTGAATTCTATGGTCTACTCCCAGCATTTGGTTTCTACGTTTACCAAGTCTCACCTTCCATGTGCCCTTGCCTTTTAGCAGATGCCAGCAGCTTTTATGGATTTCTACCCTCTCAGGGCTCATGATATCTCATAGACTATTAGAAGCCCAGCTTAATTCTCAGGAAGAACTCTTCCTCATCTTCTCCAGTCCCTAAGGACAGTGCTCTCTGAATCTGGAGAGCCCCGTGCACTTTTCTGGATCCCCATAACAATGGATCCCATGCACTAAGTGCTCACTGTGACTGGGTGCTTTAGCTACAGTGTTTTATGCTGCCCTGATTATGTGCCTTTAAGGGACGTATTAGCGTGACCATTTGACATGGGAGGAAAATGAAGCTTGGACCAACCAATTTTCTTAAACCTTAGCGAACTTGGCTAGTAAACCTCAGTCCAAGCCTGAGCCTGACTCAAATGCTGGTCTTTTTCTCACTGTGCAGCAATCATAGACTTAGATTATTCTGTAATGCTTCTGTACAACTGCATCACTCTTATTCTGGATTTGGATAACAGCCAGCACAGGATGAAGCATACTTCCGGTGCCTAATTAAACTATTTGTACCCACAATGTATTGAATGCCTACACATTCTCACTATGGAAGTAGAAAGGCAAGCTAATGTCCTTCAACTTCACTTTGACTCACATGAATTAGATGGATTTTCCATAGAGCCAAAACACTAAGCTATAACTAAAGAATGATAAAATAATAGAATCAGTCAATTCAATGAGGGGAAATATCAGTCAAGGCAGCTTTTTAGACATCACATAATTCAAAAGCAGTTTCCATAACCTTTTCCTATTTTAAGCAACTATTCTAGCTTGGTTTCCTGGGCGCATTTCTTCTATTCATGAGCCTGGCTTCACAAAAGGTGTAGAGGGTCCTGAATGGGAGATATGTACTTTCTTATTACAAAAGAAAACAAGCAAAAAAAAATATGTGAATTAAAGATGTTTTAGTAAAGTCTCTATTGATTTGGCTGGATTGAAAATATTGTGGTTTCCCTTGGTGCAGAATTGTGTCCTCTGGGGAAATTTAGGCAACATAGAAATGATGAGATCTCACCCTGTCTGACCTTGTGATTCTCACACTGCAGATCAATGTTTAAAGGCTACTGTCCAGCCTCCAAAAATCCCCCAAGAATGTCATATACACAGAAAGCTGGCACCTGGACAGGCTTCAAGGTCCCCACATGGGCCTTGGAGTGAGCTCATCACATCAGCTAAAAATCCAGTCTTTGTTCCCAGTGTCACATCTTGCCTTAGGAGGAGACAACTTTCCCACAATCACATCCATTCATGAGGCCAGTGCACTGGGGTCCACACTGAACAGCTCTTCATTGAGCTGAAGTAAACGGGGAAATAGCTGCCATGTTTTCCCTGTGATGCTATTAATATTTAAGCACCGTTCTCTAGAAGCCGGGGCATAAGAGCCCAAGACTGAGAGAACTCTGACCTATTCTCATGATTCCTGTTACAGTAATGAACAAATTCCTCAAAAAGACAAGCTGCTCACATCCATTCATATGCCAAGTAGCCATCAAAGAAGGCTCCTGTTGGTGGAAGATGACTCTTGGCGAATCGGCAGCAATGGCTGTGGATGACATAGGGATTCTGTCCATAAGCAGGGTGTTTCGTGGTTTGTCACAGTAGCCCTGATTTCCGTGTTCATGGCGGAATGGGTTATCAACGATACAGCTCTAGCTTCAGCACTCCCCTGCATCTCTCCATCCCTGTTCAATTATAGAAGGCAAATACAGACGAGCTATTCCCACCTCAAGAAGGTTAAGTCACTTTTCCAGGATCCGTTTAGCAAATTACCAAGTGTGAACCAGGGCAGACACAGCAAGACCCTTCAGGAACACTGGGCCCACACGCCAAGCATCGCACGGCACGTGGCACCTCAGCCCTGGCTTCCCAGTCAGGAAGGAACTCTGCGAATGAGCACTGGGGAAACCACGTAGCTTTTTCTGCTGTTTTCCTGCCACTTTCACCGGGAAAACTCTCATTCCTGGGCATGCAGATAGCCTTTCTCCAATTTAGTTCGCGTCACTTGCTTTCTCCTGCCTATTTTCTCTGCATGCCATCAACTGAGACAGCCCCAATCCCAGGAAGCAGAACTAAGTGACAACAGGTGAGTTCATTGAAAGGAAAGAGAGCATCATAAAACTGGTTATGTAAATAAACACAGCCTTCCCTGTGTTTTTTCTCCCCTCTCTCTTTTCCACCTGTTTCTGTTTCCTTTCCACCTTGGCTACCCATGTTACAAGTAACAGGACACCTCTTCTGATTATACTGAAGCATCATGACAACTGTCTCAGAGCATTTCCTTCTAGATTTCCTTCTTTTCCTTAAAAGTGCATACACAGTAAGCCTGTTGTTAAAAACACTCTTCATATTTCTTAAATTACTCTCATTCTGAGAGTTCAAAGCATCTTTCCTTTCGTTTTTGGTTATCCTATAAGAAATGGAGAAGAATACATATGTTTCATTTATCTTGTCCCTCCAGCCCAGAGTTTCTGTCTCTGTCTCATAACTTTTCAGTCACAGTACTATTGACCTTTGGGAGCAGACAATTCTGTGCAGTGTGGAGTTGTCCTGTGTGCTGATGTATGTTTTGAAGCATCCCTGGTTTCTTCTACTAGATGCTAGTAACTACCCCCTCCATCTCTCCCAGCCCCCAGGACTCCAGGCAGTGCCAAATGTCACCTGGTGTCACTGGTCAACTACCACATTCTGGTTGAGTTCAGTGAGAAGTTCCGTCTGGAGTTGGGTTGCTCCCCTACTTCAGACCCAAGTATGTTTGTCAGGTCCCATCCAAAACTCCGTTTCCTGAGACAGATTATTCTCCAACTCTATTACAGGGAGAAAGAAAAACAGCAGGCAGTTAAGAACATTAAAAACATTGTGTCCTTGAGAACAGTTAGAAGGTTAAAGTTGTCTGTGATGGGAACAGGAGACTGAAAAATAAGCCATAGGAAGTTCTACCATAGAGCAAAAGCTCAAACAGGAACTCCAGCTCCCTGGTCAGTTTGTGCTGAGTTTGGGAGCTCCCAATGATGATGTCAGGTGAAGCTCTCTCTGCTCATTATTTCTTTTCCTTGGAAACCTCACCCAAAGCGAATGCTCGGCTCTGCCTGGGAGTCTCTCACTAGGGAACTCTAGCTGGCAGCCTGGCCAGGCTTTCTCAGTCAATGTCTGGTGGGTGTTTGTCATCTCCTGATTTGGTTATATGCTTTCTCAGGTGAACTACTCTATTTCTGCTGGTTGCCAGGAGTCCCTGTTGCTTCTCTCTATCTCTACTTGCTATTTATTTCTTTATTTTTGTTTACTATATACTTCATAAGTTCATTCAAAACCTAAAGCCCAGATATCATAGATCATTCTCTAGATGATCCAGAACACCTAGTTGGGACAAAAGCTCAGCCAGCTGAGGGACATTTGTTTACATCATACTCCTAGTGTTCTGTGGATGTGAGTTGGAAAGGGGTGGTAATTCAGGTTTTTGTAGTTGACATCCTTGAGGCCAGGATAAAGCTGTAGATGAGTGATGTGTGAGATTATTTTCCTTGATAACTTCACATTGATCTTAAGAAAAATGTGAAAAAGCAACAGATTGGTTAAAGGAATTTCCATTTCCTAGAAGAAAAATAAAAGGCCCCAAACCATAATAAAAGCACCAAAGAGTGATATATTATTTTAAATAATACAAGAGAACTTAGCCTAACAGAACAATTTTTTGGCATCTTCTATTGACATGGTCTAATGAAATGGTAACAAACAACAACCACTAAGAAGCAGAGTTCGTTCTTAACATAACCTGACTTTTATTTTCCCCTGTGCTTGTCTTTGCTACAAGAATATATGTTAGTTCTGCTCTGCAAATACAGCAAAGTTTTCCTCAAACAATGTGTCCTTGTGGTACATTAATACTGTAGAACTAATTGTCACATCTTACTAAGGAAACAAATGGAAAAACCTATTGCAATGCTGTTCTGAAATAACACTAGCTAACAGGAGGCATTTAAACAGAAGTGTTTGCAGCAAACATCATCAAAGTAGATTCTTAGGTGCAGAAGAGACTTCTCGAAGACATAAAGGAAATTTTATCATCTCAGATTTCAACATTAAACTCTAAATAAGAAACTTCTCCATGCTAGCAAAATGAAATTTCACTAAGGACTTTTTCTGTCAATTCCCATCTATGAGAGTATATTAGCTTTAAAAGAAGCTAAAGAACAATAATACAGGTGTTCATGGTTTCCATCTTCAGAGGTCACCTGTAAAATAGAGAGTCAATACTTCCAAGCCATTGCTTTCTGGGCATTGCAAATTTCCTTGCATGTGTATCTAACAACAAAAATCTATTCTTTGGAAAACTATGTCCCTAACACCAGGAAATTTTCCCCTTCAGTAGCTACGAGTAGAATATAACTCTAACTGACAATATGGCTGGATTAATTTGTACTTAAAATGTTTTAAACTGATGAGAATAAAATTTATACTAAAGCACAGAGTTGTCATTTGAAAGTCATTTTACTGAGTGGATAATTATATGCACACTAGAAAATGGTAAGAAAGGACAAAAGAATAGAGGGTGTTAAAGTATTTTATAAAATTGTCGTCAAAAGATGATTGGACTCGTAGGGTTCAAATCGCGGTCTTACCTCTAATTAGCTATGTGACCCTGGGCCAAATTGCCCAATCACATTAGCGCAGAATGCAGAAAGAACTGAAGAGTGGAGCCATGACTTCTCCTTTCTTTCTTTTTCTCTATTCTCCCCCAAAATGGTTCTGTTATGCTTTCCTTATATTTTAAAAATGGGGAGATGATGTAATGATCTGAACCAATGGGACACTGAGCTATCACCACTAATCACCTCCAGTGATCCTGATTTCTTGGGGGTTGATAATTTTACTATATGGAAAATATCCCCCATTCCCAATGGCTATAGAGATTTGCATTGGTATGGATCTTGGTTTATTGATACAAACTTGAGGTCAATTTTGTTATACTGTGTATATATGTATTTCTGCTCTTGATTGTGTTTATGCAGCTCATTTAAAAATGTAATGTATAATTAAGATAAGAAACTAGAGCTAATGGGCCAAGCAGTGATTTAATTAATACAGTTTCTGTGTGATTATTTTGGGGCTAAGCAGCCAGGAGCCAACAGGCAGCCCCTTCCCTACAACAAATTGGCATGCCAACATGGTAGACTAAATGCATGTAAAATCTAAGAAAGTTTAAAAATCCTAGACACAAAAGAACAGAGTTAAGCATAGTTTGGTAGCCTCATTTTGTGTGTGTGTGTGTGTGTGTGGGTTCTGTTTGCCAGAAGCAAGCAGAGGCATGACTCCTTTAAGAGAGGTTTTCCTGATTCAGTGGTAGCAGGAAAAAATGCGGTGCTATTTTAAGATGCTGACTTTCTGGGCTGTGCTGCCAGTGTGAACTCTGATGAGGTCTGGCTATAAAGCATTTAAATGGTTTTTGTGAGCAGACTGCTACAACTTGCTTAATGGCAAAATATACCTGCTGTGTGCCTAAAAATGGGGCTGTGAGCATGGATCTCAGAGGCAGAAAACAGCTCTGTCAAGCTGGGCGGGGTGAGGCAAGCAGGCACTGCCATATTTCTCCTAACAATGGTGCCAATTAAGTTCATTAGAAAGGCT
Organism: Alexandromys fortis; assembly: GCF_014885135.2. Classification (NCBI taxonomy): domain Eukaryota; kingdom Metazoa; phylum Chordata; class Mammalia; order Rodentia; family Cricetidae; genus Alexandromys; species Alexandromys fortis. The sequence goes on along the minus strand of NW_026067910.1, from coordinate 6,736,331 downwards.
TAGCATTTTAAGAAGTACTTCTGGCCAGAAAATAATTACAGATACACAATAAAGACAAATTCAAATGAAAAAGACCTCTGAATGAGACACAGTGTGTTTAAAATTGAACATAGGCTTGGGATAGAGAGAAGATAAAGAGTATAGAGAGCTATAAAAAGAAGTAAATGGTTTATAAAAAATGAAAGAGACAGAGTACAGAAAGTCATAGATTAAAGGAGTAAAGATAATAAAATAAATATTAAAAAGTAATAGAGTAAAAACAAGCCATGAGCAATGTCCCTGAAAGGCAAGGCTAAGCAGGGCACTGGGAGGTAACAAGTGCCCTCAAGGGCTGAGGCTCAGAACTTGAAAAACTCCCCTCAATCTATTGGGAGCTCACCAAGGCCAGCTGGACTGTGTCTGAAAAAGCATGGGATAAAACCGGACTCTCTGATCATGGCGAACAATGAGGGCTGATGAGAAGCCAAGGACAATGGCACGGGGTTTTGATCCTACTTCATGTTCCAGCTTGGTGGGAGCCTAGCCAGTTTGGATGTTCACCTTCCTAGACATGGACGGAGGGGGGAGGACCTTGGACTTTCCACAGGGCAGGGAACCCTGACTGCTCTTTGGACTGGAGAGGGAGGGGGAGAGGAGTGGGGGAGAGGGAAAGGGGGGGGGGGGGGGGGGGGGAAATGGGAGGCTGGGAGGAGGCGGAAGCTTTTTTTTTCCTTTTCTCAATAAAAAAAATAATAATAATAAAGAAAAAAACAAGCCATGAATAAATGAAATATGCACAAAGAGTCTGGATTATGCATATTATTGTGTTCTCTTTTAATTTTTTTTTGACTGTGAAGAAGCTAAGTACAATAGACATTTCATTGTATAGGCTGCTAAGCTAAACCAGCATGTATATTATAAAGGTATCTTGACTTCAGAATTTAGGTCTAAGGATATGCTGGTTTGGAAAAGAGGTTCTTCTTTTGTTTCCACAGAGAATGGGAACCTGTGGATTGCTTTCAGACTAATGTGGTTTTATGTTTCAAGATCCCCTCAAAGGTCACCTTGAATACTCCTCAAAAATTACTTCACCAAATAAACAGCAGGAAGCAGTTTGGATAGAACTATACCCATATTCCCAAATATAGTCTGTAAATGATTTTTTACATTCTAAAGGGGATATGCTCTAGAGATTAGCATTGACATGGATCTTAGTTTATTGACAAACTTAAGGTCAATGTTGTTATATTGTGTATATATATTTCTGATCATGATTAAGGTAATGTGTTTGTGCAGCTCATTTAAAAATGTAATGTATAATTAAGAAATATAGGTTAATAGATAGTCATCTATAATAGTCAAACTTAGAGTCATATTAGATTTTCTAGATGTATAGAGATGTATTTCAGATGGATAGGTATTCCTCAAACCTTTCAAAGACTACATAATATGGCATTTAAAATGTTTTAAGAATTTAGAAGTTATCATAACAATGTGATGCATCTTCTCCTGGCAGCACGAGTTACTTCTAGAGGAAGGCAGTCATTGAACAGGCTACTTATGGAGTTGGTTAGCCATTTGGGCAAAATTATGCTCTTGCCTGAACTGCTTAGTGAACTGGACATGCAGGACCCACAAAGAAATGACTACTGAACTTGCCTAAAGGTGAGATGATCCTGCTACATGAAAGAGTCTGCCAGACATTCTACAGGACACAAAAGAAAGTTACTGACAAACTGCCAATATAGGTAAGCCTATATTTTAAATTTCCTACATCATGGAAAAGTATCCTGGATACTATGGGCATGAAGGCTGAATATGGATGCCCCAATGGTACAAAATAACTTTGAGTGACTGTCCAGGCAGCAAGATGTCTCTGTCAAGTCTAGGTTTTGGAAGTTGCTTACAATGCACCTCTTGTTTACCTAGGTAATATTATATCCTTCTGGAGTCATTGATGGAGTTGAAAAATAGTTAGTTTACCTTAGATATGAGAAAGGATAGAGCAGATATAAATATTATTACTGTAGTTCTTGCTTGATACCTGTCTTGTTATATGTAATTTTACTATGTTAAAGTTAAAACAGAAAAGGGGAGACAATGTGGGATTTCCCTCTGTATGCTGTGATTACCATTCATTTATAAAGAAAACTGCTTTGAACCTATAGCAGGAAAGAACTTAGTTAGGCATGGAAAAAGAGGCTGAATGCTGGGAAAAAGAAGGGCAGAGTCAGAGAGAAGTCACATAGCCCGCCAGAGCCACATGGAACTTTCGCCGGTAAGCCACAGCCACATGGCAATATACAGATTGATAGAAATGGGTTAAATTAATATGTAAGAGTTAGCCAATAAGAAACTAGAGCTAATGAGCCAAGCAGTGATTTAATTAATACAGTTTTTGTATGATTATTTCGGGACTAAGCTGCTGGGAACCAACAAGTAGCCTCCTTACTACACCAGACTCCCTTGACACTCTCTAAGTTCTCTACTCCTTATCCTTGAAGTCAGAAGCTGTGCACCCTGCAAGATCCCAAACCCAAGCACAGTGCCTGCATATAACTAACTGGTACCCAGAAAATATCTGCAGAGAACATTAGCAATTCAACTCATGGGGAGAAATAAAATGCAATGCTTGAGCTGTTGGTTGTCAGTTGACTCTATGTGCGGGAAATGGTAAGTGGTGCTCAGGGTGGTACATAAGTGTAAGGACAACAAATATTTCTAAAGGTTATCATAATTTGAAGCTCTCCATGTGGTATGTTCAATAATTACAGCAGCACCATCTGAAATTCCTCAAATGGGCCTTTAATTTCTAATAACAGGAAGACAAACAAGAGTGGAAGAGCCAGATTCTAAGCAAAGCACAAAGGAACCAAGCCCAGAGGGAGTTTGGGCTGTGGAAGTAAAATATTAAAGATTGTTATTCCCTGCAGCAATAGACAGACTTCTTAAACTGAGCCTGTCGCCATCTGTGGTTGTCAGTGACCATCTGCTTTGGTCTAATCTGGTCTGCCACTAGCATCAAATATAAGTTTAGACTCCGTTCTCTGTAATTTCAGCAAATCCCCTCTTAGTCTACGCAGAATGATGAGCTGAGTTTCATTCTTGACCATCTTGGAGAGAAAATTAAGTTCTTCTTATGGTCAGGACCAAAGTTCACTCATCTTGACATCTGATAAGTTGTGACAGTCAGGTCCCACTGTTTGTAGTGAATCTGTCTCACGGCCCAGATTCCACTTTGCTTGCAAATGTCAAAGTTGCAATTAGATATCCAAACACATCAGTGATAGGCATAGACATGGAGGCAGAATTCTCAGATACAAACAACTTCTATCATAACCCTCTTCCCTTAAGTGCAGACAGAACCAATGCAATGGAATAGTCACAGCCGTAACTGGATAACCATTTCAGAAAGTTCAATTAGGGCTAGAATGGGAGATATATCCTGTATCACATGATAATAATCCATAATTATCTAGAAGAAGACAAATGTCTGTGTGATGTTAGAGCCTATGGAGATTACAGGAACCAGAGCTGGCCTCTCGATGCCATAGGTAGCCCTGACTGACAGCTAACAAAACAGTAAGACACCAGTCTTACAACAAGAAAACAAGTTCTCCAAATGACAATAGTACCCAACCGTGCGAAACAGAGCTGAGGTCCCAGCTAGCCCATCACTGGACTTCTAAGCCATGGAAATGTGAGGTAAGAAATTAATTCTTGTGTAAAACTGTTAAATCTGTGGTCATAAGTTTTAATATAGTTGAAGAATCGTGAGTACATTATTAAATTACGTATACAAGTGGACTCTAGTATGGTAGGACCATCTCTTGATTCTTGGAGTTACATGTTGTATGGAAACTTGAGCCGCCACATAACTAACGTTATGGCACATTCCCTGTAAAGAAAAACTTAAAACGAAAGTCATAAAATAGCTTGGTAGCACTGGAAAGGCAAAATATAAGAAGATATGTGGATTCTAGTATACAAGACACAGAAAAGCAGTTTCAGTAATAGGAAAGGCAAGATCCTGTTGAGTAGTCCTCACACTTTTCAGACTTACATGTCAGCCTTGGCTTCCCTGGGGTTTCTTCACAGCCCATGTGCTTGTCAATAGTGCACATGCATCAGGATCATGCCCGCAGGAGTCCTCTAAAAACCTAAGACAACACATTCCTCCATGCCTTTCCTCCTCTTCACTTTATCCCCACTGTCCCCTAGTCACATGTCCAATCCCTACGTCATCTTCTCTGGAAGCTCTTCTCGGACTCACAGGTTGAACTAAACACATTTGTCCTTACTGTATTCTATCTTGCGCATGAGGATAACCATTTCCATCAGGATGTTGAATTTGTACATGCTTTATTTTTCTCCACCCAAGACTGCACCACCACTGCTTGAGAACACAAGCCACTTCTGGGACTACTAGCTTGTACATAACAGACGTAAGTCTGTGTTAGGAGAATTTTAATTCAGTTTTTTTGAATTTTTAGTTGACGACAGAGCAGAATCTAGTACAGCTATAATTTTGTTTTCTAAACCAATGGTTAGCATATTGTATAAGAAGTGATGGTTCAGTCAATGACCAACATAGCCACAACTGAGCCTAGTATTGTTAAAACTCCCTGTGATAAAATAGAAGCTCTAAGCTTGTATTTTATGGGCTCTAAAATTTTTATTGCTATTACTTCTATAAGAGTATTTAGAGAGATCACTCCGTTTTGGGATTCGAAATGAACAAAAGCAAACACTTCTAAACAGGATTCTCCAGGCAGCTGAATTATCCTGTTTAATCACCAACTTTCAGGAAAAAGGGAAGGGCATCGACAGTGTGCAGGTGCCCTCTGCACCTTGCCCAGATGGCTCAGCCTGTTTGTAAATCCCTGCACCTGCAGAGAAACTGCTAACTAGCAGTAATAGCTCAGTGACGCGCTTGGGCAAATTACCTTCCCATGCATTTTGCATTTGCCTCTCATGCTGTCCCTGTAAAGCAGCCACTCATCACTGTTCATGAGCATGGATGAAGAGGCTGGAGGAGAATGAGTCTCAAAGCTCTGCTCTCTTCTCCGCTCCCTCTGGGGAGCAGTGAGCTGTTTCTCTCTCTGGCCTTTGCTGTACTTATCTCTCTCTCTCTGCCTAGCAGGACTGGCCTGGGTTCTATGAGATCTGAAGCTCCATATGGTGCTGAGCGCCCTCTTAAAGAAGAAGAACGCAAACTGTAGACATGAAAGGAAAGGTGGGGGAGGGTAGCTTTCGGCTTTACACTTATTAACTCACCCGATCTTCATCACTTCATGTAGTAGGCATCATGGTTATTCTTTCCCAACTGAGAAAACTGAGTTTTGATTTAGGTACACTACTCCTCTTTTCTCCTCCCATCACTCTCTCTCTTCCTCCCTTTCTCTTTCTCTTCCTTCTTTCACCTCCCTCTCCGTGTGTGTGTGTGTGTGTGTGTGTGTGTGTGTGTGTGTGTGTGTGCAGAAAGATGGAGGCCAGGGGACAATCCTGTCATTCCTCACTCACCAACCACCTTGCTTTCTGAGACAGGGCCTCTTGTTAGACTGGAGATTACTAAGCAAGCCAAGGGACCTGCCTGTCTCCACATCCCCAGCTGTAGGATGACAAGTGTGTACCACTGCAGCAGACTGTTTATGGGGGTCTGGGTACCTATTAATGTCATTCTGCTCTCAAGGCTCTTTACTGACTGACCTATCACTTCAGTACTACAGTTCCTCATTTTGTGATGGTCCATCAGCAAAAACATGGCATATTCTTAGCTTGTGACCAAAACTGTCTCTTGAGAGGCATACCAGTGACCATTCCTATCCAGGACAATCCACAGTGGGGCCAAGCCTGTTTGGTTCCCCAGCCTTCTGTATGAGACCTGACCTAAGACCATAGTCTGTAGGTTACTTTGAAGCAAAGAGGTGCATGAAGTCAGAGCCTCTATATCTGGGCTTATTCCCTGCAGAATGCTTTCAGGATAACCATGCAGTTGCCCATCAAGAAATTCAAGGAACAATTCTTTAATATTATAGGATTGTTAGAAGAGTTATCTTAACCTGTTCAGTCAACCCTATGCCCAAAGAACACATGGACTTAGTCAAGAAATTTCCAGGGAAACTCAGAGGCAGAGCTATGAGAGATAATGTATTCTAAATCATTGACAGCAAGATTCCATGGATGTTGTATAATTAAATGTCTTTGGGTGTGACTTAAGGCAATGAATCCATGTAAACTCTTTTCCTTCTAAATGAACCAGTAATGCACCACAAATATGCCATTCAGTTTCCCGAGGAGAATCTGGTATTGTGTGAAGAAATAAGAATATTGCACGACTGTTCGTAAGGATGAGAGAATGAATGAAGAAGTCATTGAGAACGTATGTAAAGCTGAAACAATATATTACATTTGGAATTGTATAAATGACAGTCAATGTATTTTAACTCTCTGAAGCTAATTTTGAGGTTTTTATTATCTCTTATGGTTTTTCTTATACACAGTTTAGGAAATCTCACATCATAGGGAAGGATAAATTTTTTTGCGCATTATCTGCCATTGTCTCTCTTAGAGGTAGTTATTTTGGAGAGAATTTAATGTGTCCTTTGAAAACTATTATTTAAGATAGAAGGATATTTCTCCTCTCCAGCGCAATCGTGCAAGCATTTGCTTCTGCAGTGGGCTGATGCCCTTAAGCTCTAAGTGTGTACCTGAAACGTGTTTTTGAGGTTTTCACATTGACAAGCAAATGTGGAGCTTCCATACTTACTTTCATGATGGTATTTCAGAAAAAAAAAACACACTGAATAGACATTCATATCTTCTGAATCATATATGTAAAAATAAGCATGAAGACATTAAATTTGCACCATGGTCTCTGTCTTATTTCCTCATCCATAAGGAATCCTGGCTTCAGTGAGATGGGAAAAGGTTTTAGGGAATTCCCTTTCCTGAGAGTTTAATTCACTTAGAATTTAGTCAATAGGAATTGGTCACTCTACCAAGTATGTAGTTTATATATCTTCAAGTGAAGAATGTGCTGATGATTAATGATACAGTAAAAAATTAATCTACTTTATTAAAACATACAAATAAAATCTATTTGATGATTTTTAAGCAGACCTTTGCATAGTCCTCATTGTGTATGTGGAAAATATAAGTACACCTGCTGATTCTTCCATTCAGTGTGTATTTATTTAGCATTTACCTCTGTCAGCTCCTAGGCAGTGGGCATGTGAGCCAGCATCACCCCAGCCCTTCACTGAACTCAGCTTCGAGTGGAATTCACAAAGGTTATCAGTGATATTTACCTAAACACTGAGATATTTTTATCTAAATTATCTTTCATATAGGAAAAATATATATCTAGAATTTGCCTTCAGGTTTATATTAGTGGTAGAAAACAGAAGAAGTAAAATTTAATAAAAAATAAGGCATGAGTATTAAAGCTAGTCAATAAAGATAGCTATCTTCTAAACAATAAACTCTATAACACTGCTAGCTTCCTCATAGTGGGATACAAACCAAAAAAGATAATGTGGGAAAGGCAGAATTGGTACCCAGGAGACTATTATAGGAGGGGAGGAGTCCTAAGGTACTCATCCTTAGATGTATTCCAGAATACAGATGTTACAAAAGGTTGCTTTCAGAACAGGATCTTTACTACGATGTCAACTGCATAAATAGTAAGGCATTGCTGTTCATTTCATAATAACACGTTAACTAAAATTAATTTTTTTGCCTAAATACTAAAAGAAAATTAAGGAAGTTGCCTCTGTGTAGAAGCTACATAAAACAATGTGCATTAAACCTCGGCTTTTCTTTCTTGTGTGGGAATCCCAGAGAATTCTGAGGAACTTTGACTTGCTAAGCTGTTTCATTTTGTCAGTGAACAAGTATCTCCTCCTCAATGGAATTTTTTATTTTACCTTTATTTTTTTCTGGTGATAGGGTCTAGCCTTTAACTAGTTCATAATCTTCCTATTCCAGTCTTCTGGGTGCTGGTACTACAGGCATGTATCACCACTCTTAGCTATATGGTTCACTTGGCTAATTTTTATAACTGAAATGGGATCATTTTAGAGACAGCCTGGATTCTAATCCCAGTGTCAAAATTGACAGCATCAAGGGTCTCATAAGTGTCATGCTTCCTCTAGATTCAGTTTCTTTGCTTATATCACGAACAAATGCATATACAGCCATCTCCTAGGCTGTAGTATTTAACTAGTCATAAACAACACCTGCGAGGACTTCACGAGCAACGAAAGGACACCTCCAGGTTGTTCGTATCCTAATCCCTGGAACACTCGATGTGTGATTTGGCATAGCAAATGGGATTTTGCAGATCTAAATAAAGCTATTGATCTGGGGAGATGATCCTGGATTATCAAAGTGGATCCTGTATAATCACACCAGCTGCTGACAGATTTGTCTCTGGTTATCAGAAATGAACTAGGGTTGAAAGCCAGAAGTCTGAATAGTGAGGCTCCAGTAAGGTGATACTCCTGGTTGAGGAATGGAGATGGCCACAGGATGAGGTCCACACTTGGTTACTAGTTTCTAAAAGAGGCCCCTGGCTGACAGCCAATGGACATCTTAGTCCTATGATTACTAGGAATTGAATTCTGCCAACAACTTGAATAAGCCCTGAAGTTGATTCACCCCAAGAGCTTCAACAAGTAAGATTTTGATGTCTGCTTTGTGCAAAGCAAGAAGCACTCAGATTTATATGCTATAGAACTATACTAACGTGTGTGTGTGTGTGTGTGTGTGTGTGTTTAATAAGCATGCCGAATCCATTTCCCACTCCCTCCCCTCCTCCTGCTTCCTCCACATTCTCCCCAACCTCCATCCCACCACCCCCATCCACTTCTCAGAGAGGGTCAGGCTTCCCATGTGGCATCAACAAAGTCTAGCACATTGCTTTGAGGGAAAGGCCAGGGCCCTCCCCTTCCCATACCTAGGATGAGAAAGGTATCCCTCCAGAGAAAATGGATTCTAAAAAGCCAGAACAAGCAGTATGGATAAATCTTTGTCTGACTACCAGTCGCCCCACAGTCTGCCCCAGCCAAACAACTGTCACCCACATTCAGAGGGCATAGTTTTGTCCTATGCTGGTTCCCTTGCTGTCAGGCCAGAGTTAAAAGGCTCCCATTAGCTTAGATAAGCTGTTTCGGTGGGTATCCCCATCATGGTCTTGATCTCTTTGCTCATGTTCTCACTCCTTCCTCTCTTTGACTGGACTTTGGGAGATCAGCCCAATGCTCCACTGTGAATCTTTGCATCTGCTTTCATCAGTTGCTGGATGTAGGTTCTATGGTGACATTTAAGATAGTCATCAACTTGACAGGGTAAGGCCAGTTCAGAAACTCTCTCCACTACTGCTTAGGGTCTTAGCTGTAGTCATCCTTGTGAATTCCTGGGAATTTCTTTAATGCCAGGTTTCTTATTAACCCCATAATGGCTCCCTCAATCAATATATTGCTTTCCTTATTCTCCTTCTTTGTCCTTCCCCATCTTGACCATCCTGCTCCCTCTAGTTCTCCTCCCCACTCCACTTTCCCCCTCCTTCTCCCCTTTTGCCTTACCTTCTTCCGCTGCCCCCACGTGTGTTGTTTTAAGACACAGTTTCTGGTGCCTTCTTATGATGGTGATAGAAAATTAACACTTTGAGGCCTGAATGGGGCTGAGCTCCAAGCCTTTGGCAATACCATTGTTACAGTTCGTGTAGATTGCGGAATATGTTTCTACTAAAGCAACAGGAAATCAGCTCAAGACAAACAGAAAGAGGAAGGACAAAGTACTGTGCTCAGAATACTAGACTTTTCTTCAGGATAAGATCGAAATTAAGCTATAATCATTAACAAAAAATAAAACTGAGTTTTCTCTAAGAAAATAATAAAGTTCTTAAAGTTTTTTTTATCACTTGTGTCCTTGAATTGCACGGCAGGATACGTGACAGACTCTTCCTCCTTCATAGCTGTGTCTATAGGAGGTGGCACAGGGCAGCTGTCAATGCAGATCTGCTCATTGGATGCATGTATGACCACTTAGGACTACAAATGAGAGCCATTGTTACGCTTTTCATTGAAATGGCACTCCTGAAACATCTATTTGAAAGAGTGCTGTAATTTCAAAAGCTTCCAACACGCTTTGGCAAAACTTATGTGGAACATGTGGTTAAGAGTAAACACGACTACAGGAAGCCATATGTCTAAGCAGTGGCCTGGGAGTGGAGCTACAGAAGGAAGATGCGGCTGCTGTCGAGGCTCCAGAAGAATTCAATGCATGTTGGCTGAGCCCCAGCTCCAGCCAGGCATGCAGGAGGACAGAGAATGCATGTTTCTGTAGATTGGCTCGCTGGGCTGATGGGTTGCTGGCACTTGTCTCCCAGGGCAGTTGAAACTTCTGAGGCTGACTGGGCAGGAAGAGAGAGCCTGCAGATCCCCTGTGATAAACAGGGTCCTCAGCTTTCTTTGCATGAATGGCTGCATTATGTGCAGATGTTCAGTGCACTTCCACAAGCTTTTATGGAAGAATAAGTGGCATCATTATGGTGTGATCTGACCAGAAATGAAGCATGGCCCAATGCCATCTGCAAAATTCCTTTCTTTCTGATAGAGACTGTGGAGGGTGAAGCTAATGGGACTAAAATCCTCTCCAGAGAAACCAATGGCTGTTGGAAAGGCTATCAATTAATCTCAGAATAAGAAATTGAATTTCTCTCTGCACCATTCTAGCTTTAACAATCTCTCACTCTAGACTCTCTTTACAGCATTTAAAAACAGCCATGAGCCATTCCATTAAAAATCTCTCTTACAGAGAAATCGAGTTGCATAGAAAAATGTTTCTGATGTCCACAAAAGTCAGCATTTTCTCTTAGTTAGAGGGGCATACTGGGTACAGAGCAATCACATTTCCTAACTTGATTTCTCTAGGACCAAGTTCTTTATACAAGCCTAGATGAGGAGACACAAGATAAGGTTTTTATTTATCAACTCAACTGATAATTGGAGAAGAGAAGAGAGAAGTAAAGAGGAACTGGATGCAATGAAAGGGAACGGGAGAGACGATATCTACCAAAGCACACTTGGAAAGGTTTTCCCCATTCTTGTACACGGAGGGTTTTTGGTATTAAAGGAGGACACAGGAACCAGGGAGATGGCTCAGCCAATGACAATGTTTGCTGTGCAAGTTGGATGATCTGAGTTCAGTTCCTGGAACTCACAGAAAAAAAAAGGCAGTTGTGGTGGCATCTTTCGTCTCAGCATTCATACGGGTGCCGTCTTAGGGTTTCTATCGCTGTGAAGAGACACCATGACCATGGCCATTTTTATCAAAGTAAAACATTTCATTGGGGTGGCTTACATTTTCCGAGGTTTAGTCCATTATCAGCATGGTGGGGAGCATAGTGACGTACAGGCAGACATGGTGCTGGAGAAGGAGCTGCTACATGTTGATATGCAGGCAACAAGAAGTAGACTGACTCATTGGAGAGTGGCTTGAGCATATATGAGACCTCAAAATCCACCCCCACAGTGACACACTTCCTCCAACAAGGCCACACCTACACCAGCAAAGTCACATGTCCTGATAGTGCCACTCCACTGGGGGCAATATTTTTCTTTCAGACCACCACAGGTGAGGCAAAGACAAAAGATTCGGCTAGCTTGGAGTATACAGTGCAACAGAAACAAAATGGATGGAATATCAACAGGCTGGAGCCCAGCATGGTGACACACACCTTCAGTCACTCACCCAGCACTCACTCCTGAGGCAGAGGCAAGTGGATCTCTGTGAACTTGAGGCCAACCTAGTCCGTAGAGTGAGTTCCTGACCAGCCAAGGCTACACAGAGTGACCCTGTCTCAAAATAACAAATTATAAGGCAAGAATTGACTCCTGATAGTTGCCTTTGATCTCCAAACAAACAACAGTGACGTGGGCGCGCGCGCGCACACACACACACACACACACACACACACACAAACACACACACACACAATCAAACATCAACCAACTGATGACCCTTGACCAACTTAAAAGAGCATCTTTTTTAATTCCCCAAATTCAAGGATTAAGCAAACACACTGATGTCAAGGATCACGTAAATGAAAACAAATAGCAACACATATAACACAGAAAGCAGAGACTTCAGGAGTTAAAGGAGAAAATGAATTTTTAAAAACTAAAAGAAAATCTTGAGTGTCAAATTTCAGGATAGTGAAGGGCTTTCTATGCAACAAATTACGTCAAAAAATCTATTGATAAAATGTAGTTTATATTGCCTTAATTCGTTATTATATAAGTCACAAAATTAAAAGGCAAATAAAAAAGAGACAAATTGTTTCCCATGGGGGGGTATTTTCTTAGTAGAGGGATGATGCTTACAAAACTTTTGGAAGTATGAGAGAAATGTTTGATGGAGATAAACAAACAAAAATTGGAAAATGGCCAGTAATGACAGGAAAAATTCATCCTGTTGTTAGCTAATCAGCATAAAGTGAAACAAGATACATTTAAACTACTTTTCTATGATAGGGGAAAAAAGGGCTTATTCTTTTGAAAATAACATGACTGTGGATTATTAAAAGTTCCCAGACTGCCCCACTACAACACATACAAACTCGATCCCACCAGCACAAACAAAAGCCGGAATGGATTAAAGGGCGTTATGCAGTAAGGGTCTCATGTAACCATACTTAAGTTCATAAAGCTAAAACCTCAGAAACTTTTGTCCATGCCTGTGGTTCTACATTGAAAATGTCTTCAAATATCTCTTAATGGCAACAGCAGAACAGTTCTATGACACTGCTAAGTCAAAAGTTGAGATTAAAAGCTTCGTGTTAAACTGAATATGGTGGCATATACTTTTAATCCCAGCACTCAGGAGGCTGAGGCAGGCAGAACATTGTGAGTTACTTCCAAGTCAGCTTGGTCTAAATAGCAAGTTCAGGCCAGCTACAGATACCTAATGAGATCCTTTCTCAAAACAAAGGTGTGTTTGTATTAAGTACTCAAAATTCATTAGAATATTTTGTCTAGATAATAGAGTTCTAGAAGTATCCACCCACTCTATGAGTAATGATTACTTCTCAGTCTTGTAAATGAGAGCTTGGTTTAGATTCCCTCAGCAGGTCTAGGGCACCCAGAGAACAGAAGCAATGGGAAAACAATTTTCTGGAATTTTCATTATTAAAGGTCAAAAATCATTGGGTCCATTATCATATGCAAATAAGAATGCTACTGTACATTTACATGTACTATATGGTTAGGGGTTTTTTTCTCTTTTAAGATCTTATTTTGTGTCTTATGGATGTAGGGACGTGTGTGTCACATTCTACCTCTGGAGGTCAGAGGATAACTTTGGGGACAGTTCTTTTCTTCCATCCTGTGGATACCAACACTCAAACGTGTGTTCTCAGACTTGGTGGCAAGGATCCTACCTTCTGAGCCATGTCACCGGCTCCACGTTAGAGTTCATTTTGAGGTAATGAATGTGGGTTGAAGACACTGTTATTTGAGTCTCTCTGCTCAGTGCTTCGGAAAACCTTGACCTGATCCAAAACACAAGTAGTTTTTCTTCTGCATATTTTCCTCCATAATCAGTCATTTCTGCAATTAGACTGTCCATTTAGCTTCCTAATAAAATTGAGAGCCACTGAAGTGCTCGTTTTATGAATTTACACCTTGTTTTAAGGCACAAACACTCTCCTTCTGCACAAACTGGCCAAATTCATCAACTTACAGAAGGACCCACCAAAGGAGGGGTGGCCACTCCACAACAAGGGCAATCTGCTCCGACACACAGCTACACTTACAGAGAGTCCAGCCCATCCATCACGTCTTCTGGATCCATAACCCTAACTTCTAATGTAGCACACGAACCAAGAACAAGGCTAAAAATAACACAGGTATCTTGTTAGCTTTCCACACACCTTCTGAAACCTAACATAGGGCTCAGCACACAGGAGCCACATGGTCCAAAGAACATGTGGATGTCTGCCCTTCCTCCGTATCCATGCATTACACGTGAGTGTAATTCACAAACAAGAGTGACCACAGTAAACAAGTGCACACTTTTCTGCATCATCGCTATCTAAATAACGCAACATAATTATTTTCACAGTGTTTACATTTTATGAGGTTTTATAAGTAATCTAGAGGTGTGTAAAGTATAGGAGACGGTGTGTGTGGATTAGATTCAAATGCCCCACCATATTACATACAGAACTTGAACCCCTAATCATTTAGGCATTCTCAGGAGTCTGGGGTTCTGTGGGGTGTACATGAAATCACTCTGAAAAATGCAAATGTGTAAGAAGCCAGGAATGAATGGGTTGTCTTGAGCTGCACTATTTAGTATAACAGAATATTTTAATATTTTATACATTATCTCTAAAATTGCTTCTCCAATCATCAAATAAGCTTGAAGGGATTTTGCCAGTAGATGATGCAGAGAAGAGGTTCTACTGGTAGAGGGAGGCAGGAGAGGCATATGGTGCAAACTCAGTCGAAATGTGTCTCTAAGAGAACTCATATGTCTCAGGGGCTTCCAAAGAAGCAGAAGTTTCTTCATCTATGGGTGTGATTATTTTCTAGAGAAAATAACTTCAATTCCAACACTGAAAATTTCGAATTCCCACAGAAAACGTCAATAAAAGTAGCACGGGATTAAGGCGCTTAACCTGATGGATTTTAAATTCCTTTAAACATGAGAATATAGCCAGGGAAAGCCCCAGCGACAAGGGAGCCTCCCAACAGGCTAGGCTTCCACAAAGTCAGTTCATGCAGTAGGATCAAAACCCAGTGCCATTGTTCTTGGCTTCTCATCAGCCCTCATTGTCCGCCATGTTCAGAGAGTCCGGTTTTATCCCATGCTTTTTCAGTCCCAGTCCAGCTGGCCTTGGTGAGTTCCCAAAAGATCAGCCCCACTGAAAAAGGGGCGCAAGCAGTGGGAGGAAAGACAGGAGACATGAAGGGGAACGTGGGAAAAGTGGGGGGTCTTTACTAGGAGAGGTGTAAGGAAGAGCCACACCGCAGGAAACCAAGGGAGGACCAATAAATAACACTGAAGGTTATTAGGAGAGTCATATTTTACATTTACTAAAATGACATATAATATATACAAGTATATGTGTATGCCTTCGTATATAGCTTAAATGAAGTTACACAAATTGTGTGTAATTTTTAAATGATTTAGATACCCTTAATGTGGAAGTCATTCACTTAGCCAATCTTAAATCCAGGGAAACACAAAACTGTCCACCTCCCTTTTGAATCAGATATTTGGACAGAAAGAAATGTCTGAATTTAGGTGCTCCCTTTTATGGTGATATACTAAATTGCATTCAACTCAGCTATCAAGAAAAGAAAGGGAAGCGAACAAAAGAGCTAGCAAAATGGAAAAAATATTGTCATTGTCTGACCAAAAGAACGAGATGCGTCTACGAGAGCTTGTTACAAAATCACGTTAGAGGCTTCTGTCTAGTTTCCTCCCCTTCTCTTTTCTTAAAGCGATCAAAGCCAGTGGGTGTTATTACCATTTGCTGTTCTACTGTAACCCACCTAAGACGTGGAGATTATAACCCATATAGCCTGAACTCATACATATACTCACTGAAAAGACGAATTAAAGTCAACGTAAAGGACTTGTTTGTTCCCAGGGTGTGAATGACTAACCTTAAACACTGTGCTTCGGATCTTTAAGTGCTTTAATTAGAAAAAGGGCAAATCATTTGTAAGTGGAGAAATTGCCATCTAATTTCCATTTTAACCCCTTCACCATAAGTTAAGAAGGATTCAGAGTAACCTAAAATCAAGTTCCTGATATCAAAATGAAAATCAGACCAAACACAGCTTGGAGAAGGATGTCTCATCTCCAGATATGATACTTCATATGCCAAAGAACCCCCAGGTGCCTGACAGGCCGCAGGTGGAAAGCACTCCCCTCACTACCGACAGTCTTTCTGAAGCCATGGCCTACCTGAATGACAGTGCACAGTCTCCCCTTTGGGGGATGCACAGAACGTATTCAGTTCAGGAAGGAACTAGAGACTGAGGCTTGTTCTCAGACACGTGATAGAAGTGTGAGTGATCAGGGACTGTGTATTAGCTGATGTGCTGAGCCTTACAGAGGTGGCCTCTGTGAAGTCTAGGACATGAAATTCCAGTGGCTTCCTGGGTACCACTAACATCCCTACAGCTCTCATTAAAACCAGTGTTTTGAAATGCTACAACTCCAGAAATTCAAAAAGCAGAATTTTTATTTTGATAAGTATATGCAACATGAAGTTTATCATTTTAACAGCTTTTAAGACCGTAATTCAATGTCATTCAGTGTGTCCACATAACTGTGTAGCAATTTCCACTATCTTCCACCCTAGACTGAATCTCTGTACCCATTAAACAACAGATCTTCCTGTTGGTTCCAAATAGAACTTGGATAGTAAACACTAGGAACCTCATTTTCCCCGTGCTATGAAGACCTCACGTTTCTCTTCTTCAAAGGAAACATTTTGTGCTAACACATTCATCAATATCACAAAAGAAATCTAATACTGATCAAGCTGATCAATATTAGTAGCAAGGCTCACCTTCCAAACCAAGCCTCTCTCCAAAGGAAGCTCATCTCAGTCAAGGGGGCCAGAAATGCTTAAGTCTGTTCATTAACTGTGCGCAAACTCTGGTGTGAGGCTGTTGCTGAATTAGGACTTTCTTCTGCTTTAAAAAAGAATATTTTATAGCTTAGAGAAGGCCTTACAGTTTTTAATTGCATTGACTTAGGAAGCTGGCAGGATGCTGGTATTCTCTTGATCCAGGAAGGCCTGCTGCTGTGACAGAAAGAAAGGACGGCAAGCAGAGAATCCACCGTCCTGCCTGCTACCCGAGGATAAAACAGCACAGTAGCTCAGGGTAATCCGAACACAGAGCAGTCATTGCTTTATATCTACATCTCCTGCTGTCCCCTGCACTTCACTAAAGGCTTGGGATTTGACACTGACATCCACAGTTCCACAGGTATCCTGAGGACTGATGTGTGTCTGCCCCGTGGCTCCCAGAGCTGAGTGGAGGGACAGAGGTTGAAGGCTCTCCTCTCTGGGTCCTGAATGTCGAACCCAAGCTTCAAGCCTCTAAAAAGATAACTCACTTCTTCAGCTTTAGAAAACATGCTTCCTAAATTGTAAAATTATATGAACCTTTATTAGGGTAACTTGTCAGTCATCTAACTAACACATTTTGGAGAAAGCCCCTGCCATATGGAGATCCCCAATCTTAATCTTCACGTTCCTGGGGTGGAATGGCACTTTGCTAACCATGGGGTTTGCACATGTAGGGCAAGATCCTCACTGAAGTATCAACTTCTTTCTTGTTCCTAGGTGCATTCCCTTTTTCTTCCATCCTCTTCCCACCCAGTTTCTAAGCAAATCATAGCAGGCTTTGTGATACCCGGCTTAAATAGCTGAACAAGCTCAAATTCAAAAGCTCTGGTAAAACCCTAAGTTCATTCAGAGACTGGAGCTTGGTAGCCTGAAAAAAGAGGGATGAGAAAGGGAATAGGGAGAAAGGAGAAGGGTGAGAGGGGAGAAGGGGGGGGTAAAAAGAAGTCTAGGGCAGCATGACTTGGAAGAAAGAGGGAGAAGAAGAGAGCCCAAGTACATCACTTGATACCAAAGCTATTAGAGAGTCCCATTACTTAAGGCTGTATGGCTTCATCCAGGCATGGACAACTGTGGACAGTCCAGAGAGGGTCTGCATGTGCACAGCCATCTGATTTATGACAAGAGTGATATTTCAGGTCTGGGAGCGGTGAACTGATGAAGGAACGGAGCATGAGGACCAGGTCTGGCCCGTTAACCTGACCATCATGAGCAGTTCTTCCCCATCCCAGCACTTCATAGAGATGTCGTTCCTCTGTTCCTCAACCCCCTGTACCTCTCTAAATGGTCCACCTAATCACTGGAGCAAAATACCTCCACTCTTCGTTATATCACTCAGTTGCCTGTCAGATGCTTAGACATCAACCAGGACCGGGAACCAAGCTCAGGCTCTAGAAAGAACTCCGGGGAGAGCAAAAATCCACTTCCAGGAGAAACAGTGCCTCAGAAACACCAGATAATTTCTGGTCTTCCTTTAGAAGCGAAGTCAGTGTAGGAATTCCTCATTTTTTCAAAACTCTCCAGAGTGAAAATATAACAATGATTCCCTAGTAAAACTGAAAATCAATCATATTGTACAGGGTTAGGGTCAGCCACGCAGAGGGAAACTGCCCGCAGGTACCCATAGGCGGCAGTGATCAGAACATGGTTTGTGCACAGACCAGTCATTCAGCCAACTTTTCAAACATTCCAGTTCAAGCAACCATGCATACCGGGGGGGGGGGGGGTATTAGTGTCTGCAGAAAATAAACAGAAGAAAGATAAACTCAAAACTACAATCCTGCCAGGAATATGCTTTTAGTCCTAGCACTTGGGAGGCAGACAGAGGCAGGGATGAGATTGAGGCCAGCCTGGTCTACATCGGGAGTGCCAGGACAACCAAGAGTAGATAGTGAGACCCTGTATTAGAAAAAAAAACTTACAATTTTAGCAAGATTTTCTGAGTAAAACCAGTAGGCTTTTTCACTTTAGGTTTGACGTGACCATTGGGACTATCAGGAAGGAGAGCTTTCCCCTCCTGAGACTTCCCCAGCCTGCTACTTTGTTTTCCTAAGGACTTCCTTCTCAGCATCCCTGGCTCTGGTAGCATATTAATTGCTAGGACCTGTATCCCTACCCAGAACTAACTTGGCCTGGCTGGCCACCTGACCAAAACAAAGCCGAATGGATTCTCACTGCCAGGATTGGGATCTGGGATATGGCTTGGCCCCTAGTAAGCAGTAGAAAGGCCGTGTTCTAATGCGTGAAGGGAGAGATGGCAGAACCAGGTATGCAGAAACAAGTCTAAAAGAATTTGAACCAAGAGACTAACTGGCCTGAGAGAGCGGGAAAGAGACCACAGCTGCCACATGTCCATAGCCTCCTTGTCCTTTGTATCACCCAATCCCATCAATGCATATGGATCCAGTGAGGTTCCCAGCACCATAATTCTGTGTACAACACTGTTGCCCCTCTTTATTCAAGCTAAAGCTATTTTTCTGGATCCTAACAGTAAGGTATCCAACCTAAGTAGACGTGCATTCACTTTTCCACAAATGTAAAAGCAAATTAAGAATGTGAGAATTTTTATGTGCCGTCTTCTTTCTTAACTTGTTGAAAGATGTGTAAGTAAAAATACATACAAGCGAATGTTGTAAAGAGCAAGAGTTTATGGTGTCTTAGAGAACTGTTTTGAGGTAGTGATGTGTATGCATCTACACATTTGAATACACCTGCAGATGCCTCAGGTTGAAGTCAGGCCCCTTTCTCAGTCTCCCTTCATCTTACTGTTTGAAAGAAGGTTTCTCACTAAGCCAGGAACTCATGAATTCAGCTAGTCAGTGAGCTGCAGAATCCTCGTCTCCTCATCCCCACCCCCCACTCCACTCCCAGTGCCTGGATTAGAGGCACACTGCAGCATCTAGCTTTCATACAGGGATTCTCGGGATCACACTAGATCCTCACACTTGTGCAGCAAGCACTTACAGACGGAGCCACCTCCAGAGTCTTAGAAGATCCTTAAATAGCAGAGGGAGCATATGACTTACCAGATGTACACAGAGACAGTGCCACGAGTTAACTACAGGTATTGGATGGTCTCAGATGCTCGTATAGGCTGGTTCATGAGCATCTGCAGATGCTGCACTTGAAGTGTACAGCACAATGAGTTTTGAAATGTGGCAAACAACCCTGCATAAAAGTTAAATTTAAGCTTGTATAGTTTTCCTCAAGTATATTATTCCCCTGTGAGCCTATTACAAGTGAATTGTGAGTTATCTAATGCTTGTATCAGATACAGGCTAAGTATTGCCATGAGAAGCAAAAGGGTCTAAATGATTACAATTGCTATTCAATTTTAAAAGCTCAAGTTATAGAGTCTTGCTTACTTTTCATGTTTCTGTGACTAAAATCCACCGACAACAGCGACTTGAGGAAGAAAAGGTAGAGTTGTTGACTTGTTTAGCTTGCAGTTCAGTTATGGTCTATTACTGCAGGGAATGGTGTCAGATGAAGTGTGATCCTCATTAGTCTTAATCAATAAAGACAAGTAGTAAGATATTGGGGTCAATACCTGGAAGAGCAGAGAACCAGAAGCAACTGCCAGTTGCTTCCTATCTGTCACCTTCCTCAGTTCAAAAGGGGCCAAGATCCTGTCCACACCCAACTTTATCACTTCCCAACTCCACCTCCTGATGTGCTGGGATCAAGGGCATGAGCCATAAGTGCTGGCATTGAAGGTATGAGCCTCCCAAGTGCTGGGATTAAAGGCATGTGCCGGGTTTGCTTGGCTTCTGGGGTTAACTAGTAGCCAGTTCTGCCCTCTGGTCTCCAGGCAAGCCTTTTCAGAGCACAAACAAAACCTTTTGTACTAGAATCTATCAAATCATGCCGTTGACTTAGTTCTTGGCTCTATGTGAGAATAAAAGCATAATGTGGTATCTTTCCTTCTGTCATTTTTTCCCAGTGCATCAGGGATGAAGGTTCTAGAGTAAATTCTGAACAAATAACTTGTGTGTAATACAGACTGGAATTTAAAAGAGAAATTGATGTTCTGGAGAATAATATCTGAAGTAGATAAGAGTTTGGAGTTTAGTGTCTGTGTGTGATGATCACAGATGTCAACTTAATGAGATCTAGAATATCCTGGGAGGTGGGCCTTCAGTCATTCCCTTGGAGGATTGTCTTGGTTAGGTTAATCGAAGTGTCCATTGTGGGTGGCCCCATTCCCTGTTCTTGGGTCCAGGACTATATAAAAAGGAGAAAGTGAGCTTTGCATAAGTATTTGTTATTGTATGCTTCTTGGCAGGTGCGATGTGACCAACTGCCTTAATTTCCTATTTATCTTTTAGTTATTACAAGTTATTACACCATCATCACATTCGACTTCATTTCAATTTTCTACGTATATTTAGTTAGTGTTTTTGTATGCTATTGTATGATATTTTGTTTGGAAATAAAAAAAAATTAAGCCCACGTTCCCTGTGTAATAATGTAATGGAGAATGGGAGGATTAATGCAATGATAGCTATTGTGGAAATGGCCTGAGTTGTTAGTCAATAATAAAAAAAATGCAACTTAGCATGTGACAAAGGACCTGATACCTACATAGCACACAGACATTAGCTACTTTTCTATTCCCTAGTCATTTCAGTCTGGCCAGTTCATCTCCTTCCTAAGCCATGATTCTCTCGGCGGCAAGAGAACAATGGACGCATGCACAGCTAGTGCAGTGCACAGGATTACACACACTGACAGCAGTAAGAAGGGAACAACGGATGCATGCAGAGTGTAGTGCAGTGCACAGGATTACACACACTGACAGCAGTAAAAAGAGAACAATGGACACATGCACAGCTAGTGCAGTGCACAGGATTACACACACTGACATCTCTAAAGCATGCATCGAGGAGGGATGTTGGCAAAGTCAGAGTAAACACTGTAGGTCTGCAGCAACTACTTATCTTTAAGCAGCTACAGGTAATACAGAAAGAAACAGACATGGCTGCAATCCTCTGATACTTCTCTTCTGGATACTCAAGTTTGAATTTTACAAGTTTTTCTGTCACAAAACAACTCTTTTGGTCTCTTTTTTGTACAATATACAAATGTGAAAGTGATTCTTGGCTTGAAAGCCACACAAGAATAGGTAGTGAGCCTGCCCTGTGGCAAATCCAGAACACAGCACCAGCACTGCAACCAAGGATAATGAAGAACAGCAGGACGTACTGGCTTTGTGGGAGCCTAGGCAGTTTGGATGCTCACCTTACTAGACCTGGATGGAGGTGGGTGGTCCTGGGACTTCCCACAGGGCAGGGAACCCTGATTGNGGGGGAGAAGGAGGGAAATGGGAGGCGGTGGTGGGGAAGAGACAGAAATCTTTAATAAATAAATAAATAAATAAATAAATAAATAAATAAATAAATAAATGAACAGCAGGGATTGTACGTGTAGCACCGTGAAGAATAAGTCATTTTCTAAACTAAATGCTTTGTTACTTCTATTCTACAGTTTAAACTGCCATTAATGGAATTTGAGGGTGGAGATCTGAGAGGTCATAGAATATACCTTTCAGAGAGCTCATGGAGGAGGAGAGTGGACTCTCATGCCACAGTAGCCTCCACCTTCAGCCAGGCCAATCCTGACAGCAGCTTGAGAGAGCAGCTGTAAATGCACCCTCATGTCTAACATTTAAAAGGGATGTGTCCCAAAGGAGTCGCAACAAAAAGGAAAGATCAACAAGGATTTTAGTTTAGAAAGACCAATGACTTGAGCATTTCTGCTTCACTTTCTTACCTACAAATGGGTTTTTATTATCTTATCTTTAAAGATATTTCTGTAATTCACCAATGAGATGAGAATGTTGGAAGTTTTTCAGGCCAGGGGAAAAAAAAACGTTCTTTGATTTTCTAAAAGCATGGGATGGGTTTACCCCAGCTTCCAAATTTTGAAAGAGTGAACTGGGCAGTTCTCTATGGAGAGATGACTTGTTCAGCCTAGGCACAGGATGGGGGGGGGGGGGAGGGCATTAGTCCTACCTCAGCGAGATGATGAGACAGACTTAATTGACTTCTCAGAGGAGGCCTTAACCTCTCTGAGCAGCAGTGTGGAGGGAAGAAGGAAAGCTGGAGGAGAGGAGAGAGGGGGAACTGCGATTGGTATGTAGTTAACTAATTAATTAATTTTAAAAAGAGTGAACTAGCCAATCAATGGATGGGAGGAAATCCACTTTTAAATTTCTCAGGTTGGATAAACACATTTTACATCTACAATTCAGAGCTAACAATTTTCATCCATAGCAAACCACACACCAGTTCCCACACACATAAGAGGATGATTTGGGTTGACTTTTCAGGTCTCAGAATCATCAATCACCAGTCTGGTGTAGATGGCTCTTATGTTCCAGGGGAACACAGTGATAACCGTGTACAAGTACAGTGAATGGCAAATTATACTCTTCTTATTCTTGACCAAGTCTCTAGTCTAAACCAGTTAGATCAATGAACAGAATCAAGAAAAGGAGGGAGATGAGAACATAGCAAGGTGTCGGTGCTACTTCAATCACTAAAGTATTAATAGGTGGATAATGCTGGCTAGTGAAGATCAGTGAGAGAATCCAATGATGTGAAAAGGTCAACAAATATATTTGGAGAGTCTCCCAGGGAGTCTTCTCATTACAGTTTGGATCTGAGTGTCCCCCAAAGCTCATGTGTCCAAGTATTGGTCCCAATGCACCAATGTTTCAAGGTGGGGCTTTGGAGAGCTGACTGAATCGTAAAAGCTCTAGTACTATTTGAGAATCAATCCATTGGTAGGTTCATCATTTGATGGGTCAGTGGGAGGTAATGGAATCAGAACATAGGACTTAACTGAAGAGAGGGGGTTTCCTTAGGGCCATTCACTAAGGTACTATCTTTTCCCATTCTCTTCCTCTCTCTGCTCCCCTCTTTTTCACCCAGTGTGAGATTAGTCACATCACCCTACCACACTCTCCCCACCATAATGCTCTGTCTCACCTGGGGAGGTAGATAAGGAGACAAATGATATTCTGAAATCATGAACCAAAACAAATCATCTGTCCTTTAATGATTTCTCTCAGGTACTTTGTCTTAGCAGTAGAAACAAGCCCAGTTGTTGAGTCGGGTTGGTTAACTTTCGGTGTTTTTACAGAAGTGTAGAATTTTTAAAACAAAATTCAGAAGAAAAGCATATAAGATGTTGTTTCGGTTCCATGTGAATCTTCCCTAAGTTTCAGTCCTGGAGCCATAACCACCCCCTTCGCGCAGGCATGTATTAACTGCTTCCCTATGAGAACTTCTCGCTGATAAAATTTGCACACTTCTGGCATGTGGAAGCACCTACCAGCCGGAGAGGAGGACATGGTAAAGTGTGAGCTCTTAGAAGGTTCCCTTTGCCTGTGGGGGAAGAACAATCTGAAATCATAGAAGTTTGGGGGTCTTCTCAAAGATGAGGGTTTCAAGGCTATCCCAAATCCTTATTAAATACTGACTTGTTGGTCTTCTGTCCTACATTTCTTTTGCATTTTAATAGTTTTCAGAGAGACATGTCATTCTAGAAAGGCAAGCTAATAACAAGCCTGACAGCAAACCGCCAAGCAGACTCAAAATTACTTCCTTTTCTATAAATGATTTGTCTAAGGAGATGAATCATGTCAAGATGAAAGGAGCTCTAAACGGGATAATATATTTACAGGAAAAAAGGCAGAAGTTTTCAATCAATAAATATATTTTAACGTAAGTTCTAGGGCGACAGATTCTGAGATTGTCATGGATCACAGATTAAATGTAAACCTGATATTTTATTAACCTCTTAAAAACATGCAGCTGGGTCCTGAGAGTTAGGATGATGTCATGCCTAGCATGTCCATCCTAATATCTGTAGCTTTAGCATCCATGAGAAGGCGGAGCAAAGCACTGCAAAAGGCAAAGTGAAAACAATGTCAATAACTACTCTAAAGGCAGGTGCAATACAAGGATACTGTGGGTGTCGCTACGCAAAATTATTTCTCATGCTTTTATACTTCCTAGAATTTAAATTTTTATTTAATTCTACTATCTAATTCTATTAATTTAATACTGTTGAGGATTTATACACTGTATAAATTTACATTGTTTCCACCCCTCCCTCTTTTCCACCTCAAACTCCTTTTGTGTCCCCTATAACTTCGTCTCAAGTCCATGATCTCTTCTATGATTATCATTGTAACACACAAACACACACACATATAAAACCAATGATTATTTAGTATTGTTCTTCTGTACACGTTTAGGACTGACAACTGATGTTAGATAACCTATGGGGGGGTGTCAACATCCCTGGCGAGGAAAGTGAATCTCCTCTTAGCAACCATCTATAGCTCTTCAAATAGGTGTGGACCTTGTGAATTTTTTCCTGTCTGCAATGAAATGTGAAATCTTGTATTATCATTTTATAGGTCTTGTATAAGCAGCTATATTGTTGAGATTTCATGGGTGTGACTTCCTTGTCCTCTCTAAAAGATACTCTCTAGCACCAGGTTCCCAATCCTCCGGCTCTCACAGTCTTTCCTCTCCCTTCTGTACAATGTCCCCCGAGCTTTAGAGGTAGGGAGTGTGTCTCACATGGACCAATTAATGCTGGCCACCCTGTGGTTTCTTATTCTCTACTTTTTGAGCAGTTATAGATCTCTGCTGTAGTCCCTGTCTGCTCCAAAATGAAGTTTCTTTGATGAGAGATAAGAGCTACATTCATGTGTGGGTGTAAGAATAAGTATTTAGAATACAGTAGCCTTTTAAATGCTGAATGTAGACTCTAAAAATAAACCCTAACCATCACGAGCTCATGTAAGTTATGTTCATCACTGCTAAGTTAATACCCTGGATGCCTGGAAGTGGTGCCATGGAGAGACATCTAAACAAGTAGCTACCAGTGTTCTAATGAGAGCTAAAAGACTGACTGGTATATCCCAGAAAATCAGCCCTGCCTGCTCACATTTCTCCCTCAGGAATCATCGCTACCCAAGCAGAAGCCCTCCCACCCAGTGGTCCTCCCCTCCCCCCGTTCCTCTCTCCCTATAAACCTTCTCATATTAAATGATCAAGAGGTACTACTCTCAGTTTCACAAACCTTACTCCCTGGATGATTTCCTCCAGGTCCACATTTTCAACCAGCATTGATGTTTGTGTAATGACTTTATCTACACCTCCAGTGCCTTCTTGGTCTACCCTCCGGTTCAGAATACCCAGTTTCAATAATCGCACCTTCCTCCTCTAGCCTATGGCCAAATATTTTAACTTATTCTTGTCATCCTAAATTTCCAACCAAAAACAGAAACTCAGCTATTGATCTGTCCTTTCCCCCAACTTGGCCTCCATTTATGTTATACATTTTTATCATAAGGCCAATAACTGTTCCAGCTTGCATTCTGGGCTTTATTTCCAAAATTCAAAGCCAATGATCTAACTCAGAGTTTCTGGCTGCTGCTATAACATAAACTTTTTAAATCATTTTTTAAGCATCTTGGGCTAACAAGGTGTCTCAGTGGGTAAAGACACTTGGTTGCAAACCTAAGGGTGTAGGTTCTATTCTCAGAACACATGTTAAAGTTGAAGGAAAAGTTGGGCGGTGGTGGTACATGCCTTTAGTCCCAGCACTCAGGAGGCAGACTCAAGCAGACCTCTGAGTTCAAAGCTAGCCTGGTCTACAGAGTGAGTTCTATGACAGACAGGGCTACACAGAGAAACCCTGTGGACCCTATCTTAAAAAAAAAAAAAAAAACAGAAGAGAGAAGTGACGCACAAATTGTCCTCTGACCACATGTGAGCACGGGTGCCCAGATACACCTGATGCATGATGCACACATAGAAATAATTAGTACAAGATGTTTTACATATACTGTGTGCATTTCTAGACAGTCTTTCCTATTCCATATTCTGTTAACTTTTTCAATTATGTATCTCTCCCCTCTAAAACTCCATCTCCCTTAGAGATGCAGATTTCACCAGCCCTATAGCTAGAGTCTTTTTTGACCCAACAACCAATGCCTTGGCTGGACTTAGGAAATACTAACAATATTCTAATAAATAAATGAATGGAGGCATAAATTCCTTTCTGCTCAATTTCAGTCCTTTTCCAAACTACATTGTATTTCATAAATTACAATGGCTTCCATTGCTGTTCACGATTGTTGAAGTAGGCATTGAAACACATACATCCAGTGCTGGAACTGGATGCTCACCCAAGTTCTTCTACATCTACAATGTCACTAAGCTTCAGAGATGAGAATAATTGGGTCTTCCTTGGGGTGATCATAGGCATCTGTAGTCGCCTCCATCATCCACATTTATCTAATGACACACTTAGACTCACGGGCCCCACCTGGGGCCTTGTAGACCCTCCAGCCCACCTGAGCACCAGCACCTTGGTGAGGAGGTCTAGTCCTGTGGGCCTCTGGAGATTTTTTTCATATGTTGTTTTGCAATCAAACAGATGTTATGAATGCAACCCAAAGAGGCCGATGCTTCTCACTGCAATCCTACACTTGAGGCTTTGGACAATTGTGCCAAGCAGTTGGATTCATGGCTACCAGACACACCAAACAACAGAAATCCATCCATTGATCAAGAAAGACATGGATGCTCCAACCCCTGCCCTCAGGTAGAAGGGATTCCAAGGTTGCACTATTAGCAACATGAAGCCATTGTGAAGGGAAGAGAACTTAGGGTAATTTTTGCTGGCAAGGCTAAAGAAACATGAATCAAATGTCTTCCCTGAAATGTACTAAAAATTCACTCACGCTAGGAACCAGAAGACTTCCCTCAGGAAGACACATCAGCGGATCTGATGGAGACAGAAGACAATGACAGGAACAGTCCTGGGACAGCCCAGTGGAGACAGAGCTAGGCTTTCTCTGCCTTCTCCTGCTAAGAGGCCTCTCATTCAACCTTGGGCTAAGCGCCGCAGAAAAGAATAGGAAGACACGGTAATAGAATTCTAATGCCACTGTGCTTTAAAAGGGTGCTATAAGCAAGATTTTCTCCTTTTGATGTAAGGCTGGGCACAGCAGGATCAGAAACACACCAGGATGCTGATGACTTGTGAACAAGCTGTGTTAGTGAAAGGAAAAGAGCTATTAATACTTCCTCGCCTGGATGGAGTGAAATTGACTTCCATCCAGGGAGAAGGAGAATCTAGGGAAAGCACCAGCCCTTCCGCTGCCTGTGCTGGCATGCTAGACCCACATTAAAATCTTCTTAACTTCCTAGAGGCCAGAAGCGAATACTGATCTCATGAGGAAATCTTCCAGCGGAAAAATGGAGGGTTAAGGCTTTTACGGGCTGTACAATGACAATCACCACCTTTGGGATTTATGAGTTGGAGGCCTTAATCCAGGAGGTGATGTGTTTTAGGAATGTCTGGGGCATCTCTAGGCTGGTTTCCCTGTTCATTCAAAATGGCAAAGCCTTCAATATTAGATTTAAGAATGGGCAAAAGTCATGAAAATAGTAATTCACAGAAATGGAAATAAAAATGACCGACTGAGCTTAGAAAGCTTCCAATATCCGCAGCAATACAGAAGGCCATATTGTGTGACACTCTGTCTAACACTATAACCAAGCAACTTAGCTAGTACTGGGGGAAATTAAAACACGGAACACTAAATGTGGGTAGCTGGAGACTGTCAGTAATCTGTTATTTTATAAGTTGGTAAAAATGTCCTTTCTAGAAAGTGGTTGTTAAACAGTCTATGTCAAAAGCCTTAAGAATAGATCATGCTTGTCATCTAGGAAAAGTTATGATCAAAGACACTTGTCACATCATTATTTATAGCAAAGAGTATATAAATATTCATTAATAGGAGAATAACTAAAATTAAATAATGGACCATTACTACATTTAAAATAATGTAAATGACCCACTGAAAATCATGGTATTTCTTTACTTTTTCAAACTACCTCACAAAACTTCATTTGTATATCAAAGTATAGTGCAAATGCAATTGTATATGAGAAACATACACCAAAATGCACCAAAATATCAACATGAGCTGTGGTTTTAGGATAATTACAGTTTATCTTTAAATATTTTCCAGAATTTTCTGAGTTTTCTACAATATATGCATTATATTTCCAACCATGGGAGGAAATAGCAGAATTATCTCTGACTAGTGAGGAGTTTTTCATTAGAGCAAAATGGAAACATCGATTGATATGAGATTGCGCATGAAGATATTACAAGATATTAAATTCCTTGGTATTTATTTTAATGTCTATATTTACAGATTTACTAGGTGTGCTTCTGTCATTAAACTTTTCTTACCTCAATATACAGTTATACCGAATAAGGAAAATAAATAAAATCTTTGTTCCTTATTTCACTTATTCTCTTAAAACCTTAGTCTGCAACATAATCCAAAACAACTATTTGATATCTGATTTCTTTAAAGCCTAAAATTTGTTAAAGTTGAAACTTTTTTTTTTTACCAAGAAAATACAGCTAAGTCTTCTTCAAGCCAAGTTTTCTACTTTATCCTGGAAGATTAAAGATTTGAGTCGTGTTGCCACTTGAGACATCAATGTGAATTAGCGCCCTCTTGTGAGCATGGGACAGAACTTTAAAGTATATATTATTTAGAGGGGAAAGACTTTGGTGTGTTCACCATGAGAGAAAAGCATGTTGATGCTCACTGGACAGAGAAGTACACACTACTCAAGGAAAACTCATCCGGGGATTTCTGATCACTGCGGTTTTCGATGAGTATTTTGTGGAGAGTGGCTGGGGTGCAGCTTGTTTTAAAACGTGAATGCCCTCTCATTGTGTGTCACTCATGTAGCAGGGTTATCAAAGTGAAACACAGGACAGTCTCATGAGGCTCTTGCATTCTGCTGGGCTCAGACACAAGGTTCGTTGTTTCCATTAAAAATTCAGAGGTTCTTTTCTTAAATGAGAGAAGATGCTGCTTTTCAGATTCTTAATATAAAAAATAATAAATAATTTCTCAATACGTAAAAAAATAACAACAACAAAAAAAGGGTTAAGCCAGTAACAAAATCGAAAAAGATACCATGTAGGATGTGGCCAGGAATGGCCTCAGCACAGCAGGAGCATGGGTAGGGAGGACAGAGAAAACTCCCTTGACCATAGATCCCATTACCTAAAAGACAGAACCCAACTCCCCACCACTTGGGCTCCTTTATTGCATCTTCCTATAGTCAGGTTCGACATGACTAGCGGGCTAAGACAATTCATTCGAACGCTTCTGAGAACACTGTGTAAGAAGAAAAGAATAATGTTTTAGGACCCTGCACTGCACTGTGGTCACCTGGCTATACCTTTTGTAGGCTGCCCTCAGCCAATCCCACCTCAAAGAACTTCCGTTAGAGTAAGACAGCACAGTTTGCAGGCACTTGTTATGCAGGAAGCTCTAACCAGATTTTCTTTCTTTCTTTCTTTCTTTTTTGTTTTGTATTTTCTTATTTAGGCAAACAGCTTCAACAACCTCCAACCCCTTTCCATGTTCTTATTTATCTTAGGAATTGACTCTGTAAGAGTAAAGTGGGTAAGTAACTTTGTAGATGGCATTTCAGTCAGCTTGTTTCTCAGCATCAGGGGAAGGATGTAAACGCTTCTAGCTGCTCATCTCATTAGTGCTGGTAAGTAGAGGACTGCAAAGTTCTGAGACATTGCATTCCTAATGGATATAACTTAGGCCAGCAGCTCTTGAATTCCGAGGACCTTCGGGGGTCCCCAAGACTCCTTCAGGAGGTACTAACCAACAGCACTCCAACCATACCAATTTATTACTGCCTTTTTTTCACTCTTATTCTTCCCAAAGTACACAAAGAAGACATTGTGACAAATTTACCCAAATCAAATAGTGAATTGTCTGCCTCCTGTTAATGCAGGCATGAAAGAAGTTTCTAGAAGCATCAAGCAGTGGCACGGTTCTCAGTTATTTTTGTTTTGGAAAGCACAATTATTTTTCATCAAGCCGTGATATTTATGTTAACCTGCAATGGGTTTACATTTATAATTTTAGTAACTGCATAAATATTTTTAAGCTTTTCTGTTTTAATTCCTAATATGATGAATAAGAATTGATGTGACATATGTAAGCAGAAACTCTTTAGATCCTCAATAACTCTCAAAAATATAAATAGTTTTGAGTATGTTGTCTCTTTATTTTCATTAAATTCAAGGAAGACTTTAATTTCCTTCTTAATTTCTTCCTTCACCCAGGTGTGGTTCAGTAGTTGATTGTTCAGTTTCCATGAGTTTGTCGGCTTTCTGGGGGCAGCATTGTTGTTGGCTTCTAACTTTAATCCGTGGTGATCTGATAAGACACAGGTGGACACTGATATTCTTTTGTATCTGTGGAGGCTTCCTTTGTTTCCGAGTATATGGTCAATTTTTGAGAAGGTTCCATGAGCTGCAGAGAAGAAGGTATATTCTTTCCTATTTGGGTGGAGTGTTCTATAGAT
>NW_026067910.1:6673272-6701135 GCF_014885135.2 Alexandromys fortis | reverse complement strand
CAATACTAAGAATATATATATATATTTATATATGTCTATCTATATATATATATAGACTCAAGCTCAAAATTCTTGAGAACAGCTGTCACAGACTTCTGGGTTTTGTTGTTGTTATGTTTTATTACATTTTAAATTTTATTTATATGTGCATGTGTGTATGTGTGGTGTGTGTGTGTGGTGTGTGATGTGTGTATGTGCATGTGTGTGTGCATGACTACGTAATGACAATCAAGCATCACAGTACAAATATGAAGGCTGTAAGACAAGTTGGGAAAGTCTATTTTCTCTTTCTACCATGTGGGTTCCAAGGATCAAACTCATTGTCAGACTTGGTGGCATGTCCCTCTACCTACTGAGCAATCCTACCAGTCCCAGACCTATTTTGTCTCAGAATTAAAATCTAAGTTTCTCTTTTTGGCCTTTCCCAGGCGAAGCGACCAGAAGATCGCTCTGCTCAAGTTGGAAAGCGTTATTATTTGACCTTGATGCTCCAAGTCTAAACTGAATTCCATTTGATGAAAACTGCATCACAGTGAATTCTTTAATATCACTCGTTTTGAACAAACTGACAAGGTGCCTATCATGTGCAAAGAGAGCAATTTGTTGAGTTGCTAGTTTGGAGGGATGAAGCTATATTTTCAGCCTGAAAAATAAATTCATCTACCCCTAAAGAATAAGAAAATCTAACTTTCATTACATGTTCCACGTGTGGGACACTGTGCTTATTGGTACAACTACCACACTACCTTCCATCTTACAGATAAGGAAACTGGGGTACAGAGATAATGTAAATTTGGCCACTGATGTGTGGCCAAGACAGAACTCAGACCGCAGAATTTCTGTACTCTGAACTGGTGCTAAGGACCTGGATATAACAGATGTTCTGCACACGTTAGCACAAACCCCAAAGCAATGTGAAGACTTGGCCACTGACTGTTGACCGTAAGACAGCATAACTTTAAATTTGGCATTTCTTCCTGAAATTCATAGATAAAACTAAAAATTTAGATTGATAGGAATTTTTGTTGCCCTTAACTTACTCACATTATAAAAGTTGTAGAGGAAGGGTCTAACATTTGCAATGTGGTCTTGTGACTATAAGGTGTCCCCTCTAAAAGAGTCATGTGTTGAAAGATTGATGTGGGGCTGCTGATGAGAGGTGAGTAAACCATGAGAGTATTGACCCTGGCACTGGATTAATCTAGTCATTAATTCATAACTGAACAGATTAAGACAGAGAGACCAATTGAAGGATGCTGGTTGCTCAGAGAAGCCATTCACACCCCGTTTCTCTTAGTCTCTCTGCTTCCTGGCTGCCAAGAGGTGAGCTAGCAGCTTCCCTCCACCATCCCCTTCTGCCATGTTTCTCCTTTGCCCCTAAAAGCAATTGAGCCAGTGGACCCTATAATGAAGCTTTTAAAGTTATGAAACAAAATAACTATTTCCCTCTTTTCAATTATTTATGTCAGGTATTTGCCAAAATGATTAACTCAACCAGTAAATAGGAAAATATGCTTTTTAAATATAAATCAAACCTCAACTTTGAAATGTGGAAAGATATCCAAAATATACCCTACCCCCAAGTTATGTGTCCATAGTCACTGACTCTTTCTTAAGGTACATTATCATGTAATAATCTTTTGCACACTGTAAAAATGTGCCTTTGCCAAGGTGCCTTCTGATTGACTTAATAAAAAACTGATTAGTGAATAGCTAGGCAGGAGGTATTGGTGGAACTTCAAAACCGAGAAGAAAGTCAGAGTTGACAGCTGGATGCAGGAAGAGCAAGACATAAAGGGGGAGAAGTAAAAGGCACAAGCCACATGGCAATGTGCAGATGAATAGAAATGGGTTAATTTATGTTATAGGAGCTAGTGGGGCAAGCCTAAGTCAAAGGCCAAACTTTCATAATTAATAAGTCTCCGTGTCATTATTCGTGAGCTGGTGGACCAAAGAGAAAGCCACCATATGTAGCAGAAAAGGGTGGAGGGAAACAAGCCTGAGCTATAGGCCAAGTTTTCATAATTAATAAGATGTCTTCCTCTATCTATCTATCTATCTATCTATCTATCTATCTATCTATCATCTCTCGAGCTGGTGGCCCAAAGAAAAATGTACCTACAGTATATAAATAAAACAGCTGTATTAGAGTCGAAACCCCAAGTTCATTTCATAATGAGGAAGCATTTTGAAACATAGATTTTAAAGAAGTTAGTAAAAGCCAGTCCTATGGATAGATCCTACTTTAATAAGACTGGGGTCATTATAGGAGAGATAAAGCAGAGACACTCACAAAGGCTCTGTAGGGACACAGGGGAAGGGTGGGAGGCCTCAGAACATACCACACCTGCCATGCTTTGGTTGTGGTTGCCTGGCCTCCAAAGATGTGGGAGAATTACTCCTGCTGTTGATAAGCCACTCGGCTTATGAGAATTTGCTATGGAAGTCCTGATGCCCACTTCAGCTTACGACTCCCACCACATATATTCCTGAAAGTTCTAGATTCAACTTGCAAAATCATCCTTGGACACTGGTTAAATTATCATGTCCAGATGCTTGCCTGAGAAGAAAAACAGAAGTTACTGTATCTGTATGAGGGAGAGCTACGAACAATTGGTGTTCAGCGTCCACCATGGGCTCATGAGGAAAGGGCACTGATGGAGAAAGAGGACTAATATACGAAGTACAAATAGAAATTCAAGACCCTGCATGTCTCTTCTCTTCTAGTGTGTTGTCAGGGGATGGTAGATTCAGCTAAGCTGCTTCCTGAGCTGCTGCTGGAAACAACAAAGCTACACAGCTGGCAGGTGAGGAGATGTGGCTAATATTAGTGGTTCCCACCAGCATTACAAGTCTGAAGAGCTCCTTGGAGAGACTGTAGCTTAAGGATTCACAAGGAGAGCATGACAGGGGAACCTGTAAACAGTACTTTTAACTTTAAGCATGGTCACAGATGAAGCAGAACACCTCATCTAACTAGGTGTTGTGTTCAACCACAAGCAAATTCAGCCCCAAATAGTAAGCGAGTCACAAAATTCAGACACAGTCACTAATTCTGCTTGAGGTTTTCTTTGCTGGTACTGAGGGATTGAATTCAGAGCCTACATCACATTTGGCAAGGAAGGACCTTAGGAGGGAACTATTTCCGAAACACAGAAATACTAAAAAAGTATGAACTTCCTGAAAATAAACAATATTGTCCTTGCAGACTAGTGGGTAAGACAGAGAATTCATTTGAATGCTGTGTAATCTAGCTACCAGTATAACCTTCAAAAAGGCCAGTTAGGATAAGTTCATTAAAAGCTATTTGCAGATACATACCAAATTCTAAAACACACACGCTCTCTCCTTGTCTATCTCTCTCTATGTGTCTGTCTCTCCTTGCTGTACACACACACACACACACACACACACACACACACACACAAACTTATTTATACAAAACATTCTGGAATCCATCCTAAAGGTATGGCATGATTAGCAATGTGCACAGACTTACACATAAAATATGTTTAATAGATATATATGACTTAGAGAAGAAAAATGTCTCAAAAGTTAAAGATACTTGGGTCATGAAATTGCAGGTAGCTTCTATTACTTTTAATTTTTGTTGCATTTCAAACATTCCAGAATTACTTTATGTGACCTGAATGATCTGACAAAAATATATAAATGGCTTTTGTTGTTTTTTATTTTTTTCACAAGACTGACCATGTTATTCCAGATGGAGAGGAAATAGTACTTAGTACTGCATCAGAAGCCTGAAGAGTTCTTCCTCTGAGGACCTCCAATCAGGTAAAGACCAGTTCTTGATTTACCACCAGAAAGACTCAAGAAGAGTCCAAAGGAACCAACGTTAGAAAGTTTATTAACTAGAGAGAGCATAACAGTATTTAAAGGCAAACACTTAAAGGAAGCACATAAAAACAGGACAGTCAATATCTCCAAGACATGGACCTGGTCTGCTCAAGATACAGTAGCCTTTG
This sequence comes from Alexandromys fortis, assembly GCF_014885135.2. NCBI lineage: Eukaryota > Metazoa > Chordata > Mammalia > Rodentia > Cricetidae > Alexandromys > Alexandromys fortis. The sequence continues at coordinate 6,697,149 of NW_026067910.1, read as the reverse complement.
TAATGGCTAGAATGAGCCTGTGGTTTTCTATGTTGTGTTGTCCAAAGGTTATAGTACAACAAACTTCAAAACTAAAGGAAATTTGAAGACTGAGTTGAAATTTTAAGTAAAAACACATGAGATGACTTCTATATTTCTCGCACCTTAAAGAACTGTCATGTGTTGATGTACCCATTGAAAGATGGTAAGATCAGGGAATTCGCTATGAGACTGTGTCTCCTGGTAATGTCAGAAGTTATACTCATAAAGTGTTCCAAACATGACTGTCCAAATATGAGGTGAATGAAGACAACAAAATCAACAGACATACCAAAGTGGAGGTGAGCCAGGAATAGGCCTCAACCTCACACCAAGTACTACATGCAACTAAGGAATGCTGAAATGGAGAGAAATCGTCTCCCCTAGAGAAGAGCACAGCAATTGGTTATCCAATTAGATAAACAGAAGTAGCATTAGGCAGACAAAGAAGGTTATGGGAATATATACATATATGCATCCTATACATATATGCATCCTACACATATATGCATGCAACATGCAACAGTTAATAAAAAAAAAGGCCAGGAATTTGAAAGAGAGTAAGGAGGGGTGTGGGGGAAGGGGAGGTGGAAAAATGTAGAAGGAGGAAACGTAATTATAGTATAATCTCAAAAATAAAAAAGTAAAGCAAAAAGGAAGGAAGGAAGGAAGGAAGGAAGGAAGGAAGGAAGGAAGGAAGGAAGGAAGGAAGGGAGAGAAAGAGAAAGAAAGGTAAGCCACAAACTGAAAAAAAAATGCAAGTTAAGGCTACAGACTTTCTGGCCCTAAGCAAATACAGTTCATTAGATGGGGTGCCCTTGTCTCAGACGTCTTTTAAGAAACAGGCATTACCTCTGCAACAGTTGCAATATTTATCAGCTGCATTAAAGCTTCTTGACTCTCGGCCCACAGGAACACAAACCTTATGCCAGGATGAGGGAGTCTTTTACGACTCGTGTCCCTTAACTGTTTCTCTCTTTTTATCCACATCCATGTCACTGGGGTTCTGAAAACAATGGATCTTAGAAATCTCCTCCTAGGCTCCACCTGACCTTCGGGAGAGTGAAGCTAGAAACAAGGAGCATACTTTTGTCTAAACACAGATCAATTGTTTCTGCTTGGAGCTGAAACTTTGCGAATCCGCGAGGAACACATTGTGAACATGTGAAGTTTTGCATGACAAATTTCCTTCAGAAAACGTCACCTCTCTTGCTTTATTTCTTCCAGCTGAAATCCAGCCATCCAGACTAAGAGACACTTCGGAGAGACACTCTTATTGAAATTGTGAAATAACCTTCAACTAGTAAAAGCAAAACACACAGGGGTGGGGAGGGAGAGAGAGACTCACCATTTTGAGTTTGATAAGAAACCCATATAAAACAATAATCCCCTAACTCCTTTCTGAGCAAAACAGGTAGTTGATGAACTTGCACAACAGAGACAATGAAAGAATAGGAATATATCATCAATAAACAGAGTAATTCCCCAAGACAATAGTCCCCATACCTGTATATGCTTCAGAATCATGAAGAGGCTCCCTATACAAAGGTCTTTGCACATCAATAACATAATGATCAGGATCTTGGGAATCCGGGGACAGTGAGCTTAGTGCGAACCCTAATTGTCTGTAGACTATAGACCATATTTCCCAAAAGGTTTTTATCAATACAAAGGGTTGATATTAAGTTTTCCAAACCACTACTAATAGCTAGATCAGCAGCAACTTCAATCTCACTGGGTTTATAAAAATGAATAGTACATCGCACTCATCACTTCAAGCCATAATTTTCATTTGAAAACACAGAAGTATTGAGAGAGTTCTGGCACACACACACACACACACACACACACACACCAACCTCACAAACAAGCCTTTGCCTCTATGGTTATCTCTACACCCTTGCTTCAGCTTGGCTTCATGTAAAAGAGATCTGACCATTGAATGTCTCCCTGTCTCTTCCACTAATTCTGAAATTAAATAAATGCAGTGCTCTGAGAAAATAGTAATGATATCTTCTTCAGTCTTTACAGTACTTTATTAAACACACACATACACACCACGTGCACATACACACCCTTCTCTGGGTTCTTACCATAACTAAGAATTTACAGATTTTTTTTAAAAAAAAAAGCATTTTTGAAATGAAGACAAATGCTGGTTTCTTGATTGTCTCCCCAAGCTACTCTTGACTCTTTTTTTTTTCTTTGCATGGCCTTAAGAAAACTTTCTTTTTGGTAATGGCATCCACCAAAGAGGGGGTTCATGAAGGAAATATTAATAATTCATTCATCTAATAATATGGTTTGAACGAATTTTCCTTCAATGGCTTGTTTATATAAGTGAAGAGTATAGAACTCACAAATTGACAAAATTCAGCAATTAGGCATGCAAACAAGACTAAAAAGATACACTTTTGAAGTTAAATAAAAATTATCTTAAAGTGTTGTTTTTTAAAAAAGAAAAAGAAAAGCATTACATAAGCTATAATATGAATGAGACCATAAACCTAGTATTAATTGTTTAAGAACTTCTGCATGACTGATACGCAATAATAATTTAGGTAGTGAAAAATTCATTAAAAGTACTCCCTTTAGTGGGGTATTTTTATTTGTTTTTGTCTTGGCTTGGGGGTTCTAGAGACCTTGAGTTATTTATTTGTTTAAGACAAGGTCTTACTGTGTAACTCTATCTGGACTGGAACTCACTATATAGACCAAACTGTCCTTGAACTGACAGAGCTCTGCCTGCCTCTGCCTCCTGAGTACAAGGATTAAACTCTTGAGACACTATGCCCAGATAATGGACTGTTTTCACTGCAGAATCTTAAAGGATATGATGCGGATTCTTTTTAGTCTCGAAGTCGACTATTGATGTTTCCGTTCTTTCCTGTGATGTCTTCTCTGCTGACCTGTGATTGTCTCCAATATTCATAGTTAAATTTCTCCTTCATTCTTGTCTGCTGCTTCTGCCATTTGAGATACAAAATGCCATTTGGTATGTTTCATTATTTTCCAACATTTTGGTGTTGTAGAAAAAGTAAACGTATTAAAAACGCTTGGTATCTGCTATTTCTGTTTCCAGTGAACAATTTTCAGTGAGATTTTTGTGTCATCTCAAAATTGAGAGAGAAATTGAATTGTGAAAATCAAATTGAGACAACCTCCTTCCATTTATATATTGAATTCCTGATGTCTAATGTCTCAGAATGGGACTATATTTGGAGACACTGCTTTTAAAGACTCAATTAAATTAAACTAAGACCATTAGAATGGTCCTAACCAATAAGACTGGAGGCCTTATAAGAAGAAACCTGAACTTAGTACAAAAAGGGAAAATTATGTAAAGAGACAAAAGAGGATAGTCGTTTACACACGCGCGTGCACACACACACACACACAATGGGGAACTTAGTAAAAGTCAGCTGCAGTCAGGTGTGGAGGTACATACTGGTGTCCCATCACTTGAAGAGGTGAAGGTAGGTGGGTCATGAAGATTACAAAGATAAAGAAGCTAGAACATAGAGAACATAATCGATAACAGAAAATAAAACATCAAGTGGATGACTGACTCGAGGATCAACAACTAACGGGTCCTGGAAACTATGAAAAGGACCTTAGGACTTGGTTGAAGAGCTTCCAAACTGCGAAATAAAGTCATCATCTGTAACGATGCTGAGAGCGTTTGAATTAGCAGTTAATGGCTTCTTTGGAAAACTGTTTTCATATCATTAAATATCCCTCTTTTCTCAAATATTGTGTATCACATAGGGATTGTTTCAAGAAATGGAGCATTAATTTACCCTTAGAATGTGCATTTTTAAAGTCACAACTTTTGATGAGATAAGGTACCTTGGAGTCAAATTAATTATCACATTACTACCAAGATTCCCCAAAAGTGGTATCCAAGCAAAACCACTGGAAAGTATTATGGGTTGGAAGAATCTGTTTTGTGCCAGACTCACAATGCCAAGAACTTCACATATATTATTTCAGGAATCCTCACTGCTGTCCTGTGAGGTAAACTCTTTTATATTCCTCCATGTGTTTGGGACAGCTAATGAGTAGATTATTAAATATTCTGGAATTTTTCAGGCCACAACTCTCTGGAATTTGGAACTACGGAAGGGGAAGTAATTACAGCATGGAAACTGGGAAATGTGACCAATCAAGGCTCTCAGCTCCCCTAACCCAGCTGACTGCTGGGCAAGTCCCAGCCTGAGGAAAGCGGCTTAGAGACGTTAAAATGTTTGTGCTGTTCATGGAGCTGAAAGTAGGGAGACTAGGTTTGAGCCCACGAGCCCGGGTTCTACAAGAATGCACTCTTCACACAAGGATCAGTTGCTCCGCATTACGGAGACAGGGAGACCGGAGACCGTTGGAGTAGCCCTTCCCAGTGCGAGCACCCCAGCTGACCTAGAGCACCCCAGCTGACCTAGAGCACCCCAGCTGACCTAGAGCACCCCAGCTGACCTAGAGCACCCCAGCTGACCTAGAGTCATGGCTGCATTTTTCAGCCCTGAGTGCGGAAGCCTTTCACAATGAGAGGACTCCAGCTGATCTAGAGTTATGCTGCCTGCATTTCTTTAAATGCTTCTCCTCCAACCCATTACACTCCAGTGACAATTTCTTCTTTGGTCCTTGGGAGGACCCTTGTCTAGCAGCTGATGAGAGCCAGCAGGCCTTCCGGAGAAGTCCAGCTTCTGTCACAGTTAGAGGCGCGGTGGGCTATAGCGTCCCTGCACTGTTGCCCCTTTCCTCCAAGCTTTGTTTGTCAGAGAAGAGCAGCATCTGCTCTCCGGGCGGGCAGATGATTATACAGGACCCCACAGGCTCACATCGAAGAAGACCGCATCCTAAAACTGTGTGTTTGTGCGCACATGATGGTGTTCAAGAACCTACTTTTTTTAAAGCAAGGAAGAGGTCGTTTCAAAATGCAGGAAGCATGAGGAAAACTCCACAGAAACAACAAGACTCTTCAACAAGCAGAGAGGGAAAACATGAATAACTCATTACTTTACAGAATATCCCACTTAAGGTCTGCCTTAATATACTGTGGGAATATTTTGTGAGCCACGTTGCTTCTTCCTTCTTACACAGTAGTAGAGATTGACCTCTGAGAGTCAGCACAGGGAAGAGAGGGACCGCCTATCTCATCGTTTGGATGTACTTACAGCCAAGATCGCCACTGCACTGTTCTTGAATTCTAGAGAAATATTATCTGTCAAATACATTAGACCTCTAAATAGAAACTGAGTGACTCGGTCCTTTGTATAGGCGTTAGTAAATACCCAGGTGTAGAAACATAACCAGAGCATTTGCAATAGTATCATCAGACACAGGTCCTCCTGTGCACATGTGTAACGCGAGTAACAGATATCTGTCCTATGTGCAGATTGTGTTCCGCCATCATGACCTCTTCCTCCAGTCAAGACTTTCCTCCATATATTCCTATCTCTCATCGCTAAAGCTAGACATTACTAGCTAGACAAAAAAAAATGCACATTGTATTGAATTAGAATTCTAGAAAATGAAATGTGTCACACCTTACTACAATCCATACTGACTTTTTGTTTTTCAGGGGGTTACTGGGAAATATTAAAACTGCGTATGTTGGATTCATATACTAAGCACGAGACTTTCGGTTAAAGAACGGTGGAATCAAGAAATAAAAAAGCTGTAGTCAAGTCCCTTGAGAAGCACCATGACAGTGCTTTGTGTCAGCTGAGACGGGAAAATCAGACAAGGAAGTGAGAAGAGGGCAGTCAGAAAGCTGCCGAGCTGGAGGCTGAGTTCTTCCTACTGCCAGTCTTTTGTCGGGACTGCCTGGGAGCCAGCTAAGAAGGGATAAACCACAAGTGCTCCATGTAGTTGTATTGAGTGTTAGCATCATGTAGAGATGATCCAATCCTTGATCTTAGTATCTTTGCCTGCAGTCACAATGGCCTTCTGAATACTTTCTCTGATAAAACAGAAAGAAACTGTCCTCGGGATTATTACATCTTTTAGAGATTCCATGTCTGTCTATTCCCAGAAAGTCAGATTGTGTAGGACAATTCTATATTCTGTCAATTATGTTTTAAGTAAACACTGATTGGCCATTAGCCAGGCAGTATGTATAGGAAGTAGAGGTGGGGCAAAGAGAACAGGAGAATTCTGGGAAGCAGGAAGCTCCCTCAGCAGTCCTGCCCAGATCACAGAAGAAGCAGGATGTGACCTGCCCTGCTGAAATAGGTACTGAGCCATGTGGCTAACATAGATAAGAATAATGGGTTAATATAAGTGATAGGAGCTAATAAGAAGCCTGAGCTAATGGGCCAATCAGTTTATATCTAATGTAGACTTCTGTGTAATTCTTTAGGACTAAACTGCTGTGGGAACTGGGCAGGAAAGAAACCCCAACAAGCATCATGTTATAGTCAGATCTCTCATTTCATTTGCAGTCATGGAGTTTCTTCTAGAAGTTCCTAGTAGAGATGACCAACAGAGTATTGAGAACAGATAAAAAAGAAAATGCACTGGATCAAAGACAAGTGACTCTGGGAAGGCTGACCTGTGGGATCAGGCTTTCACTTCCTGAGTTCTTCAATCAAACCAAAGAACAGTTTCTAAGTGATAGGGCCTGGTCAACGAAGCAACACAAATTTAAATTAATACTCAAACTTTCCTAAAATAAACTCCAAAATATATCTCATAGCCACTTATTTTCTCCAGGCCCTTTTGATCACCTTGCCTTTCTCTTCCATGCCTGTATTAATAATTTGTCCATTGTCCATCAAGCATAGTTGAAATATACAACTTTTCTTTCTTCATCCACAGCCCTCCCTGTTCCAGAGAGCTATACTAGCTAGCTGTGTTGTCTTCCAGGTCCTCTTCCCATCTACCAATGCTCATATCAATGTAAATCTATTCTACTTTAGGTGTATTGTGTGTGGAATAAAATAATGTTATAATCAGATGCTTATCATCATACGAAATTCATCACAACTTGCTAAATTATATGTTTCCCTCTGATTCTTTAAAGTGACCTAACCGATAATATACATAGTCTAATCAGCAAACTACCATGGTAGGAAGCAATGTTCAGTAATGATATGAATATTAAATACAAAGATTTTACACAAATACAGGAATTCAAAAATACTGTACTTGTGGGGTTCAAGTACATTATGGATTATCTTAACTATAATGAAGGTAAAGGCAGAGTGTGAATCCACCCACCAGTGTGGGAGGAAGTTGAGATTATAAACTGTGATCCTATGTAAACCATCTGTCCTCAAGGTAGGCAGCAAGCTCTTGGGCCTGCCTAACCTTAGCACCTCATTGGTGCCTTGTATGCTATCAGAGCTTAGGAATCATCCATGGGACCGAATCAAATTGTCTCCAAAAGGCAACATGATTATGCTAGAAATTATGTGAATTTGTTCTCAAACATCCTGAATTTGATTTCTGTATCATAAATTCTTCACTATGTACTCAAATATCTCAAGTCAAAGCTTTGTTCTCTGTTAAAAATAAAAACAATTATATGCAACTCTCATCTATTCAAACTATTGATGAGATTAATTGCCTGCTCATCATACAGAGGAAATCAATTGTTTCAATGTATAAATAATTGTTATACAATTAGAAATGTCAGGTATATACATACTTTGAAACTATGGTATAGGACATGTCTTTGGTTCAACAGAGTAGTCTCAACTATACAGCAACAAGAAAACATCTCAAATGCTACTGTGCTTGTGTGTGTGTGTGTGTGTGTGTGTGTGTGTGTGTGTGTGTGTAAATGTCAGAATATATGAGGGCCAAGAGGTAAACACTGCATGTTTTCTGCAATTAATCTCTACCTTATTTTATGAGACATGGTCTCTCACTGAACCTGGAGGTCACTTATTTCACTAGACTGGCTAGCCACTGAGCCCCTGACCAGTATTGGAATTACAGGAACATTCTGCCATGTCCAGATTTTCAACGTGTATATTAGCATCAAGTCCAGATTCTAATGGCGCAAAGCAAGCACTTTACCAACCAAGCGACCTTCCCAAGCCCCTCTGCTTTGTATTCTATTTACTGTTGAGAAAAAACTTGAGGTGAGTTCTGTTTTATCTTTTCAATTGTGTACAAATACATTTTATTTTCCTGCATCTCAGATTATAGCAAGATGTATCTATTTTGGGATGCTAGAATTGTTTTCCTCTCACTGTATACAACATGATGAAACTTGGTTGGAATTTCATTGTTGCTGATGCTGCTGTAGAACTCTCCTGAACATTGGGAAACTTTGTTTCTGGCCCTCTTCATGGAGATTTGATTGCTGAAGCATGAAAAGGCTCTTGTTGCATACAAGTTTCACTTAGAAGATCTAGATCCAGTGAATAGCATTTGGTTCAGTATAATTAAAAACCAGAGGGCACAGCTCCCAACAGAGCCCTAATAAAAGAAGAGTCTGCTTGAGTCTCCTCCACATCCAATTCCCTTTCCTACTCATAGCTTTGCTGTGACCATCTCAGGCCTGTAGAATATCAGGAAAAAAGCAAACACGAGAGTTACACCATGTATAATGTCATCCTCTATACATTAGACCATGGGAGAGTCTCACAAAGCACCACAAATATCCCCCATTTTATTGATGAAAACATTCACTGCACAGGGAGACTAAATGATTCTCCCATGACCATGGGTCATGCAGGAGAGACTGCTGAATATACTCCAAAGAGCTGGCCTCTAGGCTCTACTCTCTGAGCAACTCACTAAACCAGTTCAGACTGAAATGGCATAGGAACAGAAAAACAATAAGGAGGGATTGGGGAGGTTCTGGGAGAGGTCTAGCCGGTGGATGTGTTCTTATTAGTCTTTCACTGAGGTGTCTTTAAGGTAAAAGTAGTGACTGTTCACAAACTGAAGCACAAAATGTTACTCTTCAAATTACAAAGAGATCCATTCCCACAAAGTACCACTATACATACCACATACATACACATGCACACACACACACACACACACACATACACACACACACACACACACGCAGCACAAATTCTAATTGGTCTTAACAATAAAAACTTGCAGTCAGATAAAAAGGGGTGAAAGTTGAAAGATCGGAGAAGCAGAGTAGCCAGCCATTAGTTCTTATTCTACTGAGTCCTCGGACTAAATGGGGCAATTCCATCCCTAGGATTCTCAGACAGAATGCCTCCTGTCTTCTCCCACCTTATATTCCTCTCCCACCCAGTCATATCCCTTCCTGTACCTACCTCCCTAGTGCCAGGATTAAAGGCACATGACTCCCAAGTACCGGGACTGAAGGTGTGAGCCACCACTACCTGACTCTGATTCTCTTTTAGACTGTATCAATCTTGTGTAGCCTAGCGTGGCCTTGAACTCACAGAGATCCTTCTGCTTGTAACTCCCAAGTGCTAGGATAAGGTTTGTGCCACCACTGCCTGGCCTCTATGGCTAACTAATGGCTAGCTCAGCACTCTTATTGTCAGGCAAACTATATGTATATATGTTTATATTTAGCAAATAAATATATACATATATATCTGCATAAATCTTTTTAATTTCTCAATAAATATTCCAAAAGAATAATAGATTCTGTCACAAAGCTATTTTTCAAGTGGTCTATCAGTCTCATGAACTAAAATTCTAGCTCATTCAGGTGCTCGGGAGAGCCTATTTTGAAAGAAAGATATTCAATACCCAATGGTTTACCCTTTGATGGTTTTTTCTTTTAATTTTGGTGGCTTTCTCCAAAGCACACAGCCTTTGTATTGTATGGAACAAGGCTCACTAGCCTTTGAAAACTTAAAGGGATAAAGGCTTTTCTCTAAGAAATGAGGAGTGGCCAAAAAAAAAAAAAAAGAAGAAAGAAAGAAATTAGATTCTTGTAATCCTAAAATAGTCACGGGGAAGGTTGAAGTCACACAGGAAAGGTTAAAGCCGTCCTTTCTTTGAGTAGATGTTTCTTTTTGCTAGAGAATAGTGGACAAGATGCTGGATGCACAGGCAGAATCACTAGTCATTCAGAGAACCCGAATGGTCAGCGAATGATAAGTGTCTCACCAAAGAAAACATCCTCCCAGGCCAGGAGAGAAGGCATCACTCAGGTCAGAACATCGCTCCCCAGACAACATGGATGAGAGGCATCCTGCTTCACCTTCTTCATTTTCTTGGGTTTCTTTTCAATGGGAAGAACTCTGGCACAGATTTGGCCTTGTAGTTCAACGTATCCGTAAAGAAATTACTGAGTCTGAGCACAGGATTCCCTTCCTTTTCTGAGAACTGCTGAAACCCTAACCTTCCATAATCCCAGCTCAAATCCTAACGGGCCACCAGTAGCTCAGTGACATCTGGTGAGTCCTGAAATTTCCCAATGAAAGATTAAAAGCTTCCCTTGTAGGTGTTTTCAAATGGTCTCTGCAAGTCCCCCGATCAGCCAGCAGCTGGTTCTGATGGCAGAGTTGGGCAGTAGCCCACTACGGAGGCATGGATGCACTTAGACAAAGAAACAGTCATGCTTCCAACTTCGAGTTTTATCAATGAACTGACTAGATTCCAGGCACTGTCCCCATGTTGCCTGGTAAAGAAGTACTCATTGAAGGCTTAATCACAGTTTCCCATACACAATGGAAGGGCCAGCATCCTCCTCTGCACACGGCATCCCAACAACACATCAAAAGTCGGCACCATCGCTCTGCATTGCCCTGTATACATTCTCTCCAACTGCGCTAGGGCAAAAGGACCAGGGCTTAACTTATCCCCTGGGAAAGCCTAATGCCCACAGTGCCTCCACAGTTGACTGCCCAGCAGGGTGCTACCATCCTGCCAGTCAGTAACTGCAGACAATGAGCTTGAGAAGCTTCATGCTATTTGCCAGGAAGGAATCTGCCCTGACCAAGCCAATGGCTGGCTGTTTGTGAACTAAAGAACAGGCGTTGAAACAGGGTATCAACAAACATGTAGAAAGGATACACAATAGTGGGTAACAGCTCCAGTTCAAGGTACCTGATGTTAAAGCAACATGTACACAATCTCCAAAGTGCCCCCCCCACTGGCCGGACCACAGACGCCTCATACCATTTACGTCATGGATCACTATTGTACTGGTCAGTGATTCTCCATGGCTATACAATGGCCACACGTGTTCAGTCCTTCATTCTAGGACACACTAATGCTGCGCTCTATTACCTTAGACCATCTCAGGCATGATCCAGTGCCTGAACTGTTTATGTACACACAAAAGGGGGTATGGGTTCAGTACAGGAATGCATGAGACAATAGATTGACACCAGACTGAAGCAAAATTATACTCGAGTCCTAACATAGTTTGATATGGGATTCCCCTCTATATGCTGTGAATATCATTGGTTACTAAACTGTCTTAGGCCTGCACAGAACAGAATATAGGTAGGTGGGGAAAACTAAACTGAATGCTGGGAGAAAGAAGGCAGAGTTAGGAGAAGCCATGTAGCCCCTCTGGAGACAGACACCAGAACTTTACCCGGTAGGCCACAGTCTCACGGCAATACACAGATTAATGTAGATGTGTTAATTCAAGATATAAGTTAGCCACTTAAGTTACTGGTCAAACAGTGATTTACATAATATAGCTTCTGTGTGATTATTTCGGGAGTCTGGGCAGCCTCCTACTACGACAGTCCACACGGTTTTCTCATTTCCAGTTCCCACCTCCTTGAGTCTCTTTCTCTTATCTAGTCCCTAGTGAAGCAGGGGGCAAGGGGAGTCCCTAGTGAAGCAGGAAGGATGTAAATTTCCTGACAGAGCAATAGGAACCTGGAAATATCACCCTTGATTGTTGACTGAAGTATCAAATGATCACTCAAGAGCCAAAGAAGCAGTGAAATCTTGAAATCGGATAGCATAAGATTTTGCTGGGGAAGAAGTTCTAGCAAACTTCTGCCAAGCAGTCTGTCAGCTGCTAGGGATGTGCAGTCCCCTGGGGTGGGTCAAGTCCAGCTCCACAAATGAATCCATTTCTCAAGCCAGTTGTTAGGTCACACATTGGACGGTAGGTTCCATGTGTAGCTTTGGAACCCACCATCTACAGTTTACAGAACACATACATATTATAAACATACTTCAAGCATCTATTGGTGCTTGCAAATCCTAACAAGCACTTCTTCTGGCAAGAGCAAATTTTAAAACTCTTCAAAATACAGACCTTATAAATCTCAAGATATAAAACAGCACTGAGATTTTATAATATATGAAATGGCACAAATATCATCTTCAAGTCATAGTCAACCAAATGGTTTAAAATGTATCAGCTAGAAGATAGAATTTTTCTCATGACGGGATTCCAAAGTGAAGTATTATCTCCCAGGTGATACTTGGAACAGGCTAAGAGTGGATTGTGAGGTTTAATTTAATATTTAAAACTGGTGGAGAGTTCAAAATAAATTATAGATGAGTTATCTAACATTTTCAAAGAATTAAAGCATATTTAACATTCCACATTTTATACTGAGTATATTTTAATATTCAATGAACATGAAAATCTTGGGGTGATTGCTGTATTTCTTTTGTATCAAACCGCTTATACTGACTAGCTTTTTGTCCCTGAAATCTCAGCTTTGGATTAGGTACCACCAAACATATGAATGAAAAATCCATCATTTGGAAATTTTGGGTTTGGAGTGAAAACATCTAACTGAGAGAGTAATTTCTGACGAGTCACTGCTTCTGAACTTGAAAATGTTGCAGAGCTAGTTTGGGTAGCATAATGCTGGTGACATTTTAGAAGAAAATGTCCCCCACAAGAACCATGTTCTAACAAAAACCTCAGCACCAAGCACGAGAAAGCATCTTTTTAATGGTTTGTCGGGGTAATCCAGGTGACTCTCAAAACAACAGAGATTATTGATGTAGCTTTTGGTGCTGAAGGCACTGCATCCTCAGGACACAGGACTCAAAGTTTCAAGCTGGTTCTGACCTGAAAGTGGCTTTCCTGTGGTCTAGCTCCCATGGTTCCAGAAACTGTTATGCAAGCTGCAAAGGGAGGGAAGCTATTACAGCCCTCCCCAGCTGCAACATTTATAAAACATGAGAATTGTCTGCAGGACAAGATGTCCATAAAGGTGAGTGGCACTGGTGTGGCAATGCCAGCCAACAGCTGTCTAATTGGACTTAAGGCCCACGCAATAGGAGGGAAATCATGCCTGAGACTAGAAACCTAGCGGGGGATTAGTGGTGTCATGGATCTTAGAAAGGAATCTACTCATGCCCACCTTGCTAGCTCAGCGTAATTCCTTACTATATTCTAAATCTTAGCCTTGTACCCACAGATAAGTGTAGCCTCCACCTGCAAAACAATCCAGGCTTTAGCAATAAATTGTCTGCTTTCTACTCACTAAGAAAATGGCAGGTCACCCACCCACTCCTACACCTGCTCATGAGGTCTTACTGGAGATTCCACAAATCTTAGTAAACTCTGAAACATTCATATAGATTTCTAATGCCTGCCTTCCTGGCTTGCTAGTCTAGTCCCTAGCCTGTATCTAGATGAAAAACATCAACAACTTTTGTATTTGGTGAGGTTTTTGATGACAGGTCTGAATGAACTATATATGATTCAGACAAGCTTTATGCTTATGCATACGAATATGTTTTCATATAAAGCATGTTTATACATGTTCAGGAAACACATCAATAAAGATGAAAGCGCACATCTTCCAGTAATAACTTACCAACGCTAAGGTTGTCACGTGACAACTATGTCCAAAAGATGCCTTGACAGGAACGCCAGTGAAGGTATAAAGTAGCATTACTGCTGCCAGTGGGAAGGCAGAATGAAGAGAAATAAAAATTAAATGGCATCTACTTTCTCCTCAGGTTTAGCAGAGTCTCACCCGGAGTAAATAAATGCCCGTAGTGGGTATCGTTATGAACTTGTCCAGCGCAGCCTGCAAAGCTGGTCAGCAAGGGAAAAGTCTTCCCCCACTTCCAGCTCCCTTCTCTCCACACTCACCAGAGCATATCGGTTTAGAACTGGTTTAGGCGTGAAGGTTCTGGGGGACATTTAACTCACAATATCATTTTTTTCTTGAAAATCAGAACGTAGATGACTTCAATGAGTTCAATAACCAATCTTCAAGTTCCCCCCCCCAGTTAGCTCCCCCTTTAATTGTAGGAGGCTAAAGATTATTAACCACGGGGTCGTTATCGACAGGCAGAATAGGATTTTCTGTTTTGAAGGATGATTAATCCAAAGACCCAATCAATCCTCTCCTGGTAAACTTTCTGATTTTTCTTTTGCAGGTCTCTTTCCTTTGTAATTAAGCAGATTCTGCCCTGAGTTTGATGAAGCCCACAGGGTAGGGAAGTATTGACAACTGCTCCTGAGAGTTCAGCCTCTGAACTTCAGCAGAGGTAGCCAGATGGATTTAAGGACAAAGCCAAGGGAGGGGTTACAGAAAGGGAACTAATCATCCAAAGTTAAAGTCAGGTGATTTAAGAAAATTAAAAAAGAATCCTCAAATTATTAGTGTCCTCACTATTAGTGCTCTGAGAGAGACAGGCTACAAAAAGAACTGATATTTGCAAAGTAGAAAAAGCACAGAGCAAAGTTGATTGAACATTTCAATTAAAAGCAAAGACACAACGTGAGCCTTCTCAACAACACCCACCAACGTTCCATCTGAAATAAGTCATGGCCAATCTGAGGAGACTCAGACAAACTGTCTCTTCCCTAGCCCCTTCACCCCTCGTACACACAGGACCGAGCAAAAGACTCCGTCTATCGGAATGCACATCACATCACTGAAGCTATTGTTCTGTCGAGGCGGGAGGGAGGTGCTTCATTCATTAGAGCTGCAGCAGATGGCGGCTCTGCAGAAGGACACAGCGTGAGGCTGGCCACCGGCTGGCAAGCATGGTCCAAGTAACATTCCCGCCCAGCTGCACTGTGAGGCTCCTTTCAGAAGCCCTGCATTCCACAGGCAGGCGCTCCGTGGGGAATCCCTGGGCCTTCATGTTTTAGGCACTGCCCATGGCAATCAGGGCCAAGCCCCATTTTCATGTCCCTTGTCTTCCTCTCCCACCCTCTCTGCTTGCACCTAGATTTTTCGGCCAGGATTAGGATTCTGGCAAAAAGAGCATTCCTATGGGGTCTTTGAACAGTGGCTTATGTCTGCACAGGGGTCTTTTCCAGGTCTCTTACCCAGGGCACATTCCTTGGCCTACATTATACAAAGAAGCAAGCTGGTGAGCACTTACAGTTCTTTCAAAGAAGCCAGGAATGAAAAGGAAAGAAAAGAAATCGCAGCATGCCTTCAAACTTGCAGAAACGTCGTCTTTCGCTTTTTAGCTACTTTTGTGTTTCCTTCAGAGTATGTTTAAGATAACAATACTCCTCGCTTCTTCCATTGCCTTCAGTTCTACTAAATGAGTTCCATCTTAGTAGATTTTATAAATTTCATTTTCTCAGTTTTTATTTTTATCATACATTCGTTGATGGTTTCATACGGATCCCAGTGGTTTCAGATCATGTTCACTCCTGCCTCCCCATCTGTTACATCTTGATAAAATACAATCACGAGTTTGTTTGTAGTAAGTGTTGTCTATCCCTAGAACAGTTTTAGTCCGGACAGTTAGAATGACATGTGGCTCTTTCCACCTTAAACTCAGTAAACAGTCATTCACTCATTGGATTATGACCATCTCACCCCACCTCACCCCACCTTTTTTTGTTTGTTTGTTTCCTTTTCTGTTTTTTATTTTGTTTTTCTGCCTGAGAAAGATCAGACTGCTCCTTTTCCTTTCAGACTCTGAACTATTTTATTTAAATTTTGTGTGTGTAGGTATTTTGCCTGCATGCACATCTGTGCACCATGGGAGTGTCTGGGATCTGCAAAGGCCACAATAGGGTAGGGGTTCCTGGCACTGGAGTTACAGGTGGTCATGACACCATGTGGGTGCTGAGAATCGAACCTCAGTCCTCTGGAAAGCCAGCTGGTGCTTTTAACTGCTGTGTCTGCTCTACCAGCACCTCAGCAGGTCCAAGAAAGCACCACATGTTTCCATGGAGCCTGAACCATGGTGAGGCAACCCAGGTACTCCAGGTTGCAGGCAGCACCCCAGCTTTCCCAAGTCCCCTCAAGATTCCAGTGCCCCTACATCAGCAGGAAGTAGTCTTAAGAATTTGATGCCCTCATTCCCTTAACCTGCCACCCCTAACTTCTCACCTTTTTTCTTTTTTGTTGTTGTTTGTTGTTTTTGTTTTTCAAGACAGAGTTTCTCTGTAGCTTTGGAGCCTGTCCTGGAACTAGCTCTCGTAGACCAGGCTGGCCTCAAACTCAGAAATTCACCTGTCTCTGCCTCCCGAGTTCTGGAATTAAAGGCATGCACTGCCACTGCCCAGCTTCATCACCTTTTTAATAAACAAAAAGAAAGGGATGTCAGCATTCAGACATGCCTGGACCACCCCTGGAGACCAAATAGAGTCCCTCATTCCAATGTGCCTTCCCTTTAAAAAGGCAGAACCTTGCCTGTACCCTCTCTTCTATTTCTTCTTACTCTTTCTCTCTCCCACCCTTCTCTCTCTCTCTCTCTCTCTCTCTCTCTCTCTCTCTCTCTCTCTCTTTTCCCATGAGACCACTCCTCTCTCCCCTCACTCTCTTGCCCTACCCCAATAAAAACTTTCCACATGAGCTCTGTCTGCGTAGAGTGTCTATCTCTCACCTGCCATGGGGCTCCTTGGACAGGCCAAGGTCCCTCTCACGCCATATTATAACAATCTCTCCAACCTGGTACTGAACTTTATCTCTAAATCTTTCAACCTTACTCCAAATCTCTAGCTCTCTTACTCTGTTTTGGAAGGACTCTGGACTGTGGATGAACCCAATAGAACATCTTCTCTTTCATAGATAGCATTCATACTTTCCGAGAAATTCCTTACGAAGAGAAATATTTCCATTGAAGTCTAAAACTAGAACATTTAAACAGAAATAAAGAATAAATTAATTCACTCATGTATGCATGTCCATGGATTTTCTTTTACTTTGGACATATTTTATAATATATTCTTTCAGTTTATGCTAAATAATTGGGGGGGGGGTAAATACTTCCGCCTCCTATGAGAGGCTTTGACTACTTGAAGTTCCCTTATTTATCAACATTAATGTCTCAACACCTGCTTTCTTCTGTGTCGTAACTGCAATTTGGGAAATTATAATTTCAACACTGCACATTTTCAAATTAAAGGTTTTAATCATGTTTACTGTAAAGCTTCAAAAGTTGTTTTAGATGGCTTCTTTATCTTCGCCAGAGCAGCTGCACCTTGGAAATCTTATAATTTACTTAGATTTGTTGTTACCTGAGTCAGGAATATTTTAACTAAGTCAATGGCCAGGGTCACTTGGATCCCTCCCTGAAGAGTGTGCCTCCTTGACAGCAGATGTCTTTGTATGACAAGGATCTTACGAGGCATCTGCCATGCGGTGATTGGTAAACAGTGCTCAGTTAACATTCAAAACTAGAAGCTGCCGCTCATACTGTTGTGGACTAGAGGGGCAGCAGAACAGAGTGCACATAGCCCAGGCTCTAGATTCCAGTCAATTAGAAACTGAACCTCAACACAATGGCACTCCATGTTCTAGGTTATTATTTAATCTCAGTGGGCATCCAAATGCTAAAGGTTGGAAGAAGGCCGGGAAATTCTGATTCATGCACACCTGCTAAATCTCCTGGCTAAATATGCAGCTTCCATTACTACACTGCAAGTCACATCCCAACTTCTTGCTAATTAAGGGTGTGAGCAAGCTTGAAGAACACATCTCTGCGGGCTTATCAAATCATCCCCAGGCACAAATAACATCCAGAAGAACAAGACTGGAGTGTAGACATAGAGAAAGGAAAGGGGTAACGTGGAGTCCAATGTGACCGAAAGGCTGCAGATGGCGCTTATATCACAGATAGAAACGTAATGCCAAGTATTATCCAAAACAAAGCATATGAGACTCTGCCTGAGGAGGGTAGACTCCACACCTTCCACATAACACCAAGGATGGTGCAGTATCAAGGGCAAGGATCCCATTATCCCCCCAGAGGAACATATGTTGCTGAAGATGAAGGATGCAAAGCTCCTGTATCTACTCGCTGATGCACCAGCTTCCTGGACCCATGCCATCCACAGTGCCATTCACAACCCTGACGGAAGAACCTGACAGTGATAGTTAGGAAACCAAGAGCCTCGGGGACACAAGTGGACAGGTGGTGTCTTCAAATCTTAGCCAACTCAAAGGTGATAATTACATGAGGGAAATGGGCACTTGAGGTGTGAGCAGTCGGTTCCACGAATGTTTTCGAGACAGAAAGATTGTGGTGTGTGTGTGCTCTTATTCATAAACACTGGGATGGTCAGTTACCGTAAGGGGTTCTTAGGGCATCTCCCACAATCCAGGCTTTGGTGGAAGGCTTGCCAACCTAATAAAGTGACTCTAAATTAATATTTGTAGAACGAAAACAAAAAAAAAGAGCCAAAACAATTAAAAGTCTTGTTAAATCTGATCTGATGGGGACAGACGATATGCTAGGGAGAATAAAGCATGGATGAAGGTTTGTATAACAGTTCCAAAAAGAAAACAATGGGGATGATGTTAGAGCTCAGGTGACATCAATGTGCTTATTACTTTTCTGCAGCTCTATGTGACTGAAGGGTAAAGCCACACACTCTTTATATACATCTACAAAAATGATTTTAATATTATATCACTTCTAAGGGTGGTGTAAACCTTCAAAGGCCTAATAAACAAATAGACTGGTACAAAACAACCTAGACTGTGTGGCCCTTGTTAAGCTTCCCAGTTTTATCTCCAGTACACTTGCTAAACTCTGGACTATTCTCTCATGCTAATTTCCACATTAAGAATTAAGTGTCTGATTTCTTGGGATACCCTTTGCCCCCTGCTCCCTGGAAAAGTCTTATTGGCCCCTCAAGACCAAGCTTAAATGTTATCTCATGTGCAAAAGGTATCAGTCCTTACCAGGAAGTTGGCTACTGCCTCCTTGAGTTTCCTTAAGGAGTCTCTCAACACCCATCTCCACAATAGCACATATTCTACTGTATTATAGTTACCCATTCTCACCAATGTAGGAATTATTTAAGGAAAGAGTGGTATCCCAACATCAAAAACAAAGCTGGATATCGAATGGGTTCTAAAAAAATGTTGGTTAAATAAATGAATGACAGTCCTGATGGCAAATTGAGAACTGGAATGATTGCTCTTACCCCCAGTAGAGGAAGAAACGACTAAAAAGCAAAAGAAAGCGACACCTTCCCCACTTATGCAAAACCAATTTAAAAAACAAGGGACTCAAGCTTATAATAAAATGAAGGAGTACTATTTATCTCCAATCCAAGATATCATGGATTAAACTATTTTTCTATCAAATTAAATTCAAAGCATTAAACATTAGAATTGGTAAGTGTTTGATACAAAAAGTAGAAAAATGAAAATGCTATTTCTTCTTCATTTCCTGCCCTATCCATTTTTCTCTGCTAGTTAATATGGTTAAAATTACTATAGCCAAAAACCTGCCATTTTAAAATATTTTTCTAGTTACTTTTTCACATTCATTTATTGTCCTTTGTTCCATAATTCAAATAAATCTTGGAAAATAAACTAAAAGTAGACACAATGCTTATTTATCTTACCCTAGGCCTGAAGGGATGGCTCAGCCATTAAAGGCTGGGCTCACAACCAAAAATTATCTTACCCCAAAGCTGTTGACAAATAACTCTACTGAAGACAACTTTACTTTGTCTCCTTTAACGCTGGAGTGACCGAGGGCTTAGTCCTTGGTCCTCTTCTCCCCTTTGTCATATTCAATTCTTTTGAGATTACATCCAGTTTCAGTTTTAAATATCAGTTGTGATTCTCAAATGTGCATGCCCAGAGAGGCCTTTGTCCTGCCCCAGACTCCTCTGTTCAGCTGTCTATGCAACAGCTGGACATGAATAACTGAATACATAATCTGCAAAACAACACTCAACTGCTGACCTTTCTCCAGTCCCTGATCAGGATGTCCTTCCCCATACCTGATTGGATTGCAGTTTTCTTTTAATAGCTGTCCTCTCATATCCCAGACCCAGGGAACTTGGCTCTACCTTCAACATAGATCCACAATATCACCACTGTGTCACCCCTGGATGGCTGATGTCGCTTTTAAAAACACTACCCCCTATCATTGGACCCTTGCTCACCTAAGACCATCTCTTCTCATCACCACAGCAGCGTGTCCTTTACAAGAGATCTCTTAGGAATCAGGCAGCACTCTCCCACTCCCGAAAATATGCACTTGGCTTTCATTCTCTTGAGGACCAAACGCAAAGTTCTTACAATGGTCTCAAAGCTGTAGTCCTACTATCTGCTCCCCTCAACTCTAGAATCTTCTCTCATTACCCAGTCTTCCCTGACCCTGTTGGCTTCCTGCTCTTTCTTGAACACCCATGACTTAATGTCATAAATGTTATGTTTACTTTTCCCGCTGTCTAGGAACACAGACCTTCATGCCCAACCCTTCCCACTGTCAGGGAAGCTCTTCCAGAAATGCACAAACAGCACCTGTGTTGGTTGGGTTTTTTTTTTCTTTATTCTTAAAACACAACCAAAACTGGCACCCCCACCCCACAGGCTGTGATTGTGAGTATAGACCTCCATGCCCAACTTCTTCACGTCTTCACTCAAAATCCTCTTCTCCGGCTTTCCCTAACCACACCACTCCAAATTTCATTACCCTTTCTATGTCTTAAATCACCCATCCAGTTCAAGTTTTCGCCTTAGGTGTGAGTGTATCACAACATAACCCAGTCCAAGCCTTTCCCACCCATGAAACAACAGCATTAATCCATCTAGATAGAAAAGGTGTTTGAAATAATTACTCTTCCGTATTCCATCTCTCAAGACTACTGCACTGAAGACCAAATTCCAAGACACAAGATTTGGGAAGCATCTATTTTCTATGTGGATGTAAGTTCCACAGAAGTAGTTTTACCACTTTGTTTACTAGCATTTCATCAAAACCTAAAAATAAGTTTGACACGGAGTAGACACTCAACAATACTCATTCACTGGATTAATGAGCCAGTTAAAGAAAGTTTTCCCACTTCTAGGATTTGTCTTTATCAAATAAATAGTATTATTAGTCTATAGTTGCTTTTAAAAAAAAGACAAAAAGAAGAAAGAAAGAGAAAGGGGGGAAATAGGAGGTAGGAAGGGAGGAAAGAAGGAAGAAAGGAAGAAGAAAGGAAGGAAGGGACAATTCTCACTGGTTTAAATCCACTACCAAGTGATCTAAATAATCTCAGTATCCCCCCAAAAAATCAAGCACCCTGTGTGTGTGTATTTATGTGTTTGTGTGTGTGTGTATTTATGTGATTGTGTGTATACATGTATACGCAGGTACATGCATAAATGGTATATAGAGAACAAATTCAAGGCTGAATATTTTCCTCTATCATTTTCCCTTGTTGCTTTTTTCTTAATAAATTTTGTTCTTTGACCCTTTCATACATGTATATAATGTGTTTAGATTACTCCCCTAAAACACACATGCACACGCATACACACACTTTTGCTTTTGATAAAAAATAAACTCTTTAACTATTTCATTTATGAAACGTAGTAAATGTAACCAGTAAATATATTTTTCCTTAAACTGTTTTTTTTAAATGATATTTTCCCTTATAGCACACCTCATAGTCAAAGAGATCACGTATATAGAGGTGTGACACTAAGCCCTTCAAATGTTCTGACAAGTTAAAGGGTGAACGCTGTTTGTGGAGTGCTGGACACTTGCACCCATTCATAAAAGCTACCTGTGCTCACATCATCCCAAAGCAAGTTGTATCTTTCAATCAGCCACACTGTGGCTATATTTACATCAGAGAGAGTACCAGTGACCAGCTAGCTGCCAGACTGGACAGTCTCATCATAAAGGAGGCTACAAAATTAGAGAACTAGTTAATAACGCTAAGCCACAGATCTCAGATTTCAACCCAGGCCAACCCAAAGCACTAACTCTCAATGCATTTTCAGGTTCCCATCCAGTCGAAAGGTATTTAACATAAGTCAAGGTTCAGTGTGTTTCAGAGCTTCCTAGTACAATCATCACAGTATTAACCAAGGCTCCCTTTCCACCCTTCAGTCCCATCCTCTTTCATACTTACCAGTTTTGAAACAGCATCACTGACTGAACCTGGAACTCTCCTAGCTGGTCATGAATTCACCTGTTGATAAACTCCACGCCTACTCCAGTACCGGTGTAGTCATGTACTGCAGCCACCAGCTTTCTACATGGGAGCTGGTGATCTAAGTTTAGATCTCATGCTGGAAGCAAACAATGAGCCATTGTCTCAGCCCTCATTCAACAAATGTTGTTCTACAGGCATTCATCCCTATCTTGTCAGCGATGTCTCAAAGCACACGGTTTTCAGTTATCCGTTAATGGTTTTCTTCCAGGCCAAAGCACTCAAAAGAACTTGTCACCTTGAGCAGATATTTGTAGTTGGTCGTTTTTTTTACTATTTGGCTATTTAAGGGATCTACCACCCAGCTCCCACGTAAATCACATGGACGCTAATTCTTTTTTGTGAATGCCCAGTTTTAGCTTTGATTTTTTTTAAGTTTTCAATATTTCGTTATTTTTTATTTTGTTTATTTTTTTATTGAGCTCTACATTTTTCTTTGCTCCCCTCCCTTTCAACCCTCCCCCAAAATCCCCATGCTCCCAATTTACTCAGGAGATCTTGTCTTTTTCTAATTCCTGTGTAGATTAGATCTGTATATGTCTCTCATAGGGTCCTCATTGTTGTCTAAGTTCTCTGGGACTGTGACAAGCTTGGCTTATTTCTAGCCAGTTTTCCTTTTTTTATTATTGATTTTTATTGAGCTCCACATTTTTTTCTGCTCCCCTCTCTGCTAGATTTTCTTAGCTAGTTATCCCATTTATCTTTGGCCTCTGGGCTTTTATCTTTATTCTATATGCCTTTCTTTACGTATTATTCTGTGGCTTATTCTGTGGCATCATTTATTAAAATAAATGTTCCACATCATAAACAAATGTGACACATCTTATAATAATATTCCACAACAGATATTATATGATTTTTCCACACCTTGGTCAGAGCAAAGTGGAGGTTCAATCACGGACTGAAGAGGATTGGGTAGAGTGTCATGGAGCCTAAGTTTTGATCCGAGCTCTACCCGGAAAGGGTTCTATGAGCAGAGACATCAGTCTCTCAAAATCTCACCTAACTCAGTTTGAATAAAGAAGCACAAAATCAGCAATTCTCTCAACTTAAGAGTTGTCGTGGAAATCATATTTGGATAGCAACATGCAGATTGTTTTCATAACCATTTTACTTATTTTTATAACATTGTATTAATAGAATAATTTTAAGCCCAGACTTTTTAGAGTCTGCAGAAACACATTTAAACGATCCTCTTCTCCAACTAAATCCTCAGCATTTTCCAACAGTCTCAAAAGCAAGTCTGAACTCGGGATTCTGTGTAAGGAGAATAGAGGGGAATGGGTGTAAATGGGCAACCACCCAGTTTGTTTCCCTTTCATTATCAAGCCAAAGGCTGATTTTAAACACAAACACAAAGGGAGAATAAGGGCTTGGGACCTTCTATCCTAAGACAACAACCTGAGCTCCGGTCAACATTTTGCAGTTCATGGGAAAACACTCACCATTCTAACACCAGTCCCGTTCTTTTTTTTTTTTAAATATTTATTTATTTATTATGTATACAATATTCTGTCTGTATGCCTGAAGGCCAGAAGAGGGCGCCAGACCTCTTTACAGATGGTTGTGAGCCACCATGTGGTTGCTGGGAA
>NW_026067910.1:6623866-6672220 GCF_014885135.2 Alexandromys fortis | reverse complement strand
TTGTAGTAGATCCTTGGGTAGTGTGTTTTGTAGTAGATCCTTGGGTAGTGTGTGTTGTAGTAGATCCTTGGGTAGTGTGTGTTGTAGTAGATCCTTGGGTAGTGTGTGTTGTAGTAGATCCTTGGGTAGTATCTATTGAGGTAGACCCTTGGATGGTATCTATTGCAGTAGATTCTTCCCCATGCTGACAACTCCATCCACTGTTAGTATACCCTAACTGAGTGTGAGAAGAAGCATGAGAGAGTGGCTTGTGCAACTACTAAACAGCCCATGAATGAAAAAAGTATTGGTGGTCAGAGGTTTGCATCTTTCCCGGGTTCTGCAGAGAGGAATTGCCCCACCCTGCCTGCCAAGTGACAATCCTGTTGCATCTTGTTGGAGACAGATCCAGCAAAAATGTTGCAAGAATCCAGACCATTTGGAACATACTAAAAGCATTTGGAGTTCAGCATAACTTAAGCCAAAGGTAAGAATGACTTCACGCTGAAAGAAGAGTCACATTTTAAAAGCGCTTTCAAATTACCTTTAAAATTGGAATCCTGTAAAGTTTCGCTAAATTTCCCTTGTTTGTATGCAGGCATTTTCTTCCTAGAACAGATGCATCCATAAGGGCGGCAGTAAAGTAAGTTGGAACAAATCAACAAATACTTAAAATGTGTTTGCCTTTAGAATGTGTTATGTGTGCGTATGTGCGCCTCTGTGCATGTGCGTGCTGAAAGAGGTAAATCTCAAAACAAACAAAACATGGAATTTTTTTTTCAGTAAATAAAATCAACTAGCTATGCTAGTCACCCTTCCATCACTATTATAAATCTCCATAAAAAAATTAATCAACTTATAAAGAAAAAAAGTTTATTTGAGGAGGATCCAGGTCATGGTGTGCCAGCCCTGTTGTTTCTGCAGCTATGCCAAGGCATCACATCCTGGCTGGGTCAAGAGGCAGATTAAAAAAAAAAAAAAAAAAAAAAAACACCTTACACCTGTGGTCAAGAAGCAAAAGAGGAAGGAAGAAGACAACAAGTCCCAGCCCCACCCCTTTCCAATAGCTCCACCCTAGCGTCCAAGTCTTTGCCACACTCCCCTTCAGGGACAAGCTATAGCATTAGCTCTTTGGTTAGAATAAATTTACACATGGGCTTTCATTCCCCATGTGGTGAACTGTTTCAGCTACTAAACATTCACCTGTTACAACATAATCTTGAATATCTGAACTTAACAACAGAATTTATACTAGCTGGTGACAGAGTGACCTCAGGGATGACTCATAGTTTCCTTACACTAAGTATCTTTTCATATCCTTACCAATGATGTTTTAAACTACCCCTTGGTATATGCAAATGGCATAAAGTAAACAAAGCAATGATAAATACAAGATCGGGGCTAAGTTCAATTGTAGACATAATTCTCCATAATGGTCCATGTTTTGATATTGCACAGCAACAACAAATATAAAACAATGGAGGTATCAATGTAATTAAACTATCTTATGATGACCCCTTTACTCTGTTTTTCAAGATAAATGACAGTGAGCACACCGGTGCGGAAGGCACTTGCAGAAGGAGACTTCACAACTCCATGAAAAGACTGTTCTACAGGTGTGAAGGGATATTCCCATGCATGTGCTACAGTCAGTTTGTACCGCCATGACTGACACAAAGTTAGAAAGACCATCTTTAATTCAGACTTATGTTTATCAGGGCACATGAAAGAAGGGAAAGGAAGCACAACTAAAGGCAGACAGAATGTCAGAAAGTGATATGAAGCTAAAGCAACTACTTCAAGCACCAGCAAAAATCAATTTTTACATATACCAAAGTTCAAAAACACTCTAGACCTTCAAAAATGGAAAGTTTTTACTTCATGATGAGTTTGGTCAAAAGTCTTCATGCTCAATGCAATAATCAAATGGAAAGATTTATCCTTCATAGAACATCTATAATAAATCCTTTGGCAAGGATTTGGACCCCTGCAAGCTGATTTCAATCATTTCTTATTTATGCTGCTGATATATGATTGAAGCATATATTACACAACACAATCACACACCAATAAGCAATGTTCATACATTCAATAAGTAACATTAGTTCAACCTCTTCAATTTTCTCTGATATTAAATTTTTCACCAACTTTTCTTAACACAGTGAAAGTTAGATGAAAAATGTTATTAGCACATCCAACACTAACAAGAATTTTGCTCATGCATAGAGATGACTATGTCACTTGCCTGGAATCCAACCTAAAAGCTATGTCTTCAGTGGAAATCTTAGCAATATATGTATTCTTTTAAAAACTACAGTTATATTTAAATTGGATTAGAAATCAGAAAATATATTACAGTTACCTCCACAGCTCTAACCTCAGCATGTGGTATCAAGCAGCAATAACGATCTACCAAACAAACTAGCTAAAGATGCACATACTTTCAAACAGAATTTGAAATAAAGTTTAGTATATTTTAGAAACAGAATCTGTTAAAATCCGCTCCAAAGTGGATCAATCATGAAATCAGTACAACGGAGAGGAAAAGTTTTCTTGGGGGCACTTGACTATTGACTGTATCACAACAGAAAGAATTCAAACCAGACCAATGCATTGACAAAGAATAAATTGTGTAGCAAGAGAAATTGACCATAGTATTTCATATGGCTCTCCTATGAAATGAAAACAATCACTTGTTATTTTATGTGAAAGTGAATGTATTACTCATATGAATAAGTAATACAAAATGTAAGTCACAACCACTACAGCTTTACATGGAACCATAATAACAACTATAGCTTCAAAACCATCTTGAAAAACTTAGAAATAACCTGAAAAACAGTCTTAAAATTTTACTTATGCCAACACTTGGCCACTTAAATATGATAAAACAACAACTTCAGTGACAGAAGGTATAATCATAAGCCTTATTATACATGCCACAAAATTAAATAAGATATTTAATCATTATTTTTAAAATAGCATAGAATATATATGATACAAGAAAATTAATTTCAGGAATATAACGACAGATATGAAGAAACCACAACTAGTGGTTCTGTGCAGAGAGGTTGCTTCCAGAAAGGAATAAAAGCAACCAATGTTATTAACTATTAAAATTTTGGGGAGCCAGGAAGATGACTTAGCAGTTAAGAGCACTGGCTGCTCTTCCAAAAGACCTGGGTTTGTTTCCCAAAACTCACATTGTGGCTCACATCCTTCTGAAAGTCCAGTCTCAGGAGATCCAAGATCCTCTTCTGGCATGAATGGGCATCAAGCATATCAGGTATCACACATGTGATGCACAGACATACATGCAGGCAAAACACTCATACAGAAGGAAGGAAGGAAGGAAGGAAGGAAGGAAGGATTTTAACTAAAATAAAAAAGTGTGTCTATAGCTGGGCGGTGGTGGCACAGGCCTTTAATCCCAGCACTCGGGAAGCAGAGGCAGGGGGATCTCTGTGAGTTCAAGGCCAGCCTGGTCTACAAGAGCTAATTCCAGGACAGGAACCAAAAAGCTACGGAGAAACCCTGTCTCGAAAAATAAAAAAAAAAAAAAGTGTGTCTATGTTTGTGCATGGAGGTGTGTATGTATATGCATTGGGTGCATTATGTAAGTGTGTGTGTGTGTGTGTACGTGTGTGTTTGGGTGTATTTGCACATGTGCCACAGTGCACATGAAGATCAGAGGTCAACTCTGGAAAGTCAGTTCTCTGCAAACATTTTATGGAATCCAAAGGCAATGGCCTTTACCTGCTGAGCCCTTTTGGCAGCCCTGAAATTTTAAATTCTTCCAGGAGGTCATGAACATTCTCAAAATCAATACCTTCTGTGGTAAAATGACGTTGATCTCTAGACTGCATGTTCAAAAACTTATTCACCCCCTTTCTTTTTTATAATATCTAACTCATAGTGCTTATATACTTTATATTCTGCCATTTTAACAGAATCAGTCCCACATCCCAGCACGGCAGAGTGGAGCTGCTGTCAGTAAGACTCACTGTTAAGTCCTGACTAGCGCTGTCATCGCGCAGGAGTGGCTGATGTGCTGTTGCACAAGCAACTCAAGGTGGTTTTGAGAGAACTGAGCTATGACTTTATGAAATGCACATCACCAGCTTCTGTTTTCCATCATGATTGTCATTCTTAAGATCTCGAGAAGAAGGTAATGCTGTAAATACTACACATATTCAAATACCAGGTGACTGGTACCCAAATGGTGATAAGATCTTGTAGAAAGAAATCTACAGCTGACTCCTGAGTGACCAGCAATTTGATGAGTCTTGGTGGAGATTTATCTCTAATTCCAGATTGAATGGGAAACAGGGGAGCCTGTTTTTATTCTAAACAAGGAATATAGTTATGTATGGTGTTTAAATATAGGGTTAAATCTTCAGTGGTACTTGAACAACTTGCTCCATGAAATACATTTGTTTCTTAGTCAAAAATTCACCTGATGCAATTAGTAATTTCAAAGGCAAGAATGTTGTATGAAGAAGGAAATAAAAGGAAATGGCTTATGGGAAAGTGGGTGTGTCCCAGGCAGAGGAGCTACTTACAATCCTACGATTATTCGTTTAATTGAAGGGCCTCTCTTGTGGTGGTTGTTATGGATTTGCTGTTGTAATTGATTGGCCTTGACTTCAGGGTTCCTTCAGAATTATTATTCCTACTCCACGAGCCTTTCTGCCTTCATTATAGACACAAAAGACAAAAATAAAAACCACTAAGGCTTTTCCTTGAATGCAAACAGCATGCTCAGATGAATTGGTTTCTCGGTATTCTAAAACAGTGGAAAGTTTCTCCAACATGTTTTCTCATTTGAAGCATGAAAGACTAAAAAGAATTGATTCTACACACACATTTTACTCAAGAGGTGTTAGAGTTTTCATTTTTGCTCTGGGGAACGCTTACTTCAATGTGGGATTTGTAAATCAGAAAAGTACATCTAGATTCTTAACACCAGATGTAAACAGCATAGCTGATATGTGGACCCTTCGTCATAAAACATCAAAGGAGAGATAATGTGATTAGAAATCAGTTTGTTTGTTGTATTTTTAATTAAAATATAATTATATCATTTCCCTCTCCCTCTCCTTCCAACTCTTTCTAGTCTTCCCCTACCTATCCCCTCCCAAATGTGGCCTCTTTTTCTTTATCATTGTATAGCTTATACGTTGTTATTTGTACAACCTGCTGAGTCAGTTTAGTTCTCCTTGTACCAGAATCAGATCTAATGCCCTGCCTTCAGGTCAGGGAGTGCTGTTTCATTACAAATGGAATTGTCGTTATTGTGTTGAATAAAAAAATTTCAGATCCTTGACATGATCTAAAAACATGTATTTGCCCATGTCTCTGCTGTAGGATGTTTATGTTGAGTCTAAATCTTGGTTATTGTGGACAATGTTATTCAACAAAAAAGTGAAGATAGCCTTTAAGAAAATGTATGTAGATGTTTCCTGTAGCTATATATACCCAGAAGTAGGATTGTTGCTTCTTAATTTCTATGAACCCCTTCTATATTTTGTTGGAGTTTGAATTTTAAAAGCCCCCTTAGGTTCATGTGTTATTTTTGACAGCCCTGCCCCTCCCTACTCATAGTGATATTCTAAGGGGCTGTGGAACCTCTTGGAGAGAGGTGTGGATTACAGAGGTCAGGTCTGTGGAGGCTCTCCACTTGTCCCTGGCTCAAGTTGCTCTCTGTTTCCTGGCCTTCCATAATGGCTGCAGCTTTCCACCTCCAGATCCAGTTACCAAGGAAGGGACCACAGCAACACACCTTCCCCTCTGCGACAGACTAAAGTCTTCTGGCATTCTGAGTCAAAGAGACCTCTCAGGCATCCTGTCAAATGCACACAAATGTAACTGATACATACCTCAAACACTCAGTAAAGCCGGTTAAATAAATAGCCACACTGGCTAGGTATATATAAAATGTTCTAGTTAACTTTGGAGATTAAAAAAAAAAAACTTCCAACAACACTTCAACAGGAAGAGCCCTGGTGCTTAATGAAGGCTGTGCATGCTGTTGTGCTCTTGTCGGCCCTGCCTAGTGAAGAAACTGACTTACGAGGAGCCAAGAGCCTCAAAACTCAGGAGAGACCTACTTGCTCGCATGTGTTTCTCTTCTCCATCCTAAACACATGTTTTAAGCTTTTAAATATTTATTTTTATTTATGTGCTGGTATGAGTGTATGTGCATGTGTGTACAGGTGTCCTCAGAAGCCAGATTCGTCTGTTCACCTGGAACTCAAATTGTAGGCAGTTGTGAGCCATCCAATGGATGCTGGGAACTGGGTCAGACCTCTGCAAGAGCAGTACACACTCGTAACTACTCAGCCGTCTCTCCAGCCCCCTTGTCTCATTTTGAAACATAAAATAGTTTCTCCCATACTTCCTCCATGTCCACTAACAGGTGGTTATACTGTGATGGCTGAATGCTAACACTTCCATCATCAAGGAACAGATTGACTTAAAAGAGCATCCACTGAATGGTCCTGGCCTGTCACTAACATTTGTCCATTCTCCCTTTTGTCCTTTGCTGACCCAGGAGGATGCAGGACCTGAATACAAATGTGTTAAGTCCTTCTTCCCATCCCACCATAGAATATTGATCCAATGACCTGTGTCAACTCTATGCATGAGGTTCTTCTTCTCTGGGATGATTTTAAAGGAGAAGTTTTCCTAATCAGGTGCTTGGGACGTAGCTTAGTTCGAAGAGCGGTTTCCTATCATGGGCTCAATTCCCTGCATTTCACGAAGCCCTGGGTTAAATTCCTATACAACACAAACTTGGCTAGCTAGCACAGACCTCTTGTCCCAGAGTCGTGGGGGTGGGGCACAGGGGAGAAAAAGAAAAAGGACAAGAAGTTCAGGATCATCCTTGACTACTTAGCCAGGTCAGGAGCAACATGGGATACATAAGGCCTTGTTTTAAAACAGCAATTAAAATAATATTACTATTAATAAAACAGAACCAGAAGGCAATATGAACATAGGCACAACTTCCAAATAATGAATCATCTCTTCCATCTCATCTTCTTTCACAAATGGCATATGAAGGTGTTTCTGTTATGTGTCCAGATTTACTCCCCTGGGATCCATTCTTTTTGTTTATTTTGTTTTTTTTTATTAAAATTCTTTTCATTTATTTTACAGACTGACCACAGTTTCCCTTCTCTCCTCTCCTCTTGTATCCTCCCCCACCTCCCTTCTACCTCTCCAATCCATTCCTCCTCCATCTCCATTCAGAAATGGCCAGGCCTCCCATGGGACTCAACAAAGCAAGACATATCAAGTTGAGGTAGGACCAAACTCCTCCCCCTGCATCAAGGTTGGGCAAAGCAACCCAGCTTCGGGACTGGGATCCAAAAAGCCAGCTCAAGCACAATGGACAGGCCCTGATCTCACTGCTAGGAGTCCCACAAACAGACCAAGATAAACAACTGTCACACACATGCAGAGTGTGTGTCCCATGCAGGTTACCTAGCTGTTGGTCCAGAGTCATTATAAGTGTATTTTTCTCAGGATACTATTGAGGTAAAGGTATTTTTGATTCCAATCTACATAAATTTTTGACAAAGATTAGTGAGCGTCAGAAAAATTGTAGATGAACTGAATCTTGTAGAAGACAAAAATCCAGAATGCCAATATCATCTTAGCATATCTCTAAGAAGATGTCATGAGACCCAGAATGCCCATAAAATCATAGCATAATTCTAATAAAGATACCAAGGTCTAGAATTCCCATATCATCTTAGAATATTTCTAATAAAGATAGCAAAGATCAGAATGTCCATATGATCTTAGTATATTTCTAATAAAAAATACCAAGGCTCAGAATGCCCATATGATCTTAGCAACTACCTAGAAATAGGTGGGGAAACTATGTACAGTCTGTTCTGGGGCTGAAATGAGACGGGCCAGCCTGATACAAAGATCTAACTGATGCTTGTTCTCATGGTTCCAACTTGCATTCACTGGTTTGCATGAGACCAAAAGTCTTCTTGGAAAATAGTTGATTATCACTCCATGAAGTCCAAACATACACAAGCACAGCTGACAAAACTGGGGAAGGAAAAAGCAAAGATAAGAACATTCAGGGACAGCAGGAGAAACAAGCTGATAACTGTAAGCAAAGAAAAATCCATTTGAGCACTGAAGTTGACCATTCCAACAAGAAGCAGGCCACTAAGCTGTGGTGTGAATATGGTGCAAACAAACAAAAAGGACTTACGTGCAAGCTAAAACCATCACACTCAGCTCCCCCCACCCCCCCCCCCCCCCATTTGAACCCAAGAAGCCTCAGGACTTTCTTAGCTGGGCATTCCGAGGAAAAAACATCCTCCTTTCCATTTCTCAAGAGTTTGCATAGTAGAGTAGTTTATTGGAATCCCAGGTGTCTGGCAGGGAGTGGGGGTTGAAGCTTCAGTGAGGCAAATGACACAATAGGAGGCCATGTCTGGTGGGTGGCGGGCTCGGCATAGCATGGACAAGGCCAGGCCAGGAGAATCCCTGCTCTCTAGGGGTATGTGAGGCAGTGTGAGAGAGGGGCAGAACAAACTAGAGCTTCACACAGAACTCAGATTCAGAACACTGATGTGAATCACTACGGCCAACACCATCTAGGGTGGCAGCCTTGAGCAAACCATAAGACTTAATTTTTTTTTTAATCAATCCTATGAAATTTGTTGAGCTCACTTATTGTGAGATTTATTTCTGTTTATGAGATTCTGAAGATAACAAATCCAGCAAAGGAAAAGTGAAACTTGAATTTCAACAGTCAACAATGATCCCACCAAAGGAAGACAGAAAAGTAAAGGGGGAATCTTGAGACACGTGGTTCTCTATAAAGACTTCTTAGATCAAGGACAGTTTCCACTGAATTTAACTTAATTTTCTGTTGTTTTAGACAGAAAATCATTGGATTAATCTCAATATCTGGCTCAGTCACCCCTCCCAGACACCCCCAGCACTCCAGAAGGAAATTTTGTCTCCAAAAGTGAGAGCTGCCTGGCAGCTTCTACCACCCTACCAGCTCCGGATTCACCAGAAATAGGATGGTGACAAAGGTAGTTACCTGGTAGTGTAACTCCCTACCAGTTCCGGATCCATGAAAAATCAGTTGGTGATGAAGGTAGGTCCAACTGACTTCTATAGGGAATTTCCCAACATTTGATTTCTAAGTCTGGACAGTTTACAGCAGCAAAATTAGAAATCGGGATCTCCTTACTTTGGCCCAATGTACTCATTCCTTATCTGGATGGGTACTTTTGACAATTTAATTCCAATTATCAAGTAATCCTTCTGTGTTCTACAGCAAAGATCTAAGGAGATTTTTTTTTAGCAGTTCTGAGCTAGAGGCCTGCTGTTTACAATATTTCTTGTTTTATTATCTATTTATTCAAATAGAAAATAGAGAAAGCAGAATTATTTCCCTTAAATAAATGTTTGATTGTGATGCCTTAGATTGGAAATGAATTTTTAATGGTTAATAATGATGTTAAGTTGATGAGTAATTTGTTTTGAAGAGATGAACTTTAAAACAGCTGTTCATTGTAACATGAAGAAAAGACCTAGATGTAAGGCATAGATACACAAACATTGCCATACGGCCCTTACACTATAGATTCAAATGTTTTGTTATGCATCCTGCCTTCCTTATTTTTATGAGAATGAGCATATACATGGAAAGAATAATTAGTATTCTTAATACTTAATAATAAGTATTGTTTCTCTATGAGAATATAATAGAATGATTAATTTGGGAAAAGACGACTATTAAGTCAGATACCATCTCCTTTAATTATTTGAAGCCCACAGACAATTAAAAACATGAATCTTTTCCTTGTGCTCAACGTGAGTAAGACATCCACTACCTTATAGGACCTTTACGATTATTAAATGCTACAATGAACCAGAAAATATTTGGGAATTCATGGTTATGAAGGAACACATGTTAGCAGGTAAAACAAACAAACACAAACATATAATTAAAAAGATATTTTGAGTAAGTATATACGCAATAGTTAGAATCTTTCTACTGATTTGCCTTTATTGTTTTGTATTACATGTGGCTATCCGTGTCTGCATGTGGCAAGCCCATGTGATTGCTGGTGTCCTTGTGGCCGGAGGCATCAGATCCCCCTGGAACTGGACTTGCACACCTGTTGTGGAAGCCGGAGTACTAGGAACAAACATGGGTCCTCTGGCATAGCAGCAGGTGCTCTTTCACAACTGAGCCATCTCTTCATCCCTCTGAATTTATTCTTACAGATGCCTTCATAAGCAGTTAATAAAGGGTTCTGTATAAACTTCATCATGAAATCTGCATCTGAACTATTTAGTCTTGAAAAATTTGGAAACACTAAAACTTCTTAAGAACATTTTCCCTAATTAGAATAATAAAAAATAAGATTAAAATGACACACACTAAGCCTTTACTCCTATCTACTCCCACTTCAATTTTTTAAAAGAAGACAAAAAAAATCTGTCTGCAGATAAAAAGAAATAAAACAGTACAACAGAGATTTTAAAAATGAACTGTAGAATTAACTGATGGGCAGAAATTTAGATTTCCAGAAACAAGAAGACTAGTGGGACCATACAGATGGAAAAAACATAAGCAATGTTACATCAAAATTTTTTTTACATCAAAATTTTTGTTAGAAAGAAGAAAGCAACAGTAGGACAATGGTCAAGACTCAGGTGGCAAAATAGCAGGAAGGAGTCCCATGCAGAGATCACAGTCAATAGTTCAGTATTCCCACCCTGTCACTTCCTACAATCCTACTACCTACAGCAGTAAATGCTTGTGTGGACTTTGGTGTCTATAAGGACACAGCCTGGAGAGACACTTCGATTGCCAGCATCCCAAATAAACAGAAGCCTCCCATGTTAACAAAGATGAGGTTTGAATACTACTCATCAAAGAACATCTACCTCGTCTTCCCTAGCAAAACCATAGTACCCTGGAACAGAAGTCACAGGTTAAGTGAGGAATCTCAAGTATGAAAACATACACACATGAAATTCATCAATTATTTCAAGAAAACCAAGCCATGAACAATGCCACTGAAGTCGGTGACAAGAACCTAAGTTATGGTTTGCTAGCTGGCATGGTTCTTCTGGGTTTTTTAGTTCTGTAATCGTCAACTACAAACACCTGAAAAAACAGGCAGTAGAACCAACAGGTGACAACCTTCAGCAAGTAGATTCTTGATATTCGTGACTTGTAGGGTCCATCTTTGAGAATCTGTCTACTGACTAAAGTGTATTCCTAATCTCCAAATCAATATTCCTAGTACTTTTGTGATCACTGATAAATCACACAACAGTGGCGAAGCCTGAACCAGCTGGTGTGCACATCCCCAGCTGAGGTCAGTCACAACAACACTCTGCCTTCTGGTTCCAACACTCACCTTAGGCCAGTGTCTTTTCTGCGCTCTGCTTTGTATGGTCTTCCTCTCACTTTTGCCCTTTATTCGGAATGATCGCTAGCGCAGCACTGCAAATCTGTCTAGCGTCCTAAATGCCAGGAAGCTGTGATGTGAGTTGTGGAGATAATGTGTTAGACAAGCTTTCTTCAAGCATGGTATAAAATATTGTTGACTGTGAAAATACTTTCTGTGAATCAATTATATATACCACAAAAGCTATCTTCGACAGAAACACACATTCTTATAGATATTGAATTGATCTCTTGATGAAAATCTTATGACCTGAGGTTAATACGTGCCTAACCTTGTATTTTCCCTAAAATCAATGGTTTGGTATTTGCAACTCACCCGCCACGGCAATCTCAAGGACTATAAAACTACTGCAAAGAGTGAATTCCAAATGGATATCACCATATAGATGAGAAAGACAACTGAAAGAAAGATCCAACTGTATGAAAGAGAAATCGTCCAAGAAAAGCATTTATGTTTGAAGAAGTTTATAAATCAATAGACACACCAAACAGCAAAATAGACATCAATGGTTGAATAAATCAGCAAGTCATAGGAAGTCAGATTGATCCCAAAGGCACAGTAAAGAGACAGAAAGAAGCAATCTATATGTAAGGACATTTGAGGGCGGATGCTCAAGGCTCCCAGAGAGAAAATCCTGTTTCCTACAAATATTCAAAAATCATTTTAATCTCTCTCTGGCTTTCTTGAGGTAACATTGAGTGATAAAAGAAAAATGAAGCAGTACTTTTATATTCTAGATTGAAACAGTTTAAGCCTAAACCATATATTTAGCCAAACTAATATTCAAGGGTAAGCAACTGTTTCTAACACAAGGATTTTGAAAGTATATGATTCACATTTCTACTCCAGAAGACTTACTTAGGCCCTTCAGGAAAACAAAGAAGAATAAGTAATAAATTCACAAGGACGACCTGAGATGCAAAATCAATCATTATTAAGTACTATACTGATAATTGTTGAGACATATATCTAGGTTTTGCAGATTTCTTTGGTCAACACTTACACTTTTAAAATATAAGTGGAAAAGTATTATAGGCATAGTGAGGAGTAAAAGGAAGAACATTAGGAAAAATAAATAAATAAATAAATAAATAAATAAATAAATAAATAAAATAAAAATAAAAACAACCATTACTGTTGACTCTTTCAATGTCACATTGCCCTGTCTGGGACAAAGATGCTTTTGAAAACCCTATACTTAACAGGCTCAAGAAGAACCCTCAGCGAGGCCAGTAGGGGAACGAGAAGCTAGGAAACTTAATGACTTACAAGGAAATTTTTATCTAAGGTTGAAAGTCACAGCCCTTAATGTCTCCTTTCAAATGTCAGAGAAGTCGTTAGGAATACCACTTGTAATTCTTGATTGCCAGTTTGGTGTTCACTCATTTTATCATTCCAAGTTACTACAAATAACGCGAAAATAGTCATGATCCCATCCTGCACTGAAAAACGTTGACATACCTTACCAAAGCAAAGGCCTGCCTCAAAATGAGTCCATTTGAGAACAGGGACACAGAAAGAGAAGCCACTCACTAAATAGGGAAGCAGGCTACCATATTGAATCCGCATGTCCCAAGGATCCCTGCAAGCCCATGCTTCTGTATATTTATCCTAAACCATGGAAACTACAGTTTTCATATGAATCAGTCTAGAAGCTTTTCTCCCTTGGCAGTCACCTACTTTAAGATACATTTAAGGACTGTGTGATTTCCTAAATAACATGACCCCCTGGTCTATCAGAAACAGCTCTGTTCTAAGCTGATGCAGGAAACACGCCTAGAAACAGGTTTCACCCTGAATCCACCCAAAATGCTGAGGTGTTTTGGGCCTCCCACCAACAACACTGGGTTTGCATCAGACAATGAAGGCAATATACCCAAGAGCTTGGCCGTTGCCTCTAAGTTGGATAAACTTGTTATTCCATGAGGATTTCATACAGGACAGTAGATACTGTACTGTCTAAATGCTCAACCATTAGTAGAAGTAAAAGGAGTATGTGTTTCAGACTAAAACAGATTCCGCTTGAATCTCAATTTTAACTTAAATGACTGCTGTGAACCCAGTTTTCTCATCTGCTTAGCTGGAGCTGAAAAGGTCTACACATTAAGTAAGTGATGATCTGTAGAAGGCCACTTTGTAGATTCTATATGATGTAATGTATGGTGCCGAACACTGATAGCTGCAAGAAGTAATTCAATCCCATCCTACCCACTGGCAGCATTGTTAGTAGACACTATAAACTGTCAGGGACAATGTTGGCAACTGAGTCACTCTGTAGTGATGGATATTTCAAAAGTATATTTGGACATTGAGCTGGGCAATAGAAGTCCAGTATTCACGGAGACTAAATAGAATCGAACCTTGTCTGTTAGTGTCATTGGTCTTGAATGTCCCTCCTCTATAGTTCCAGTTGTGCTGTGCATGGTTAGAAGTTCTGGGAAGTAACTAAAATACTGAAAAAATAAGAAATTCTTTCGATGTGTGGATTTTTCTAACGCAAAGGAATACTTAGAGCAAGATGTATGCCATTTGATGTGCCAAAGAGTAGTCATTACCATGAGATAAACGGAAGACTTTCTCACCTTGGAATTTGTGTATAGGTTCCTTGAAAGTATTAACGTGAATGGTCTCTGTGTTAGAAAGATCAATTGTGTTAAACTATGATGCTAAACTCTGCATCTTAGCAAATCAAATGTGAAAATTTCCTATTTTGACAGCTGTTTTGTTTTACAGTATCAGAAGTCATTTAAATTAAATCATTAATTATGATATTTTGTGCTTTTCTATTATCTATGTATGGTATTTGAGAGAGAGAGAACCACAACTAAGTGTGAAAGTCTGAGAACAACTTGTAGGAGTCAGTTCTCTCTTTAGTTATGTATGTTCCAGACATTGAACTTAGGCTGTCAAGTGCCTTTGGCAGGAAGTACCTCACCCACCGAGTCATCTCCCCAGCCCTCCTAATGTTTTATAGCCATATCTTAAACAAAATAATAAATCACAGATTTTATAACTGAGAAGTGAGTAATACAGGGTAATCTGAATGAGAATCTCCCCCATAGTCTCCGCCATTTGGGCACTTGGTCCCCATTTGGCAGCTCTGTTTGAGGAGGATGACGTGCTGCAGCCTTGCTGAAGGAAGGATGTCGCTGGTGGCTGTAGTGGCATTTCACTTGTATTTTAATAAGTAAAGCTTGCCTAAGGATGAGAAAAGTAAAACAGTCACATTGGCCAGCCTTACAGACTAGGCAGTGGTAACACACACCTTTAAACCCAGTAGCCACACTAGTTGCCATAGAAACCAGGTGGTGCATGCCTTTAATCCCAGAACAAGAGAGGATTGTAAAATAGGAGACAGCTCTCAGACACACTCTTATTCTGAGATTCCTGGAGGCTGGACGGCCATTTCAGACTGAGGTCAAGGTAAGAGCCAGTGACTAACCGCTTTGCTTTTCTGACTATCAGGTAGAGCCCCGATATCTCTCTTTGGGTTTTGATTAATCATACTTCAGGTGGCATTCTTCCTGCTTTCCTTTGTGGTTTGATGATGCCAGCGTTTATCTTCCTTCTCCGGCTGGACACCTGCCACTTCCTGCTGTACCTATCTGCATGATGGGCTCTTATCTCTAGTCAATCAAAAGTCAAAATAAACTCTTTCTTCCAGAGGCTGCCTTGTCATGGTGTTCTATCACAGCGATAGAAAGGTAACTAATATAGATGGTATCACAAGCAACTTTGCACCTATTGATACCAAAGCCTATTTTACAAGTGAATCATAAAATTATCTTCCAAACAATGAGGTAAACCAACAAATGAATTATTGAAGCTTTACTGTGGCACAATTAATTCCATCTAAAATCTATATCCTTGGTAGTTATCAGACATTCTCTCACCAAAACTTCCCTTCCCAATACAATCTCGGAATATCTCCTTAATATTTTGAAAGAAGGCACAGACCAGGACAAGCAGAAGAGCCACCAGCAAAGCTCCAGGCTCTCACAGAAAGGGCGCTGACAAATGACAGTCTGAATGTAGAATATTCCTAAAGTGACAGACCGCACCACAGCCAAGCGTTTGCTGCTGTTTGTTACCACAAGAGCCCCCTGTCCACTGCAGTGACCGCCAGACTGCTGCTTAGCTTCTAGAATGCTCCAGAGACAAGAGGAGAAAGCTGTCAGAGCACAATAGCACTTTTCTGTATTCTTCCCATGCAAAAGAAAAGGGGGAAATTCCCTTTTTTCTGAAAGCCTTCATAAGCCAAGGTTCCGACTAGTGTTCCGGGAAACTTACATGGATTTATACTCTTTTTGGAAGGTGATAATTGCTATGGCAACAATTACATCATAGGACATCTATGCTTACTCAGGAATAATGTGAGGATAGTATACATTCTTTCAAAAATGCTTAAGAATAATGTGAACCCCTTATGTATGATGTTGTTTTAAAGATGTTTTGCCATCCTAAAACACTTCAATTTGGAATGCTTCATAGAGCCTACTTTTATTGGGAAAAAAGCAGGAAGAAAAATCTAAATATTGAATAT
This sequence comes from Alexandromys fortis, assembly GCF_014885135.2. Lineage (NCBI taxonomy): Eukaryota > Metazoa > Chordata > Mammalia > Rodentia > Cricetidae > Alexandromys > Alexandromys fortis. Next base: position 6,656,224 of record NW_026067910.1, on the reverse strand, counting down.
GTCATGAAGAAATGATTTAATGTTTAAGTACGCAATAACTCCTGACAACATGTATATGTCCAAAAGACAGTATGAGTGAGAATTGAAAGAGATTAATATTAATTAGCATTCATAAAAGTTCATATGCCATTGGCAACTTATCTCAGTTATGCATCATGCTCATTTTACCAGCATCAATATAAGTCTTTGTGCACAGTCAAGCTATAAAGAATAAAAAGCAGAAGACCAAAGTTACCAAGTTAGTCCTTAGAACAGTAGTTTTTAACTTGTGGGTCACGACTTTTCTGGGAATCACATGTCATATATCCTGCACATCTGATATTTACATTGTGATTCATAACAGTAGCAAAATTACAGCTATGAAGTATCAATAAAAATAATTTTATGGTTGGGGTCACAACAACATGAGGAACAGTATTGAAGAGTTAAAGTATTAGGAAGGTTGAGAACCATTGCCTTAGAGCTTCGATACTTTAATGATACCAGGGTGGGGTGGAGCCATTGGTCCAGCAGACACATGGTGGCTCACAACCATCTGTAACTCCAGTTCTAGAAGATCCAATGTCCTCTTCTGGCCTCCAATATGGTGAACATACCTACATCCAGTACATTCAGGTTCATATATGTATGCCAATACTAAAGAATTATTATTGTCGATTTTCTAAGCAGTGCCTTCTAGATGCTCAGCAAAGACACCAACAGAATCAAAGAGCAAGGGTTGGCTATGGGTAAACTGCTGGCTTCTGAAGTTATCACCACGTCAGTGTAGGTGTCTCTCAGATCAAATAAGATTCTTTTTTTTATTAAGTAGATTTTAATGGGTTTTGTCTTATATATTTTTAAGGATTTATCTTTATTTGCATGTATGTGTGTACACTATGAGTTCTTGGTGTGTGTGCGTGTGTGTGCATGTGTGTGTGTGCATACCATGAGTTCTCAGAAGCCAGAAGACCATGTTGGATCTCCTGGAGCTAGAGCTATAGGAATTTGTGAGCCACCTGATGTGAGTGCTGGGAAGCAAATTCAGGTCCTCAGAAAGTGCAGCAAACACTTTCTTAGCCACCTCTCTAGCCCCAGAAGAGAGTCTTTAAAAGGCAAGACTGGTGTTGAATGCCTGATATCTCAGAGATGGATTGGGGTTGAGGCAGGAGGAATGCCATGAGTAGGAAGTACCAGGCAAACCATGATTACAAAGTAAGGCCCTCTCTCGTCCTCTCCCCACCCGCTCTGCTGAAATGAGATTGCATTTGCCAGAAGCCTCCAGGAAAATGTGAACTGATTTTTAAGCTAATCCCAGTTCTGGAGCTCCAACATGGTCTTGTCATTTCCCAAAAGCTGACATGAATCAGCCTTCATGACATTATATCAGAAATTTAATATTTAGAGACCAAGGACTTGAACATCATGGCATTCCCAGAAGAAAATGTCAATGTCTAAAATTCAGTTCATTCACTATTTTCATCTTGGATTTACTAGAAAGTCTATAAGTAAAAACACATCGGTAGTGATCATAGAGTCAGAAAAAAGATCCTCTTCCTTGCCATATTCCCAGGAACTGTGTGATGGTTAAGATTATAGACTTCCATAACAAACTTAAGAGTTCAAATCTCTAGTACTTACTTTATTATCTTAATCTTTGTGTGCTTTAGTTTTCCCCTTTGGAAAATAGAGATAATAACAGTTGAAAAAATGAAAGGTACATCTGCTTCTGATACTAGAATCAACAAAAAATAGAAATTCTTTCACTTAGCTCTGGGGGAAGGAGTCCAAGACCAAGGCTTCATCAGATTCCATAAGGAGAGAATGTGAGAACTGTTCTTTGCTTCTAAAATGTCAACTTCATGACTATCTTCACATAAAGAGAAAGCAAAGGGGACAAATAGAAGAGAGGGAAGGCCTGGTATCTCTCTTGCACAAGTCTATCTATCCATCCCAGTGATGAGAGTATAGCCCCCATGGCCAAATCACTTTGCAAAGACAACCTAATTTTAAAGGGACAGAGACAGAAACATCCAAAGTGTAGCTGTGTGCTAGGTAACAAGACTGAAAAATGATGTAGTATTTTCCCATCTGGAGACTTTTCTTTATCTATAGTTGAAAAAAAAAAAAAAGGAGAAGCCAAATGTCAGGTCCATGCCTATAATCCTAGCATTCAGGAGTCAGAAAATGGGGACTTGTAACTTAGAAGCCCTGTTAGGCTTCATAGGATTGTCTCAAAATACCAAACACTGGGAATGCAACTTGATGGTAGAATATTTGTCTAGTATACACAAGACGCTGGGTTTGGTTCCCAACTCTCTAATCAATCAGTCAGGCAACAGAAACAAGTAGCAACAATCACCAGATGAAGTGCCCTCTTGGTATTGTATGAGAAGGACTAGAGACTTCTCTGTGAGTCTTCCAGTCCTACTGTCTCTAGAAGTTCATAACGAATTCTAAGAAATCCAGACACATTCTACTCTACCTTCCTCTGCCTCACACAATCAGTTAAACCCATATGCAGAGTGGAGGAAGATCTATGAGTGGTTGAATGCATTTTGAATACGAATATTACCAAATAGCATGAAGTGACGGAGAAGTAAGAGAATAAGCATGACACAGTTTCTACCATTAGTCGGCCATGAGCATAGAGAGAAGCAGGCCATGTTCACAGTAAAAATAGATGGAGCAAATTGAACACTGTCTTTGGGGAATCATCAAGATGAGTCAGCTGCAGCTCTGTCATGCCTGGAACTGGCATCTTTAGGCAACCTCCTCCCACACAGTAAGATCTTCATTTCTTGTAACAGCTTTCATGAGATACATATTAATGTGATTTTAACAAAAAAAAAAAAAGAAGCAACCTGTTTTCTAAAAGACAATAGCAACAAGAAAAATCTAAGTTCTGATATATAATAGAAGCACAATTTTAAACAAAACTAAAGCAAGTCCTTGCTTAGTTTAAGTAGGTCCTGATAAAATCCCAGTATCAAACTTAACCAAACAGCATTAAGTACAATAGATAATGTTTTAAGTGTTAAACAATGGGTTAAGGGTTAAAATATGCCCTCGTAGTAGCTCTGTGGAGTAGACACTAGTACAACCCTCACTTCATATGTAAGGGTATAGACCTAAAAGGTCAGAGAGTAAAAGAAGTGTCTGACCTTGAACCAGCACCCTTGACCCTGCCCTGTGCACAGGCCCCAGAGAATTACCCTGGAGGATATTAAGTACTACTTAATACAATGGATTATTTCACTCTATGACTCAGATTCATTTGCTTCCTCTAAAACATTTTCCTCTCACCCATGGTGATAGAAATCTATGCCAGGAATTGTAGGGGGTCAGCAAAAGAAAACTGGCTTCTGTCTGCCCCACTCTGGTAGGAATGTAAGTCAACATAAGCAACTGTATTTCCAGATCGTTTTGATCAGAAGGATAGGATAGGGTAGGATAGGATGGATAGGATAGGATAGGATAGGATAGGATAGGATAGGATAGGATAGGATAGGATAGGAACATTAGCTGTGATAGGAACATTAGTTAGAACCATTGCCTGCCTCAAGACAGCTTTTGCTCTTGAAGCACCTACTGGGAAGCTAATTTAATGTTGAGGATTAGGGGAAAAGTCCTCTGAGGTCCTATGCTTTGAGTCAGAGAAAAAAAAAACACTTCTAAATCTATATTTAAATTCTAAATAATTTATGGCTATCCCTTCAAACAGCCTACATTACCAAAAGCAGTATTCCTATAAAAATGGCTTCAAGCCATTTCTAATCATCGGAGAAATGTGGAACAGTCACACCCAAGTTCAGTCATAGGTGGATTCATTAGAAAACTTCCCCTCCAGAGGGGTTGTCTGCACAGAATGGCAAAGAGTGTAAGGGAAGCAATAGTATTACATCACCCACACACACACACACGCCATCTGTTTAGCATGCCTTCCACTGTGATGTCCTGCCTTCTGGATTTCAAGTTTTTGAAACTAAACTTAGACATGAGCCCATGTAGTAACAAACATAACACTACATGTCTTAGACCTAGGACTAGCACATAATTCAAACGAGGCCAAAGTCATTTGCTAGAATTGCACTAAGGCTGTAGAAGAACAAACCCTTCGCAATATACTTGTTGAATACTGCCTTCTTCACAGAGTGCTCCCCTGTGAAACCCTACTAGGAGGAAATAAGTAGAGTCAAGATGTACAACTGGGTCCTTTTAGTCCTTCAACCCATTCACCTTGAATGTCTGGAAAACAAGATTCAGTCCATGAGTGGCATGGTTTCTCTCTCAAGCTTGAGCGAAGCTTCTATCATAAGGAGAAAATACAATGGTAATAAATTAATGTCTACTCTGTACAATGCCATCTAAAATTATTGGCGTAGAACCAAATAGGTTCAACTCCTGGACACGCCATTCAAGATCTATGGAAGTCTGGCCTGTTTAGCAGACCTCTCTGACTGAAAATTTTCATCTTTAAAATGAAAATGAAGGTTTGAGAAGATTGAAGGAGACATCGCATGCAAAGGTTTTAGGAGTGACTGATAAATGCATGGTAATTCACAGAATCTAGAGTCGGCATTGTTATTACTATTACCGTCATCGTGCGGCTTAATTTTATGTGTCAGTGTAGCTCTGGGCCTTGGTACCCCATTGTTTGGTCAACCAACCCTTAGAGTAAAACTTGCTATAAAGGTATTGCATGGATATGACTAACATTTAAAATTAATTGACTTGAACAGATTACCTTAATAATGTAGTTGGGTCTGATTCAATCACTGAAGACATTAAGAGCCCAAATTTTAACTTAGAAATTGTGCTTGAGTTCCAGCATGCAGATTGAATTTAAACCACAACTGCAGACTTTTTAGCCCCAACCAACAAAACAACCCAGCTTGTAAAACTATATCTGTACACATGTGTGTACATGTGTATGTATGAATATATATCCATGTCTATATATGTTACCTTCATAAAATGTATGTTATTTATATATACATAAATGGATAAGTAAATCCTGCTAATTCTGTTTATCTGGAGAACCCTAACTAATACGAACATCATAACTATGTAGCTTTACTCCAACTTCTTTACAGGACAGATCAGAACATGATCCATTACTGCAGACCATGTGAAGCACAATTGAAGTAAGCCATAGTATGTCCGATTGATTTCTAGAACTATTCTTCAGGAACCTAGAAATGTCCAAGCTGTCATCACCCAAATCCCAAGACCAACATTCCACACTGGACCATAGGGAGCAGTGAAGAAGCTAAGGCCTCTAACGTGTTTTCACCTTCTATCCTAAATCGAATACATGGTTTGTCTTCATTGGAAATAATCATTCTGGTGGAAGAGATCTCATCTCGAAGCTGTAGGAATCATGATATCTACGGACCATATATTTTCTCTCCTTTTTTTTGTTTCAAAACACTAAGTTGCTGTGCTTGCATCCTTTGATCTGAAGATTTATTTGTTTATAAGCAATGCACAAAGAAAACCGATCAGCCCTTCTGTAACTAATAGGTATTGGCAGCTAAAATTATATTCCTAGGTTCTGGGTATAGGAATTGATTCACGCTGAGGAATCCAAAACTGCCCATTATTGCCAAGGATGCAGAGAAATTTCTTCCACGTGCAGCCAGGAGCAGCGTTTTTCAGCCATCTTCTCCCTCCACTCACACAAAATACATGACTTCTCTTTTCACTTTTGTTTCTCACCCATTTACGATAAGGCCAGGCTCCGTGCTAAGCACTTCGGATTTTTTTTTTAATTACTCTTCCCCACAACCCCCGGTTTACTGGGAAAGCACTCACAAAGCAGCATGCTTCTGGAATGGAAGTGATGAGCATTACATACTCAAGACGAAATGGGAGCAGAAGGAAAACCTGCCAAAGTTTTATGAAATCTGCAACATCTGCTCACTAAAAATAGCTTAGACAGCCCCAGGAAAGAATCCATGCTTTTCCTTCAAACCGGGGCCTAAGAAATCTGTTTCCATGAATCAGTTCACCAGCTATCGATTAGCTTCTCTCATTAGTCTGTCTAATGGCTGCAAGAGAAAAAACAAGGGCTGCCTTGCAGGCAGTAAATGGAGGGGACTCTACCCAACAAGTGTCTGTTCCCCAGGCAGAAATCCTGACCCATCTCGCCATCTCGTATGCATCCAACCATTCACTCGTACAGTATTGCTGACTGCAATATCTACCATCTGGCAGGCACTACTGTAGGTGATGTACAAATAAGTAAATAAATAAAAAGACAAATGTCCTGCATCCATCTAGGCTTTCCAGGTGCTTCTCTGCTGAATGTTCACACTGCAGTGAAATCTTAGCACTCTTGGAAGCCCCTTCTCCCAGCCTCTCTCTGATATACAACTTTTCAACCTGTCCTGGGAAGTCGACGGCCATTCTTGTGGTCCCAAAATAGGCACATCTTCTATTGGCCATGTTCTCCTCTTATTTATACTTCTCCTTTTGGGAATGAAGGTTAGAAATGTGTTGCCAATACAGTAATTCCAAGTCCCGCTTCCAAACAAAACCTGATGGCACCGCAGTTAACACTTGTCTCAACAGTTTCCAAGTGAATCTCGACTCCCAGATTATGAAAGAACACGGAAGCTCTCCTGTCTTTATTCTTGGGCCTCTTCCAAAGCTGTATATTACTCTCCAGAACATTAATAATTATAACGGCTAATGTATTTCAGGCCTGGTGCCAAGAATTATAACTATCTTGCTTAATCCCTTTCAATCTCCTTATGAGGTAGGTGTTCTTACTCTAATTTCACAGATGATGAAACAAAAGTGTTAGAAAGTTTAAGGTAATTTGCTCAGAGTCAGAAGGTTGCTACACTAAGCAAAATCAAATGCTTACCACCACCAGACCTGGCTCATGGGACTTTGTCTTAGGTGGCAATTACAAACAAAGAGAAAAGGAGTTAGGAGGCCATCGGAGCTCTGCATTTCTCTTCTAAAACTGTTGCCTACCTGCAATGCTTGCAATCGGTCTTGCTCTACTAAAGCCAGCTGTTTAGGCTGCAGACACCTAGATCTCTTAACACATCAGCTCTCTATTTAGAGACCCCAGCATGGCTCAGTATTCTTATGGCAAAGAACACACAACAAAAGTAAAGTCCTCAAGCATGGGTGATGCCTACTGAACCTATTTTTATTTTCCTGAGTGGAACAAGATGTCATCTCTCAAGTTTCTGACATGTTTTTTCTACATAAAACACTTTTTCATGTCACCTTCAGCAATACCCACTCACTCACAAAACATACTCCTCCACTTATTCTGCCCGTGTCTTCTTCAGCCTGTAGTTTTAAGTTATCAGATGCTTTCCTCAGCCTTTTTATTTGATGTTTTCTTGGATTTCTTTTGTATTGTCTGAATCCTTTGATGTACCAGCCACACACAAAGAAAGGAGAGAATAAATGCTTATCAAATGAATAAATGGATGAGATCGAAAGGGCCTTTGCCCAGTATTCCAATCGTCTCCATCTAGATTTCAAAATTCAGACCAGCTCAAGATTCTCTTAGATGCTATAAACTAGAACAGGCATCTATGGCGTCTCCTAGTCACAAGAATCTACCCAGAGTTGAACATCTTGGGCAAACCACCCATCTACAAAACAGACTGAACCAGACCATCCACATCATCACTCTGTTCCTGTTCTTTCTTGATAGGGCATCCAGACTGAAGAGAAAGAAAAGGCTTGAATGATACCCAACAAAGGTCTTCAGATGCAAGGACAAGTGAAAGAGGTACAACAGCTGGCGATGCTTACAGCTCAAAGCTAAATAGATCCTACTCTAGTGGTCTTGGTACCTGTGAGTCCAGCACTCCGGAGGCAGGAGGATTGCTAGATTGAGGCCAATCTAGACTATATAAGAAAATCATGAACTAAATAGTCAAATAATATTTTAGGTCTCAACTCAAATTAGCTTTAAAGAGATACTTATTATCCCACATACTAAAGCCAGGGCACAGGGCAAGCTTCAAGTGTGTTGTATGACAGCCAAGGTACTTAACTTCTCTCTACTCCTCTATCCTTAACATCAGCGACATCCTAAAATGTCTTTGGGCTTCTTCCACAGCCATGAGGTGGCTGCCTATAATAGCAAGCAGCAGGAGACCTGTCTCTATTCCTCTATCATCAGAAACAAGGTAAGATCCCTTCAATATGTTCAGGTCAGTCTGAGACCTCACCTAACCCAAGACCAAGGGCAATTTCTTGGCCAAGGAGTCTGTGGAATATTTGGCTTTTATCGGCCATCTCAAGTGAAATGAATGTATTGGATAAGAAAACGGGCAAGACATTTTTAGGTAATAACCTGTCTAATGCCAGTATTAGCGGTGAAAGAACACACTGATTTGCTCCTAGCACAGCTATGCTCCCCTCCCCTGAGATGGTTCCTGAAACGTCACATATAAACACTGCATAATTCCATGAATACACGGCTGTATTTCTTCTTGCTGACGCCAGCTTCTCAAGTTAATCATCGTCCTCTGTAGACAGGCGCATGCTGCGCCCGTGCTGAGTCAGCACCCGGCGTTTACAGGCGTACTGCGTACATCAGCTGTCGGAACTGCTCTGTTCAGTCCTCTCCACAGGCAGTACAAATGACATCAGTGTTTAAGCCAAATGACTTCATAACTCTTTTTGAAACAGAGAGAGTCTTTCTAATAATATAAAGCAAAGGTCCGTCACTCCGTACTGGTTGAACACCTCCTGCCTTGGTGACACAACAACGTCTGGAACGAGGAAAGGAAAAGTGGCTGCGGATAGCCACCATTGGGCACCGCTCTGATGCCCAAAATGTTAAAGGTGACAAGGTTACTTGAGTTGTTGTCATCTCAGTTCACCCAATCCACAGCTTAAGACACAATTCCTTAAACGGCGGGCCACAACTGCACTGCAGGTTATGACTGAATACGGAAGTCCTGAACAGACTGGAAACAAGAAGAGGTTTCTTAATAGGCAATGACTAAATATTAACTCACAACCAAATGCTGCGGCGGCATTCCAATTGTATTTTAATAAATAAAGACTGCCTGAAGATCTGAGAGTTAAACAGTCCCACTGGTCAGCCTTACAGACCACGTTATGGTAACACACACCTTTAATCCCAGTAGCCACACTAGCTGCCATAGAAATTGGGTGGTGCATGCCTTTTATCCCATTGGTGTATGCCTTTAATTGCAGCCCTTAAAAGGAATATAAGACGGGGGAAACAGCTCTTAACACACAGTCTCATTTTGAGATTCCTGGAGTCAGGATGGACATTTTCAGACTGAGGTCAAGGTAAGAGCCAGTGGCTAGCTGTTTTGCTTTTTGAGTCTTCAGGTTGGACCCCAGTTTCTTTCTCTGAGTTTTCATTAATCGTGTTTCAAAATGCATAATGAACCAGGTGCTTCTGGAAGCTCTTACCAGTGTTGCATCCAGCAACTTCACTGTGGTATTGGTTCTGAACGCACAAATGTGTGCTTTGAAATGTGCACGCTGTCACACTTTGAAGCACCAACCATCATAGCCTGAAAAAGACTGGCTCATATTCAAGACTATTGGAGAGTATGAACTGCAATATTTTTTAATTATTTCCTTTATTTTTGAGTTTATGATATAATTACATTGTTCACACACTTCCCTTTCCTCCCATATATATATATATGTATATATATATACCTCCTTGCTCTCTTTCAAAGTCATGACCTCTTTTCTATTAATTGTTGATATATATGTGTGTGTATAAAATATATATATAACATAATATACATATATATCACATTTATGCACACACACACCATTGTTGGGGATAGGGGTTGAGGAGCAATAGAATTGCAATATTTTCATTGGACAAAATTTCTGATCTGCTCTTAGGTAAAGATATTGGTTTAATTATGAATAACAAAGTTTTAATATTTTCCCCCATAATTCCACAGAGTGCAAGTAGCAAATTAGAATGCCTTTAGAATGTATGATTATAATATCTGAATTTTAAAGTTGGTGTTCGAGTTATAATTGGGGTTGCATAAAAACACTTCAGTGGATTTGGGCTTGGAATTGGGACAGAATTTCCCACAATTTCTGAACATACTTCTACCATTTTTTGCTATGTATTTATGTGGAGCAATGCTCTCAGCATTGGTGATGTAAAATCAAAACATGAATCAATTTGATGATGCTCTATGGCCTTCAGCATCAAATAATTATCCAAGATTTAATTCTCTATGTAAGAACAAGCAAGTGCATCCATCTCGTTAGTTTGTAAATTTGCTTTCATCTTTAACAAATGTAAAAATTACTTGTCTATCAAAGAATTGTTTTTAAAATACATTTTTGTGATTTATTATGAGTAGGGTTTGATTGTATACCTACTTTATATACCTATAAATCTGGGTCTCATAAAAATTTTCTCAACTACAAAGCGGTTGCTAGCAGAAGAAATTTAAGAACCTACCTAACATGTTGAAAGCCCAGTACCCTGGTCCATTAAAACCTTTCTGCCTGTTTATATGCATACTTTCCATAATTGCTGTTTTCTCTGAAAATATAGAGAGCAACATGATACTGTAATAAGAGCAATGTCATACCCTTAGCTACAAAATCTAATATCACATGAGACTTTTCTCGTGTCGTTCTGGAAGATATGTTCTCTAGTTGCAGCTAACTTTGGATCTATGAAAGGTTTTCTTACATAAGAAATAATTGAGCCCATTTGCCAGTATTTGAGTTGAAAGCAATCAATTTTCTAAAATGAGAACAAGCAGGCTTATACATTTTTTGGCATGATAGCACCCAGCTTTAACTAGAGAAACCATGTATCCCATTAACAGTGCAAAATAACAGAAAACACCGAGAAAAGCAGAAGTATTTTAATTTTCAAAAGACAAGAAAGTTACCTGGAAAACATTAAAATCATTCAACCTGGGGGCTGGAGAGATGGCTCAGTGGTTAAGAGCACCAGCTGCTCTTTCAGAGGTCCTGAGTTCAATTCCCAGGAACCATATGGTGGTTCACAACCATCTGTAATGAGATCTGGCACCTTCTTCTGGTGTGCAGGCATACGTGGAGGCAGAATGTTGTATACATAATAAATAAATAAATCTTTTTAAAAAATTATTCAGCCTGCTACCCTCAAAGGAAAAAACAGAGAAGGTTTAAAGTCAAACCACTGTACTCAGAGAAGTCAAGGAAACAATTTACACAGTGGCCGTTTTATAGGTTAGGTCTTACAGTTAGTCAGAGCTAGCACGTTGGTAATTCCACGCTCAATATTTTTATTTTCATAGATGCAGTTCCAAAATACAAATAATACACACTGAAAATAAAATATTCTTTTAGAACTAATTCTGAACTTGCCCCAGGGTGTGAGGAAGGAGATTTAGTTGTTAGCATCAAATAAGAAGGACGAATTATTTTACTTAGAAAACCACCTATCTGCCTATGAGTGTGGACCCATGGGAGAGACAGAAAAAGCAAAGCAAGACACAGAAAGAGACGTTGACCTATTACAAGTAATATCTAGTAGGTATTATTGGGAAGTAATATATAGCATATGGTTTATACATAAAAACTTTAATATCCCCAGAAATATTCAGAAAGGAAAAGTAGGAGACAACAAGGGAGGGGTGGAGAGCTAGTTAGTAAGGTACATGTGCACCCGAGTCCAATCCCCAGGATTGTGTTAGAAAGCCAGACATCACAGTGAGCACCAGGAATCACAGAGCTACTGAGGTGAGGACAGAAAGACCCCTGAGCCTAGCTGGCATTCATAGAGATAGCGTGTCTCAAAAAAGGAGAGGGGGGAGGGGACCTAGTCTAAGTGGGGAGAGAGGAGACTAACCAAAAAGGAGGGGAAGTAAGGAGAGATAAAATACTACTGGTGTTCAAAAAAGCTATAGGGAAACTTTATTTTAGAAGCTTACTTAAAATACATACATAATATGTGTGTGTGATTTTAAAAATTATATATTTTAATGTATATAAATTATATATAAGGCATATATGTGTATATATAAAAATTTTAAACATTGTTATATCACATGGGATGATAATGCTCCTTCAAGAACCAAAGATTACCTAACAAAAACCCCAGAACCAGGCATGGGAGACCTCCCTTCAGGTTGTTGATCAGGGGTCCAAGAGACTCCCACAGCAATGTAGACTACTGTTATTTCCCTTGAATGCCTCCCAGAGCTTGAAAGTAAGATCCTGTTACTAGACTTCATACACTTTGGACACAGGATTTAGACAATGGAGCTAGAACTGACCTAGAAGCCTCCTCTATAAAGACTCTTACAGTGTCCAAAGGTGTTTATGCAAGCTTCCAGGGGAGAAAAGGAGCCAGTATGTAATGTTTATAAACCATAGCAATGACTGGTCTGGCAAGATGTTCTAATGGTGCAGTAGTGGCACTTATATCTTGGGGGTAACCAACAGATACCTAACTGGACATAAAGTCTGCTCCAGAGTACGGGATTCATGTCTGGTACTGCAAACCCAGCAACTGTTAATGGCTGGAGAAGTCAGGAACCACAGAGGAAAACATAGACTGACATTTTCCTGAAACAACTTAACTTCTAACTGTATTCTAATATTTATCCCTATTCCCACGGTATTTACAGCTCTAGCTCCTATCAAAGAAGTTTCATTTTGCAACAGATGGAGACTATTCCAGAGGCTCAACTGGTAGAAATGTAGAGACTAAGTAGTCACAGTGTTCCTCGACCAGCTTGCTGCATTTCCAGGGCAACCCCTACACCTAAGAGTTCAGGGAGCATCAGGGAAGAAGGGGGTGGAAAGATTCTTAGAACCAGGTTGCCTGCTTCAAGGTATGTCTCTTCCAGACATGACCAGCAGCTGCACCTGTGAAATCTCAACACTGTAGTTGCCTGCACAAGGCCAGCCTGGTAAAATCACCACTTGGGCATGCCCACACGGATGGGAGATTTCACAAGGCCCTAGACCTAGATGAAGAGCCTCAGGCAATCACTGGCTCTTGAGAGTCTTCTCCTGGGATGAGTCCCCTGATAGGTATCCAGGTCCTAAGGACATGCACATATGATATATTAAAAGATAGGTCATGACGTTGAGAGGGAGTGAGGGACATGGAAGAGTCAGAGGGCTAGAAATGGTGTAAATATAGTATTCACTATATTTATGTGTCATTATTAAAATAATGTGTCATTATTAAAATCGTTAAATGAAAATGAGGCGGAGAAAACTGAGGAAGACAGCTGACATTGACCTCTGTCCTACACACACACACACACACACACACACACACACCATGTGCACACACCCACAGAAAGGTTACGATACTATTGTTTGATAGTTTCCACTTATGTTCCTCATCCGGGAACTCATGTTTTCAGAGATAATATGGTCCTAGATTTTATGGTAAAATCTAGGGGCAGCAGTTAAGGGTGGCTGGTAATGCCTTATCCAGTCTCCATAAGGAGATGACTGACTGTTTAAACAGAGTCTCAGTACATGCCAAATTCTTGCCATGCAGACACTACTTCCAAGACACCTTCACTGGCCTCTTTTTCCTGGTGGGTGCTTGAACCCCTTCCTATCCCGGGATGCCAGAGTATCCCTTGGCAAAATAACCAAAGCTTGTGTTTTCCCCCAAGAGTTCACTGGATGGTGGCACTTGGTTGCTTCACGAGATGCTACTGACTCAACCCACAACTAAAGCTGACTTGCAGCCTTAAACCGTTTCAGCTTAGACACAATGCAACTCGCCAGGCTTGGCAGTTTGCGAGGGCAAAGAGCCCATCCTGTGAGGCTACAAATGTCCTTCCTTCTCATGGCACCCGCACACTGTCCAGAACCCACCATCGCCCTGGAATCTTGCATGGCCAAACTCCCATGCCCTGGCCGCAGGTCCCCACGGAGTCCATAGCCCTAGCCCGCCCACGGGATGATCTGCCAGGGAGGACTGCGAAGCAGAGAGCAGCTCAGAGAACACAGTGTTTCCCGGCCCGCAGCGGCCTCCACGCGGGGACAGAGACTGCAGCCAGCCAGGGCACCTCACAAAGAGCTGCAGTGATCGCCCCGCATCTGGGCTTCCCTCATTAGCATATTAAAGCGGCTCGGTCCCTTCCCCTCAGAGCCTGCTCTGTCTTGGCAGCCCACTCCTTTTAGGCTTTCCCTCAGTGGGAAACCCGCTGGGTTCAAGAGGTACTAACCCCTTCCTGAAGCCTGTCAAAACCCTGCTGGGCAAACCAGAAGCCCTACCAAAGCCCCAGCTCCAAGAGCAGGCAGTGTACCGTATGCCTGGTGCCACATGAAAGAATCCCGGGAGGGACATTTTTTTTTTCATAAGGAAGAAAAAATGTATTTGCCAAAAGAAATGATGATGATGATGATGATGATGATGATGATGATGATGATAACTGACATAAACAAACTAGTGCCTTATTTATAAGTAGGTGCTTTCAGACTGACAACGCGCCAACGGAGCCCAGCCATGACTGTGTGTGTGCCAAAGGGTCAGGTCGGCATGTCGCGCAGCCTTGGTGGCAGAGCAGAGCTTTGGGAACTCAGGCGCTCCTTTTAATTCTGAGACCAGGATAATCAGTGTGGAGTACTTGGCAGCTTTCCAAGCCTTCTCCAAAGTGTTATTTCGTTTTAAAATCCCAAACAGCCCATGGGAAATGGGCCAGAAGGATTTTAACTGGTTTACCACTGAGAAAGTTGAAGGTCCCACAAGTTGTCACTTGCCTGAGGGGAAAAGACAGCTCCTTCTCAGGGGGACACAGTGATCCAGGCGCCAACATTCGAATGTCCACATAAAATCCTTCATTTTCCTCTTCTCTCTCTCACTCCCTATAGGATTTCCCCCTATTGAGGTCCCTTAGCACCCCCACTGCACACCTGAATTCACTTGGGTTAACCCTTGGGAGGCAGATTCTAAACAATAGTGCTTTCCTCAGGCCTACCGCCACCCCCACTCCCGCCCACACACACATCATCCCAGCCCCAAATGTCACATTTACACCTAACATTTTCGTCTGTTTCCTCTCTCACTCTCCCTCTTCTCCCTGCACAAACACCCCCCAAGCTCTCCCCCCCCAGCACCTGGCACCTTCCATTCACAACTAAAATCTTTGCCTTGGAGTTCCCCAGCAGAGAAGCCACCTGACAGACCCTCCATGAAATCTACCAAATGAGCCATTCCCAGTGCGTGCATTCCCACTACAGGCTTGAGCCTTGGAGAGACTAGCCCTCCTTGGGCCTTCTCCAGACTCCTCTCAGCCCCTCCCTATTGTACATACAATTTCCTTCTCCAGAAGTCATTGCCAAACACAGACTCATCTAGACCAGCCTGGCCTCGAACTCACAGAGATCCATCTGTCTCTCCCTTCCGAATGCTGGGGTTAAAGGTGTGCGCCACCACCACCTGGCTGAGTGTCCCTCCTTTTAAAGGCAAAACTTCTCAACAGTTCTACTCTGTCACCTCTACCCAACCATTACAACCAAGTTTCTGTCAGCATTGGTCTTTTGATCCTACACTGTCATAGCCTGTGGTAGTTTGAATAAAAATGGCCTCCATAGGAAGTGGCACTATTAGGAGGTGTGGCCTTGTTGGAATGGGTGTGGCTTTGCTGGAGTGGGTGTGGCTTTGTTGGAGGAAAGTGTCACTGGAGGCAGGGAGTGCTTTGAGGTATCAGATGCTCATGCCAGGCCCAGTGTGGATCTCTCTCTCTCTCTCTCTCTCTCTCTCTCTCTCTCTCTCTCTCTCTCTCTCTCTCTCTTCCTGCTGTCTTCAATTCTTCAATCCAGATGTAGAACTCTTGCTACTTCTCCAGCACCATGTCTGCCTGCATGCCTCCATGCTTCCGGCCATGATGATAATGAACAAACCTCTGAAACTGTAAGCCAGCTCCAGTTAAATGCTTTCCTTTGTACGCGGTGGTATCTCCTCAAAGCAATAGAAACCCTCACTAAGACACAAGCCCTGAGGTCTTCTGCATTTTCAAAACATTTGTCACATCTCTGCCTGTCTCTATGGACTCTCATCACAAAGGATGCCCTACTGCCTTCCTCTGGAAATGCCCTCACCTGGCGTCAGGGCACCATCCTCCCCTGGCCCACCTCCTACTTCTGACTCTTCCTCTCGCCTTGGCTGGGTCCTCCTTTTAACTCTGAAAGTCAGCATTCTCTCCTGACCATGCTCAGGAGCCCTATCTACGTCTTTCTACACATCGTCTCCAGTAAGACCTGGCTAGGAATCCCAGATCCAAAATTCCAAATCGTCACTTCTATCCAGAATTTCAGCTTTCACTTGGCATTCCCAGCAGACATCCCTAACTCAACTTGGAATAAGTAAACTCTGGTTTCCTCTCCATAGGCATGTTCTCCCACCTGTCCTTCGCTGCTGTCAAGATGGCACTATGTCAAGATGGCACTGTCCCCACCGAAATGCTTGAATCCCCAAAGCCTGCACTTTTTAGGTATTCCTTTCCCTGAGTTACCCTGAAAAAAATCATTCTGCCAACTCAAAGGCTTCACTGCCTAAAGCAAATCATTCCAAAAGTTTTACTTCTCCCCATTTCCATTGCCCCTGCCCAGCTCAGCTCCCAGCATGCCTTTCTTCCATAGCATAGCCTTCCCCTGCAATGTGTTCTCCAACAGCAGCCTACATGACTTTGTAAAACTTGACCCAACACCCAATCTCTTTCAAATCTGTCACTTGCTCATCCCACTTAAAAATGGTATTACCTGTTCCTCTAGTCTTTTTCTCACTAGCCCAATTCTTGTACTCGAGTCTTCTTTTCTTTTAGTTCATTTAGTTCATTACTTGTTTATCTCATCAAATCTACCTAGAACGTCCTTCCTTCTGTGCCTCCAGTAGCTAGTTTCTTTGGTCATTCTGATTAGAGTTCATGTCACCAGAGTAAGACCCGTATGGACCACCCATGCTAAAGCTTCATTACCCTCTTGTTTTGCCACCCTGCTTCAATCTGTGCTTAGTATTAGCATTCCTGGGTATCATTCGGATGTGGTTGTTTATGAATGCCTCCATCTGCTTGAGGTTAGCCTGCTTATGAGTAGAGTCCTTTGATGCTTTGTTCCCTGAAGAACATCCAATGGATAGATCTTGCCTCTTGTTTGATTTAGCAATTACTTGACGAATGGCTGAATGGCCTCTCCCGGGTGCTCCCCAGAACTTGAAGTGAAGTGGTATCAAGGATCTCAGCCCAGATGTGGGCCTCCAAGCAACCCTGACCCATCCTCTGCTATTTGGTCCCTACCTTAAGGTTCCTGAAAAGGTAGTACTCTCCACTTACACCCCGCTCTACAGAAATGAGGTGCTGTTCTCTACCCCTTCTCGCTTCCAGATAGTTTCCAGGGCAGTGGTTCTCAACCTTCCTAATGCTGCAACCCTTTCATAGAGCTCTTCATACTGTGGTGACCCCCAATCATAAAGTTATCTCATTGCTATTCATCACTGTAGTTCTGCTACTGTTCTGAATCATAATGTAAATATTTGAAATGCAGGATATCTCATGTGGGCCAAGACCTAAGGGTGGCAAACTGCTGTTCCAGGCGGTAATGGGACTTTCAGGCAGGAACCCCAACTATTCTTCAAGCCCTTTGTCTAAGCCCTTGATGCTTAATGGATCAATTGTCAGTTTACTCTACTACCTGCATGCCTGCCCTGGTGACGAAATACTCAGCTGTACAGCATGCGAGGAGGAAAAATGTGTTTTGGTCATGGTTTCAGAGGCTTTACTGTACGAACACAGTGCATCATGGGGGGTGGTCAGTACAGAGAAAGCTGCTTACCTTGTGACAGGAGGGAAACAATGATAAAGGGAGAGGGGAACTTTGTTGAAACATCTTGTTTAAAGACATGCCTCCACAGACCTGCCTTCCTTCTACCAACCTCCACTAGCTCTAAATGCTATTGAATAAGCCTTTTGTACATGAACTCTGAGGAACGCTTAAAAACCAAATGATAATACTCTGCATGACCAGATAATATGTGCAGATTCACAGGGCAGGACTGGGGCATGCCTGGTGAGCCCAGTGTGAGGATCTCCACTCGCTCATGATTAGACATGCTTCTAGAAACCAGACTCACTGTTGCTCCCAGCTAGATGGCCAGCAGGGATCTGGGCCTCTAAGACTTTCCTCTGCAAAATTGCAGTTGTTTCCTACTCGGTGCAGACGATGCATTTGTAAAGGACAATAAAAATTGATTATAAGAAAAGCGAAATGGCAAAAAAAAAAAAAAAAAATAGATCCGAGACAACGTCTACACGTTTTAGAACAAAACAGAAAAATGCTTTATCAAACGGCTGCGGGATGCTTTCTGTTGATTTCTATCCTTACGATGGTTTGGGGCCCAGCATTATTCCATAGACAATGCTCTTTGCAGGAGGTGTTCCGACTGCTTCCCTGGCTCCCTCAGCCCTTGGACTCATCCTTAGCAAGCACATCTCTCCCCTGCAGTAGCTTTTCAAATCAAGTGTGAGTAAGTGGGCGGTGAACACTCACTGAGATCCAGCCATGGTGGGCACCTCCTGACCACCTCCCTTACCTAGTCCAGAGTCTGCCCTTCTCTGCATCCCAGCTGCCTCCAGGCCTAGAGATGACCATCTCCTTCTGCCCCGATTAGCTGCATCAGTCTCCTAACTGGACCCCAACTCGGGTCCCTTCCCTCTCCTCTGACCTTGTAATTGTGCTGAGAATATCATGTTGAAACATGTTTCTGAGCCTGTTTCTCTACTCAGTGACATAATGGTGGTGACATCATCATCATCAATAAAGTGATGTCTTACTACTAACTTAGCATCTTAAGCTTTCTGTATCTGTGCCTCACCCAACAGTTCTAGTTCCAGCTCACTCCCATGCCCTTTATTCTTCTCATCCTGTGCTATCTTCAAACAGGAAACTCTGTACCTTTCCCCAGTCATCAACCTCCACACACAAATCATCCTTTCTCTCTCCCTGCTCTCACACATGGTCCTACCCTTCTTATTTTTCAATGCCAAGGGCAAATACCATCCCTAGGTTCTCTTGCTTTGTGCCCAGCCTGGCATTGTCTCCCTCTGCTTACAATGTCTTACAAAGCACTTAGCAAGGTGACCACCACAACCAGTTGAAAAGCACATAGTGTAGCCGGGCATTGGTGGTGCACGCCTTTAATCCCAGCACTTTAATCCCAGCACTTGGGAGGCAGAGGCAGGCAGATCTCTGTGAGTTCGAGGCCATCTCGGTCTACCTTGTCTTGGAAAACCAAAATAAATAAAAGAAAAGCATGTAATATAATGAAGGTTATGTGGTATGTTTTATACATAAGATATAAGAACTGGAGCCACCATCTAAATGAATGCTATTTTTAGCTCGAGTAGTCTCACTGAATTTCATCATGCTGTGAGCCAAAGTATCTAGTCCTTCCACCCACTGATCCTTGTGGTCTTGTCATATTTGCACTCTCTCCTATCAAATACATGCCAAGCCCAGCAGAGTTGCCTATGCACTGTCAGCACGCTAATATTTTCAGAAAACCCTAGCTGTTTTTTGGGAGTTTTGTTTGTTTGCTTGTTTTAGACAATGTCTAGTTATGTACCCAGGATCTACATAGCTTGGATCTCGCTGTACCACCAGGGCTAGCCTCTGATTCAGGATTCTCCTGCCTCCATGTCAGTAGTAGGATTACAGGCATCTGCCACCACACCCAGATAGAAAACTCTTTTTTCTTGAGTTAAATAGCAATGGCCTTGATAGGTTCACTCAACAGCAGGATGGCTTTCAACCTGTGATGGAGGAGGGTCATATGTCTATTTGTTAATAAAGAAACTACATTGGCCCTTTTGATAGGACAGCAGCTTAGATAGGTGGAGTAGACAGAACAGAATGCTGGGAGAAAGAAGCCGAGTCAGTCAGTCGCCATGATTCTCCCACTCCAGACAGACGCAGGTTAAGATCTTCCCTGGTAAGCCACACCTCGTGGGGCTACACAGATTATTAAAAATGGGTTAGATCAATATGTAAGAGCTAGCTCGTAAGAGGTTATAACTAATGGGCCAGGCAGTGTTTAAAAGAATACAGTTTCCATGTAATTATTTTGGGTAAAGCTAGCTGTGCAGGACCCGGGTGTCAGAAAGCGGCCCACAGCTCCACACAACAAACCTGTATCTTTTTCTCCTAAAATGGTAAAGTCACATGAACACTAACAGCTGATTCTCATTCTTGTTGTGTTTATTTTTAAGTCCTAAATGAAACAGAAACAAGAGAGACCTTCAGCCTGGGATCAATAGTATGCATGCAGGTGACTGTGTGGGTGGTCTTCCTGATAGCCTTAAAAATCTACTTTTGAGGGGCTGGATAGCTTGCTCAATGGTTAACAGCACTTGCAGTTCTTGCAAAAGACCCCGATTCAATGCCTAGCACCCAGTTGGTGGCTCACAACAGTCTGAAACTCCAATTCCAGGGGATCCTGCACCCCTTTCCAGTCTCAACAGGAATTAAATGGTGCACATGCATACACAGAACACCCAAACACATATTTGACAAATGATGTCTACATTGAAATGTTGTAGGTTTCTACTTTGTTTAAATTGCCTCCCTGGTAGATTATGTTAATAACGGATACTTCTTCCATGACCTAGAGCCCACTGTAGTCTGTTAGGTATGTGGTTCACCACTGACTTCTGTCCAAGTCCTGTACACAGTGGGACCAATTAAGTGCTCATTACATGAGACATTGATAGGATAAATGAGTCAGTGAATGACAGAAGAAAACTTAATCACAGGTGGAAGACACTGTGCTATCCCAGAGGCAAGGATGACAACTTCCAGCTTGTCACTCAAACCCTGAGTAGAACAAGCAGGAGTGGATTGTCTTGGTTTTGGTTTGGGCTTTGGATTGTTTATTTGTTTGTTTGTTTAATCTAGGAAGGGTCTTCAAGAGGCATCAAAGTAGGTAAAGGGGCTTGCTGCCAAGACTGACAACCTGAATTAGATCCTGAGACCCACATGCTGAAAGGAGAGAACTGATTGTCCCCAAGCCGTCCTATGACCAACACACATGCACAGTGGGATCCACACTCTCGCCCCATGTGACAAAAGAAAATAATAACATAAAAAGGCTGTGTACTCCATGGTAGTAGTTTCACCTAATTAACCTAACTGGAACACAATAGGAATTATAGTATCAGAACTTGCAAAATAACATTTAAAGTATTTTGTATAATCATGCACTGGTAAATATTTTTGAAAGTTAAAAATTTAAATGACACAAAAGATTAAATTATTAAATAATAGTATACAAACAAATTACAACCATGTAAACACTGATGAAACGAGGCTTTTTTTCTTTTTTTAAGTCTATCTAACTTTATTTCATGTGCAGCAGTGTGAAGGTATCAAGTCCCCTGGAACTGAAGTTATAGACAGTTGTGAGCTGCCATGTGAGTGCTGGGAATTGAACCTGGGTCCTCTGGAAGAACAACCAGTGTTCTTAATTACTGAGTCATATCTCCAGTCCCCCAAAACGAGGCATTTTCATAAGAAAATATTTTTAAGTATATTTATTTTTACTCTCCTTGATATTTTCTTTAAATTTTCTTAGCATTCACGTAGTCCCTGCATAAGTTCAAAATGTCTGTCAAGAAGGTTAATATGAATTGCATATTTGTCCTGGTTAGTTTTTGTAACTCAACTTAAGAGTCACTTGGTAAGAAGGAACTTCAACTGAGGAAGTGCCAAGATCAGACTGGCCCATGAATACCTCTGTGGGGTATTGTCTGGATTGCTAACTGATGCAGTAGGACCCAGCCCACTGTGGGCAATATCATCCCTGTGTAGGTACTCCCAGACTGTATAAGAAAACTAATGAATACAAGTGAGTAAATGGACAGAAAACAGAGTGCTGTGGGACAACGGTCTGTATCCTGTCAATTATATTTTAAATAAACGCTGATTGGCCAGTAGCCAGACAGAAAGTAGAGGGTGGGGACAACTAGACAGGAAGTAGAGATGGGTCAAGGAGAATGGAGATTTCTAGGAAGAGGACGCAGTCCTGACCTAGCCGCAGAAGAAGCAAGATGTGACTGCCTCGCTGAAAAAGGTACCAAGCCACGTGGCTAACATAGACAAGAATAATGGACTAATACAAGTTATAGGAGTTAATAAGAAGCCTGAGCTAATGGGCCAATCAGTTTATAACTAATGTAGACCTCTGTGTGATTTCTTTGCGACTTAATGATTGCGGTAACCGGGCAGGACAGAAATCCTGTCAACAACAGAGTTCCTTCATGGTCTCTGTCTCAGGTTCTGTTTAAGTCCCTGCCGTGACTTCTCTCAATGATGGATTGTGCCCTGGAAGGGTAAACCAAATAAACCCTTTCTTCCCCTAAGCTGCCTTTCCTCAAAGTAGCTTATCCTGGTAACAGAAAGCAAGCGCCTCAGCATCCAACAGCTTATATATGTACATGGCTCAGGATCTAGGCATGTGGAAGTGCCCAGTATAGAATTAGGTAAGACAATTCAGACATTACACTCTCAATAGCAATACATGTGCCAAGTCTGAGGCCTTCTGCTCCAAAAATACTGTTTTATGCACCTTCCAGTACATAGTAATTGCTAGAATAAGTGAATATGTACTTATATATTCATTTGACAGTCAAGAAACATATCAAAGATTTATAGATTGCTTTGCATATGCCAAGTGGAGTTTAACTTCTTAGCCATGCTCCTTTAGATGTACAATTTAAAAAATGTGTTTGAACAGTGTACAAGAAATGTTCATTAGCCTGAACTCAACACAAAATTGCTCAACTAAATTTTAAAGGTGAGACTTTCAGATTCTGCATTTTATTCTTAGGGTAAATAATGACTTACTATAATAGCAGCAGTTGCATTAAGCAACTCTTGATGTGGGAGAGTCTTCTGTTTTGTGTTGATTTCATTGGTTAAATAAAGAGACTGCCTTGGCCCTTTAATAGGACAGAAAATTAGGTAGGCAGAGTAGACTGAACAGAATGCTGAGAGAAAAAAGCCGAGTCAGGCAGTTGCCATAGCTCTCCTCTCTGAGATGGAAGCAGGCTAGAATTCTTTCCGGTAAGCCACGACCTCGTGGTGCTACACAGATTATTAGATGTGGGTTAATCAAGATGTGAGAGTTATCCAGTAAGAGGCTAGAGCTAATGGGCCAGGCAGTATTTAAAAGAATACAGTTTCTGTGTAATCATTTCGGGTAAAGCTAGCAGGTGTGGGAGCCGGGTGGCGGGAACACAGTCCGCAGCTCCATCAACAAACTCTGGAGTTACCTGGATGGCCAGCTCAGTCGCCTGTAGAATTTACACCTGCAGCAGTGAATTGTGGGCTTGGGTATCTGTTTGGATGATCTATGGAGTTACCAGATTTTGACGAAGTGACCAAAGAACAGTTATGCAAATGCATGAGTATCTGATTACAGATTAATTACTTGGACAAAAATGCATCATATTTACCAAGGTAAGCCAAATATTACTTGACTGACCATTTGCCCAATTGCAGTGCCTAATACAAAAGTCCTAGAAGATGATTTTAAAAGTTAATTTGTTCTTTTCCTTAAAAATGGTACATCCTTCAGACACCCTTTATTTACTACTGATCCTACAAATGTTTGTTTTTAACCACCCAGTTCCATTTGGAATAATTTTGTATAATATCCTCATTATGACTTGATCTTCCCCTTTTGTTTTTGACATCTGTAAGAAGCAGCAGCTTGAGGTGGAAGCTCACTAACAATCTTTTAAAGAAAGCCTTCCAACTTCATAAGAAAGGATCATCTGCATTATACCATGTCTTCATGCTGGATCTAACCCCATGTTTGCTCAAAGCCTTATTTCTCAGCAACCATTACATCAGTTAACAATGTTCTGTTTGCCTTGTGATACAGAAAGATTGTGTGTTCACATTGACCCCTCTTACATCATAACTTCCCAGGTTTGGCATAGGTTTCATGAGGCTCTCTACCAATTTTCCTGCCTTCATGTTCTTTGGTTTACAATTTTCAAAAGCATGCAAAACTTGAAAGCTAGTAAAACAAATCTAAGTTGAAAAGCAGTTCAAAATGAACGGATGACTCAAGACACTAGCGCTTCCATCAAATGAATAAACACCTCTACTACAAGATTCAAAGCAGAGACAGCTTCATCACCCCACACAACCCAGCAGCTGTTTTATTGAGGAAAAAAATGGATCAAAACTAGAAGCTCATGATGTCCAAGTAGGAAAAGTTCAATAAAAGCTTATATGTACAAAGCACTCATTTTGAGGGACATTTTATTAACTAATCATTTCAGAGGGAATTAATTCTTTGGCACTTTAATATATAACTAGTGCCTACTCCTGGATGTTTTAAAGAAATCAACTTGGTCAGCAATTCCTGTGGAAGGATTATCAACTGTTGCCCTTGAAGCATTTTCTTTTTGCTGTATCTTGCTTGTCTCTGACAGGATAATAAATACCGCTGTTCTATAAAAACAAAAAATAAGTGAAGAACACTTTGCCCATAATTTTCCTTATCTATCTACATAAACACAATGATCACATCTTTAAAATTAAAAACAATCATTACTCCAGAATTTGTAGCACCTTTTATTTCTTGCACCCCATCTCAAAAGTAATTTTGAGTAGAGACACATACTATTAATTGGTTTTTTAAAAAAAAATGATCCAGCACTTCCTCTTTCCCTAAAGTCTTATATAATATGATATTCTAATTGCTATTCAGAAGGAGACCAGACCATCAGTGAGATGCCCTAATTCTCACATATAGAATGCAGCAATCTAGCTCTGTGGGCGTTTAAAGTCAATAGATGGTGCTCCACTAAAGCAAGAAATTCATACACAGTTCTGCAAGGTGTTCACAGTCTATTTTCATTCTAAGATTTCTGAGAGCATGAAGCACTAGTTAAGTATCAATTGGTATCTTAACTCTCTTTAACTGTCCCTGAGTGGACAGGGTATAGACAGACAATTGATACGTTTGCATCCCCTTCCCTGGTAGACAGTAACTGACCAAGAACAGACAGTTTACCAGGCGTGCCTATCATACTGTTTGATACTCCCCACCCTTCCCCAGCCTCTCTCTCAGAAATATTCCCAAGGATATGGTTAGAGCTGCTCCCTAGTCAGGAAACAAAGAGACCGATCCCCCAGCTCACAGAAACAGACTGCTGCCAACTCCATATATTAATGTCAGTTGTTGGACAGGTATTGCTTACATCGATCAGAGATTGTGGATTTGAACTGGATCTCTCTCTCTCTCTCTCTCTCTCTCTCTCTCTCTCTCTCTCTCGCTCTCGCTAAGTTGCTGCATGCCTGGGATAGCTGAAAAGGAACCACTAACATCACTGTGTGACTAGGCCACGTGGGTGAAGGGGGCAGAAGTGAAGGAAGAGGGGCGCAGGGAAAGAAGGCAAAGAAAGGAGAATGAGTGCATCTTCAGATTTTAGTGAATAAAGATGCTTATGAACAGGCCCCAGTGAGCTGACTTCACATCCATTGCACACCATGATGGTTCAACAAGAAGAGCTACATCTAAGACTGCCAGCCTCCACTGATCATGATCTTTCCATGGGAAGGAGCCTGGTCTATCGGTAGCTTCTGCTAATCTTGCTGAAACAATCCTGGCACAAAAGACAAGTCCGTTAGGCAAACAAAATTATTCCATCACAATTTTTTAAATATTTTCTTTTTTTTTTTAGTCTCCTTAAAGATATCTTTTTCTAAAGAATAATGTGTTCTTACCTTAGATGAGGGAAACTTATTATAATATGAAAAATGAAATTTTTGAAGAGTTCAAGAGAAAAGCAAGGAATGATTTTTGTTTAAGTCTAAATGTTATAACCCTGGGGTTACATTCTATATATTTTTAAGATGAAGATGTCATCACCCAAATTAAGACTCAGTTTCCCCTCTCTGCATAGAAAATAATGCCCCTCAAGTCAGAGATCGCATAGGGCTCAGTAAAAAGCCAAGTTCTCCCCATGAAAGCCATTACGTTCTTTCCCTGCGTTGCTCTCATGGACTTGGCTTGGACTACAAAACTGGGCTGAATACATGATACCTAGGACTTCCCTTCTCCAAAGTGTTTTTTTTTCTCCAGTCTTATTCTCAAAATCACGATATGATAGGGAGTTGAGACAGGTGTCACTAGGTCTACAAATGAGGAGACCAAGACCGGAGAAATGACTCAGCCACACCTTGTGGCTAGGTAGAGGCAAAGGAATGATAACCCAAGTCCCTTCAAGCCTACCTCTGTGACTTTATCAGTCTGGACATTAAGATTCGTTATATATGCAGGACGGCGCTGTGACCTCAATGATACCTTAACAAATGAACTATTGCATTGGTGTTTTCTAGTTGGATGAGAAAAATAATAATTTAATAATTAAGAATGTATTATGCTTAAAATACTGGCGATTTAAAAGCTGCAAGTATTCATAGAGAATAAGGTACACACAGAATGTGTATGAAGCCATCATCTTCCCTATTCTTTTGCTTTTCATCTTTTTAAATCACCTTTTAAGTGCGGTATTTGGGGATGTATTAACGAAAGCTAAACACGGCAAGGTAAAATTGGACTTTCTATTGTCAATTCAGGTCTCACTTAAGAGTGAAATTTTTATTTGATATTAGGCAGAAGTGTCTAAAAATATGTTATTATAAACATTAGATTTTAACAAGCAATTTTTGAATAGCATGCAAATAAAATGAAATACTTTCCAAATAAACATATTTTCCCAATTATTTCTCTACATATATTTCTGCTCTCAGTAGAGCTTTATGACACAAACAGCTCCATGTGAGCTCATCAGGGAATCTCCGCTACCCAAACTGTACCACACAGAAACCTGTATGAATAATGCGATTGGATGGGTTGCCCTGCCGAAGCACTGAAAAGCACACACTCACACAGCTGGTTAGGTGAATTTTCCCTATCAGTTCATCAATCATTTTAAGTTAGTTAAGTGGCAAGAATCCCTTTCGCGTCACATTTGAGTGAGGGTACTATAGGAGATCCCACTTTCAAGAGAAAAGAGTCCTCGTTCTAAAACATGTCTGTCCTTGATAACCCACTATGCAGATTCCAGCACTGAAGGCCAGGGCGCTCCTCTGGCTCAGCTTAGGAGCGCAGTAACCAGGCACCTGCTTCTCACACCCTTCCCTCAATATTTTGCACTTTTGTTCTGGTCTGGTCCAGGCCTCTAGCCTCTTTCCTTGCTCCAAAGCCACCAAGTAAGTCTACACAGCGACTCAAGCATCAAGCAGAAGTGTTTTCCCCTTCTGTCTGGGGATGAGGATGGAAGTGAGGGTGGGGGCCCTCACCACGACCCTATGCCCCTGGGGAGGGGAGTCAGTGCCACCAGGGCGAAGCGAAAAACAGCGCGAGGTTGATGACTTCCACGCCATCACCAGAACCCGGTGCCTTCCCGCCTCCGCCCAGGCCATGTTCGGGGGTCCCCAGAGCGCAAAGCTGGAATAAGAGTGGAAAAGGGAAGTGAAACAACGTGCGGATGCGAGGCGTGAGTGTGGACACACACAGGGCAGCTGCAGGTAGAACAACCCCGCCTCTCCCCAACTCGTTCCCCGGACCTGCCTGCAGCCCCGCCACTCTGGGGATCCCGGCGCCAGGACAAAGCTGCCGCGGCCTCTCTGCGAGCGCAGGGAGAACTCGCCCTGGCTCACCGATCGCCCTCTGGCCGGGACCCTGTCCCAAAGGACCCCGGGGACGTCCGATCGAGCGAGGGGACCTTGGGCTGGGCGCCCGAAGCGCCTGTCCCTGGCGTCCCCGCTGGACGCCTGTGCTCACCTGTTCAGCACTTTGCGGATCCTCTGGCGCATGCCAGCCCGGGAGGAGGCGGACAGGCTCCCGCCTCCGCTGCCTTCAGCTGGCAGGTTCTCGATGGTGGTCACCACATGGTTCGGCGGGGCCGGCGGTGGTGGCGGCTGCAGCTGGGGCTGCGGAGGCTCCGGGGGGATCATTGAGGCGGAGGCGGTGGCGGGCGGCTCTCAGAACGCTACCGGGCACATAGTGCGCGGGCCCCGGGCCCGGGAACACGCAGAGAACCCGGCCAAGCAACCCCGGCCCGGGGAGGCGGTGCCGCCTGCGAAGCGACGAAGCGGGGAGGCACCCGCGGCTCCGGCCGCCGCCTCCCAGCGCAGTGCCCTCGGCTTGCTCCCCAGTCCTGGTTGCACACCCTCTTTCCGTGCCGCCGCTTCTTCCCGCCCGGGCTCTTCCCGAGCCGCGACCCAAGTCCTGGCACACCCCGCCAAGTGGCTGCAAAGGGGGTCGGAGGGAACCCGGAGCCGCCGGGTCCACTGCAAGGACCGTGCAGAGAGAGGCACGGAGCTGCCAGGCTTCGCCTTCTGTCCCAGTTCCCAGGGCTTGTCCTGGGGATGGCAGTTGCGGTGGCGCTGCTTCAGCTGGTGCCGGCTTCGCTCAGAAAGCTGCCGTCTGTGTCTCACGGAGTGAGAGACCGAGAGTGAACCTGGAGCGCCGGGCGGGGGCGCCGCGCTGGCGGAGGGGGTCGGGGCGGGTGGGGGGCACTCGCGCTCTGCTGTCGCCAGAGGGCGCTCCGGCGGTGCCTTGGTGTCCCCAACCCTCCTCCTGGCGTCTAAAGAAGCCCTAGGTCTAGGGTGCTGTGACTGGCGGTGGGTGGTTTTGTCTTTGTCTTTAGGGCAGCACAGGATGGATTCTCCCTCTGCTACTGGGGAGGACTCATCTTGCTTCTGCAGAGGCTCTGAGGAATCCAGCACCACCGGCCCGGGCCAGCGGTACGACGAGATCGCTGTTGGTCCAGGTTACAGATCCAAATTGAACAACCGAAATATTACAACTACTCTCATCAAAATGGACCTGCAGGAAATGGGAAGAAAAACAGTTTGTCACCAAAAAAGGCATTCTGGGAATTGGGGAAAACAAACCAAGCTACCCCAATACATCTCCGTTTCGGCGATGGAGCACGGAAAGGAAAGCCAGCGGACTCTAATGGCACTTCTGGAAATAACAGAGATGCTGGGCAATTTCTTAAATCCTGGGACAAGGCGACTCATGAGTTTTCCTGCGCGCTGTAAGAGTTAAATGAAGTAAACTACCCAGCAGGAGGGATCAGTGACCCCTTCAAGGTCCTCCCGCTGTCAAAGGGATAACTCTGTGTTAGCTACTGAAACCCCAGTCCTCAACAAGACCACTTTCTACAGAATGGGCTTTGTCCCAGGCATTCCTTATACCTATTGATCTGCACTTTAATCAGTAATTGACTCTGGAAATTTTTTCAAACGTCCCTTAGTCCAGATTGCCTGGGCAAGTATCTTGCAATGAAAATGATATGCATTTAAGATTTTTCTCCACTTTACTGCAGAAGGGGAACTAATCACACTGAGTTCGTTTAACGAGTATATTTGCTCACACAAAAGCACGTTGATACTGCCACTGAATCCAAATGCTCTGAAAACTACTGTTTAGGATGTTCAGAGTCAAATATAACATTCAAAAGTAGTAGACTATATCGTTTCAAAAGAGGAAAGCGGGAGACAAAAAGAAGCCAGTTCGGTTTATAATACTGGGGATTCTCTTCATTTTAAAAATGGGGTGAGGTAGAGCTCTGTGAGTTTGGGGCCAGACTGGTCTACAAAGTTCCAAGACAGAACCGCAGAGAAAAACCCTGTCTCAGGCAAAAGTGGATAAATAGACATGTAAAAAAAAAAAACCCTCTCTAGTCTATATTTAAGCATCTGTCAAACCCAGTTTCTACATGAACCATCCCTAGGGTCCCTTTCTACAAAATTCCACCCAAATTGGAACATTTGCCATTTTATAATTAGAACATCACCCCATGCTTCCTTAGAGACATTTCATTCTAGAATATTCACCCCAGATTCTCAGGACAGGTACAAGAATTACTACAAACAAGAACAAGGCTTGTAACCTTGTGAACATTAAAATTCCAATAGATTACAATGAATTTGCCCTTGGGGAACTACCAAATGTAACAGACATGAGTAAAATGCACTTCAGTTGGACCTGGCAGCAAACCTCGGTGGGAACATCTCTATTAAAAGAGCATTTATGGTCATTTCAGGTGTCTTTCTTGAATGACTGGTTGCTCCAGTGCCCTCTTGCCTCTCACACTTGGCTTGATTCCTTTTGAATGTGTTTGGCATATCACAGCTCAGTCCTGTGTCTGCATATATATCATTTCTCTAGGCCAATTATTAAATCCTTATGTTCTAAATCTCCACTGAGCAGGAAGGGAGAGAGCAACAATGGGCTAAGAGGTGGTGCTGGCTGGTTTGTCAGCTCAACACAAGAGTTATCTGACAGGAGGAAACTTCAATTAAGAAATCACCCCCATAAAATTGGGCAAGCAAGCCCGCGGGGCATTTTCTTAGTCAGTGATTTTTGGGGGAAGGCTCAGCCCAATGTAGCTGTGCTACTGCTCAGCTGGTGGTGCTGGGTTCTATAAGAAAGAAGACTGAGCAAGCCAGGAGGAGTAAGCAAGGAAGTGAGGAGGAAGCAGCACCCCTCCATGGCCTCTGAACCAACTTCTGCTTTCAGGCTCCTGTCCTGTTTGAGTTCCTGCCCTGACTTCCTTCAGTAACAGACTACAATGCGGAAGTATAAGTCAAATAAACCCTTTCCTCCCCAACTTGCTTTTGGCCTTGGTGTTTCATCATAGCAATATTAACTGTAACTAGTTCAAGGTGTGAAATTCCAATCCTGCTGGTGAGAAAAGACCTTGTATTATCTTAGATCATAGATGGGTGAAACCTCCCGGATTCTGTGTTCCACACTCAGCTCTTAAATAACCAAGTAGCATGTAAGAGATGGGGAAACAGATGTCAAAGGTGCAAATATCACAGCAGTAAGTTCGACATGAAATTAAACAGAAAAAATATGAAAACTCGTCTTCCCTCCTCCCTGCTGTGAGAGTGCTCTTGTCTCTGTCTCAAAATCTATTCTCCAGGACATCTTAATGAATTGGTGGAGGGGTGGGAATTAAATCTGACTCTCAGTGGTGGCACATGGGTCCACAGCCACAGTGATCACCTTACAACTCCCTTAGTTAGTGGCCTGATCGTATTGCAAAGCGTCCCTTCAGGTGGTTCCCCTGTACTATTGCAGCACCTGAGTAGTTCTGAAGACACTCATTAATTCTGTTGAATTCCTTAAGGAATCAGAAGCAGACTATCAACTCAACTGCCCCTTTGTGCCATGTTGCTCATTTTGAAATCATTGAACTCATGGAAGCATGTGCGTAGTTTGGCTTAAGATCCAGACTTCAGAGCCACTAGGCATCTTGACCAGTTTGTTTAACATGAAGTAAATCCTTGCATTACAGCGAAAATAACATCAGAGTCAGGGTCCAAAAGCACCTGAGACCATCCCCAAATTACTGAGAAGTTTCCTAGCTTACCCTTGTTGCTGTGAAGTAGCCATATATCTTCCTCTGTCATTTTCTTTTTTAAAAAAATATTCTATTTTTGTTTCACATCATGAATCTTGATCCCATTCATTCCCAGTCCCTTCGCATCTGCCCTCTGTACCTTCATGCCTCCTCCTCCCACCATGAATAAAACAAAATGCAGGAGAAAACAAGAAAATAAAATGAGACAAATTTTAAAATGGGGAAGAAATTAAAAATCTCATGGAAGTTGCAGTGCAACCCAACAAGTCACACCATCTACCCCTTGGTGCATACATCTGTACTTGCCAGTGTTCATTGCAAGGAATCATTGGTCTGGTTCCAAACTGCTGGTCCCCATGTCATGTCAGATGCCGGACCCTCTCTAGGACTCCTCCTGCACATCCTGCTGCCAGGATGTCTTGCAGAGATCTGCAACTTTTGACCTATGGGTCAGTCACTTCAAGTGCTCCAGCAGATCATAGATGGGGCAGGCAACTCATAGCCCTGGGTCT
Organism: Alexandromys fortis; assembly: GCF_014885135.2. Lineage (NCBI taxonomy): Eukaryota > Metazoa > Chordata > Mammalia > Rodentia > Cricetidae > Alexandromys > Alexandromys fortis. The sequence goes on along the minus strand of NW_026067910.1, from coordinate 6,624,306 downwards.
GGGCCTGGGGAGCTGTAGGGTTGGTCTTCCATATGGGAAATGGGGACAGCTCTCCTATGGTCACAGCTCGGGGTTGGCTCTACCACACCTGTTCTAACATTGTTGGCTCAATTGTGCTGCCCTGATGAGTGCAGGGCCTGTTCCCCCAGGTTTTGCAGCTGGTGGGGATAAAGAATGGCTCTCCTGCTCTTATGAGCACAGGGCCAGCTCCCTCACATGCCTCAGGTGTTGATGGGGGTGGTATCTCTCCCCAGCCCACGTCGCTATGTGGCAGATGGGGGGGGGTCTCTCACACTCCTATCCTATGCTCTCATCAACAGGAATCTCTGCTATGTTGCCCAGACAAAGTGCAGAGCTTGCTTTCACATGTGTTGCAGCTGCTCAAGGGGACTTCCTCACCATCTCAGCCCACCCTCTTCCTCTCTCTCTCTCTCTCTCTC
>NW_026067910.1:6613161-6623702 GCF_014885135.2 Alexandromys fortis | reverse complement strand
CTCTCTCTCTCTCTCTCTCTCTCTCTTTCTCTCGCTCTCTCCCTCTCTCATACCTTACCTCTGCTTACTCCAATAGAGGCCTGCTGCTTGGTGCTGCAAGGTGCCAGGTGGGCCCATGTTTTCTCTTCTGAGCCCTGGGTGAGCATCCCCAAGCCAGCATGTGGGTCACCCTGTCCCATTCAGGTCACCCTGATGCAGGGCTAAGGAGATAATTATAGTGCCCCCCACCGGGCACAATAGGTAGGCTCCTGGTTGGTGCATTTTGCTGTGTTCTGTCCACCAGGCTGCATGGCATGGGGTCAGCACTTGACTGGAGGCCCGCTGTGGGTCAGGTTTAGAATCTCCTGCCTCTTCCTGGCTGTGCTGTGTTCATCACTGATACAGGCATGAATTGGGCCTATAGCTCCTGCTTGAATATTGGCCCACACATACTCGAGAGTCTAGGGTAGGTGTCATTTTCTTAATAACCTTCTTTCTCTCCTAAATCTGGATTGAATATAACATACACACAAGTACACACACATGCACACTGTCATACTAAGTGTTTTATTGCTGTGAAGAAACACTATGACCAAGAAAACTATAAAATAAATCATTTAATTGGGTTGGTTCACAGTTTCAAAGGTTTAGTTAATGACCTTAATGACAAGGAAGATGGCAAACATGGTGCTGGACAAATAGCTGAGATTTCTACATCCAGATCCTAAGGCAGCTGGAAGAGAGACACTGGGCATGGCTTGAACTTTTCAAACCTCAAAGCCTCCTTCCCTAGTGACACAATTCCTCTAACAAGGCCACAAGTGCTACAACGAGACCACACCTCCTAATCCTTCCTAGTAGAACCACTCTCTGATGACTAAGCATTCAGTATATATGAGCCTATGGGAATCATTCTTATTTAAACCATTCCCTGGCCCCCATAGGCTTCTAGCCATATCATAATGCAAAAATGAATTCAGTCCAAGTTCCCATAGTCTATCACAATCTCAACATTGTTTAAAATTCTTAAGTTCAAAGTCCCTTACGAGACTCACAGCGATCTCTTAACTGTACCCCCTGTAACATGAGCGGGGCCTGCTTGTTGGGTGTTTCTGTCCCGCCCAGTACCCCACAGCCGGCAAACCCCAAAGAAAATCACACAGAGATCTCCATAAGTTATAAAACTGATTGGCCCATTAGCTCAGGCTACATATTAGCTCATGTACCTTATGTTAACCCATTGTTCTTATCTATGCTAGCCACAAGATTCGGTACCTTTCTCAGCAGGGTAGCTAACATCTTGTTTCTTCAGAGTCTGGGCAGGAGTGGGAGAAATCAGCTTCCTCCTTCCCAGAATTTTCTTGTTCTCATTGCATCATCTACTTCCTGTCTGGTTTTCCCACCTATACTTCCTGCCTGGCCAATCAGCATTTATTTAAAACATGATTGACAGAATACAGACAATTCTCCAGCACCAGGCCCTAGCAAAATCGAAATAAAAAAAATCAAATGACATACTTCAAACATACAATGACACAGGATTTTTGTTATCATTCTAAAAGGGGCAAGGGGCAGCATATCAAGAAAATAATAGACCAAAGCAAGACCAAAAACCAGCTGGGCAAACTCTAAACTCTGCATCTCCATGTCTGATGCCAACGGTCTCTTCAGCTCTCCAACTCCTTTCAGCCTTGCTGACTGCAACACACTTCTCTCTCTTGGGCTAGTTTCGCACCCTGTTAGCAGCTTTCCTTAGCAGGTACCCCACAGTTCTGGAATCTCCAACACCTTAAGGTCTCCAACACAATTCATGCTTCACTTTCACAGACCCCCAACGACCTTTCTAGGTCTCCATGCAGAGACACCCCTGGCACATACCTGGTCTCAGCAGCTTTTCCATAGATACAGAGGGAGATTCCACAGCCCCTCTCTTATATTACTGACTCTAAAGCCGGAACCAGGTGGCCAAAGCCACCAAATTCTACTGCTTGTTGGGGTTGGAATTTGGCCCCTTTGTTCAATTAGATCGGCATCTGCTTTCTGTTGTTCTTGGTTTCCTTCATCACTTAAAGTTTTCTTTAATTCCTTTTTGCAAATTGGAAGCTTGGCTTAGTGAGACCTTGTTCTGTGATCACTATTCTCTTTATTCTATTTAACAACAAGCATTTCTTTAAACTTTTTTTTATCTTTTTGAGCACTGAACTCAGCTCCATTATACTTCCTGGTTTTCCTTTTCTCCTCAAATTTCACATTTTGTATTTTTCCTTGCTCAGCTTGCTCCTTTTCATCATAGAACTGCATGAGAGTAGCTACTAGTAACCACACAACACTGTAAATACGAGGCTGTTTTGAAATCTCCTCTGACAACGCCTTTAATCCAAACTCTTCAATTTAGCCTCAGGCAGATTTTTAGGACTAGGGCAAATAGCAGCCATATTCTTTGCCAAAATGTTATAAGAGTAATCTCTAGGCCACTTACTGATATCTTTCCCCTCTGAAACATTTTGAGCAGCCTTACAGCATTGTCTACCATGCCTCTAATACGATGACCCATTAAGCCTTGCTTAACTCATTCAACTATTTTCCTAATCAAAAGTCTAAAATTTCACATTCTGCTGACACAAGGCAGGCCTAGTCCATAGTACCAATTTCTATCTTGGTCACTGTTCTACTGTTGTAAAGAGACACCATGATCAAGACAACTCTTACAAAGGAAAGCATATAGTCAAGCTGGTTTACAGTTTCAGAGGTTTAGTCCACTATCATCATGGTGGGGAGCATGGTGGCACACAAGTAGGCATGGTACTGGAAAAGTAGCTGAGAGTTCTACATCTATAATGACAGGCAGCAGGAAGAGAGCCATTATGCCTGACATGGGCTTTTGAAACCTTAAAGCCTAGTTACAGTGATACATTTCCTTAAACAAGGTAACACCTACTCTAATAAAGCCACAAACACCTCCCAAGGAGTGTCTGGCAAAGCATTAAAATATATGAGCCTATGGGGATCTTTCTCATTCAAACCACCACAGGTACATACACAATGGAACATATAACATCTAGAGAGTTTCAGGATTTTCACTCACCTTATTAAACTCATTCATGAGTAAAGAGAAAAGATAGAAAATATGTGGATTATGTAGGATGTCCTTCTGTATATGTGTTGCTTTTATAGGTTGATGAATGAAGCTGTTTCAGCCAGTGGCTTAGCAGAGCAAAGCCAGGCAGGAAATCTGAACAGAGATATAAAGAGAGTAGACAGAGTCAGAAAGATGCCATGTAGCTGCCACAGGAGGCAGATGCCACGTAGCTGCCCAAGAAGCAAGAGGTAACAAACCATGAGCCTCATGATAAAATACAAAATAATAGAAATGGGTTAATTTAAGATATAAGAGCTAGCTAGAAATATGCCTGAGCTGTTGGCCAAACAGTGTTGTAATTAATATAGTTTCTGTGTGATTATTTGGGTCTGGGTGGCTGGGAAACGAACAAGCAGTCTCCACTTATATGTGGAGAGAAAGGAAAGAAGGAAAATAGAATGGGTGTGTCATTACATTTAAATCCAAGAAATGGACAAAACAATTGAGACATCAAAGCCCAGAACTTACACAAGCACTCATTCATCAAAGATAGTCTGTAAATGGTTATTGCAGATGTGATGTGCACAAAACAGGGAGAGAGACAACAAGCAACAGGAGGCAAGATGTCAGACATTTCACACCATGTTTTTGCTTAATTAAGCAATTTTTGTCTCACATTTTGGAAACTTGCTCCTCTTATGTAAACTAGGAAGGCTTAGTGGGTGATAATTGGCTCTAGATAAAGGGGCTGGAAAATGATGTTAGTGTGATACTAGTTGTGGGTGACGACTAATTTTACAGCATTGGACTATGAGTTAATAAATTTAGATAGCTGTGCATTCTTATAAAATGTTCCATTTATAAAAATATAATAGGTAGACATCTTTGTCATGGTGATACAGCAAGTCTCTGTTAATAGATAATAAATGCTTTCTCAAATGTTAAACAAATAATTCGGTTCTGTGGATCATAATTTACCCATGCCCTTATTTAGTGAAAGAAATAGTCCTATAGGATTCGTTATCTCAATGGATGAAGATCATTTTGAGCATCAATGCCTTAATCTATAAAAGGGTAATAGTAAAAAATATATTTCATAACTCATGTAAACCAATAAAGTATATGTAAGGAATTTGACATGAAAAGTATTCTTTATTAAATGACTGATCTGGACATGCAAGTATATAATATTGATACTTGCTTCCCCTCTGAACTATTTTAAAATAGTTCAGGTTTAGACCCTGGACAAAAGATAATACAAGGCAGAAGTCAATGCAATGGTTCTTAGGAAAAGGAAACACATGAAAATGAAGACACTTTGGACTGAGGGTACAACTCAGTAGTTGGAAGATTTCCTTGTATGTGTAAAACTCTGAATTCAATTCTCAGTGACAGAAAGCAATATTTTGGGCTACACAGAAAAGTCTGTATCTATAACCTCAGCACTTGAAAGTGGTGGAAGTAAAAAAGGAAGTCCAAGGCCAGAGGGTAAAATGTCTCAAACAAAAGGCAATGAAACACATCACAAGTCTCATAGTCATCCTGTCTTCGTCTGAGGCATCCATAAGTCAGTGTGAAGTGATATAATGACCAATCACTAAGAAAATCTTAATGGGTAGAAGTGGCAGGGATGGAAAATCAGACCTGCAACTTGGATTTAGTGGATAGAATAACAAAACCCAAACAATATCAACAGCAACAAAACCCCACCACACTTAAGAGCCCAAGTCTCTGAAAATACCCCTCAAAGTCAACTCTTTTTAAATGAATGTAATATTTTATGTAATGTTTTACACATTTTGAGAATTCCATACATATATATTTTGTGTTTTGATTTTTCTATTCCTGACCCATCCCCTCCAACTCCCCTCACACCACCCTCCCCCACTCTTAGAGCATGGTAGCATACAGACACACATGATGCTGGAGAAATAGCTGAGAGTTCTACATCTGGATACACGGGCAGCAGAAGAGGAGAGACACTGGACCTGGCATGGACTTCTGAAACTTCAAAGCCTATTCATTCTCCATGACACATTCCTCCAACAAGGCCACACCTACTCCACAAAGGCCACACCTACCCCAACTAGGCCACACCTCCAAATCCTTTTAATCTTTTCAAATAGTACCACTCCTTGATGATTAAACATTCAAATATATGAGCCTATGAAGACCATTCCTATTCAAACCATCATGCCCCCTCACATTCTCTTCCCAACTTCATGTCCTCTCATATAAATAGAAGATTTTCCTTTTCTCTTCAGGCTTATACAAGCCAATGAGCTATTGAAAATCAATGAGGAAGTCATTGCCTATTATACACCTTTCAACACTGTACTGTAAACATTAAATAGGCAAATCGCCTACCTTTACACCAGTAATAATTGCTCTTGTATTCTTAAGCTCGTCTTATCTTTGAAGAACATCTGCCTACTTTTCTAATAAATGCACAAAAATGTTAGGTTTGTGCTGCGAATGCTTTGCTTCTGTGGAACCAGTCTCATCTGCTTGACTCTGTTTAAGGATGGAGGGGAAACAACCTTCAAGGAGCTATCTCCTGAAAATATGCTGCCTACTGAAGTTAGGAAAACATCAGGAAAAATCAATACATTCCTTAAAAAGTAATACAGTTGACTTTTTATATGAACAGAAATTGCTCCTATAAACCATGGCTATCTTGCACACTTTTGTTGTCTTACACATAAGAAATAACATTATTTACATAAGGAGGCTAGTAAAAATTCATTTTACTCCCATGGATTTTGCACATCGTATTTCCTGACCTTAATAACAAAGACCTATGCAAGATTATATACTTGCTATTTTTAATATTCACTTCTTATTTTCATCAATTTCAAAATGTATATCACCATAAAAATTCCAAATTAATTTTAAGTTTGAATAACTTGCTTATGAGAAGGTTCTATAACTGATGAGAAAGGATCCTAAGGCACAAGCAGTGTGACATCAGCAATGGGGGTCACCAAGTAAAGAGGGGAGCTGGTGTGAAAGCTGATACTACTTGACATGCCCCAGAGTCATGGAAGAGAAGCAGCTGGGCATGTCTGTGAGGGCTTGCATAGATTACATTCATGGAAACCAGTAGACCCACCATCGTGGTGAGCAGCATCATTGCATGGGCTGAAGTCCCAGATTGCATAAAAAGGAAAAATCAAGCTGAGTGCCTAAGTTCACCGTTCTCTGCCTTTTCACTACAGACAAAATACGCCTATCTCCCTTGAAGGCTTACTTCCATGGCTGTCTCATCATGACGCTTTCTACCCCTCAAACTCTAAACTGTCAACAGTAAGCCCTTCCTCCCCAAAGTTGCTCCTTAACAAGAATTTTTCCCAGCAACCAGGCAGGTAATGAGTATGGCTGGAAAGCTGTTTGGTGAAGGAAATTAGCATGAAGTTTCATAATTCAAACCAAATTGTTTTCATATACAGGATATGTGTGTATGCGTGTGTATTAGCCTGTATGTATTAATAAATTAAATCCTTGCTTTAAGATTTTTTTCATTAGAAAATGTAAAGTAATTTCAAACATTTATTTTAGTTTGGTTTAGTTTTGGAAAACACTGAAAAATTTTCACACGTTTCATACCACTTTTTGTTTTTATTCCCCTTGGTTTCCTGTGCATTCGCTAGTCTAGAGTGGCCAAAGTTTCCTCCAATTACAATAACTATGAGAGAAAAAGAGGGAGATGATCAAAAATTGGGTTGACATTATAAAGTTTATATTAAAAACTGTGTTTATTCCATGACAAATATTTAAGGACTTAGTACAAGTCAGATACTCTAAATCACAAAAATTACTAAAAAATATCCCTGCTGTCACACAATTTCAGTTTAATGAACAAAACGTATCATCATATAACCAATGAAACTTACTTGTCTAAATGCTGCACTGAAAGGGTGAAGTAGCACAAGGATAAAGGTAGAGATGCTTGCTTTATGAGAAAGTCAAGGGAGGGAGGAGGCAGGAAGAGTTTCTCCGAGGATTCGATCTGGTGTTGATGGTAGAATGTTGCCTGGTGGAGAGGTGAGGAGCCAAGACCAGACAGAAACTCTGATGCAGAAGTAACCAAGTCAGCAGAGGCTTGACAAAGATAGACACGTGTATGGAGTATGGGTGTCAGCAGGTGGAACTAGAACAGACATTTACTTGGCAACTGTATTTCCCAGTTTGGCCATTTCTAAAACAAATGATACTTCTATTTACTTAACATAATATTTAAATGGCTCTCTAAAACATAAATGCCTAGTTTAGTTTCATATTAAGCAGTAATATCCACGAAATCACACATCTGAAGTGCTAATTGCGTGGTTCCAGTATCCATTAAAGAAAATAAATAGTACAATTGCACAAATGCGTGCACTAGCACCGCTTTCAATTGTCTTTCATGCCCCCGGGGCCACCACTCTGCTAGGAGAGGAAGAGAGCCTTCTAGCTTTTGTGGACTGTGTGTGGAGGAAGGTGGGGAAAGGCTTTCTCCTGTGAGCACATTCGCTAATAAAACACTGGGTTCCTGCCGGAAGCAAGCAGGTAATGATGAAAAACACTAACATAAGTGATCGGAGAGACACTTAACTCAGGAAGGCGAGAAGGAAGAGGGAATCACATGATTACACAGAAAGAAGGCAAAGCTTCTTGGTCACAGTAATCTAGTAGGAAAAATAAACAGATGATTCTAAGTTAGGAAATTTAGGGGTTGTCTATTTACTTGTTTTGGTTTCGATGCGCACTTGAACAAGGCTATCAAAATAACTTCTAGCCATAATTAATTCTTTAAATTTAAATTTCCATTAACTCAAGTTAAGTAAACTTATGTTTCAATTCAGTAGTCACATTAGCCACATCCAAAGTACTCAACAGTCACATGACTAGTGGTGTATGGAACAGAGAAAACACAGGGCATGTTCGTTACTGCAGAAAATTCCTTCTTTTCCATTTGTTTTTATATACAGTTACAAAGAAAAGTTAATTACATATATTTAAGACCTATAATATGGTACATTTTAAATATATATACAGATTGCATAATAATTACCACTGTCAAGCTAATTAACGTATCTAGCACCTCATGATTGCTCATGATTGTCATGTGTCTAGATTTTGGAAGTGTGTAAGAACCTTGTTCTCTTTGTAATTCTTGAGTAACAATATCACATTTATAAAATACAGTAACATAATATAGCTACTATGCTGCACGTTAGATAGCCAGTGTTTTTCATCCTATATCATTAAAGCATTGTTCCTTTGAGTAGCATCTCCTCATTGAATAATACTGTACTAGGAAAGCAGTATGTGAGAACCTAGCATCGACAAACTATATTGCTTTAAGGGGAAGATCCCCCAAATGAAGCCACACTAGAAACATTTGAGTCACCACAACAATGATGGCCTGATCAAAAAGGAAATATGATTTTCCATTACCAGGAAAAGACTGCTGTCCTGTAGGAGTATTTGATAGGCACCTTGAGCTTGCTTGATTGGCAAGATGTAAAACACCACGTAATGAGAGAAATTCTAAACCTTTCATGCTGTTTGCTGGAATTCCCTGGAGCAGCTTCTTCCAGATGAAAATAACAAATCAGAAGGAAGGCTCTAAGGAAGAAGGCTCTAAGTTCTACTGAAGGCTATGCATCCAATCCTCTGGGTTTCTACTCAGGGTACCTGTATCCCTTGACCAGGCTGCCTTCAAGCACAGGACATCCCTACTGCTCATCATAATTTAAGACTTCTCTCCTGGACACAGTCTTCTCTAACTATTCCTCTCAGCTCCTAGCATGCACTTATGTGTGTTTCTTATTTCTATTGACTGTGACCGTGTGTTCACCTCTGAGCCTGAACCTTCCTGTCAGTAAGAATGGAATAATACCTGCAGAAAAGACTGAACTGAAAGGCTGATGGTCTGTCAGTTACTCTGGGCCTTAGCCAAGGTTGGTTGCTCCAATGTTGCAAATGAGACTTTGGGTGATTGCCCAAGTAGCCTATTGTCTCTGTCATCTACTGCACATTTTGGAAACTGCTTGATTGCACTTCCTGCCTACTCAAGTAATATTATTTCCCTTCTCGGGCCTTTGATGGGGTTGAAGACTAGATAGTTGTAGTTACTTTCCTCTTATGATTTAGCCAAGCCATTTCTAATACAAGACTTAGACTTCTTAGGATAGAATGATTATTGAAACTTTTAGCATATGCTCCTTGCTTAATATTGTTTATGCTGGTTATAATTCTAGTTTTATATTTGATATCTGTTCTTATTATATACAGTTTTGTATCTTATTTAAACAAAAGGGTAAGGTGATGAGGAACCTCCTTCAGTCAATGACCTTTAAGAAGCTGGATAAGGTTGAGGCATAGTTTGGGGGTACCAAAACGCCATAGTCGTACCCACTCACTCCTCCCTTTCCATGCTCCACACCTTGATGTTGGACCCCCATTCCTGTTCCATGAGTTTTCCCTTTTAATAAAGAAAAACCTTAGAATACCCTATTTGGCGCTAGCTTGGGATTATTTGACTCACGTACCCGCCATTTAACGCATTCTGCATCAAAAGACCATGGACAGGGAATGCTTAGTAGAAACAGAAAATTCCAATAAATATCTGTAACGTACGTCACAGGACTGTCCCTATCTATCTCGTGGTTTTTACATAGCTCACAGAGCTGAGTGAAGCTCAATGTCCTCATCTGGGAAGCCTCGATCAATCAAAACCCAACAAATCCCTGTGAGGAGTGCTGGAATAAGTTAAGCTTCTTAAAAAATAGGAGGTATGACTCTAAAATTGAAGGAACTTGAACGGAAACTGATGTGTCTCAAGGTCCATCATTAGTGAGAACAATGACTCTTTCCATAAAACTCCAGACGGATGTTTAATATCATGCCAGTGACACATCTGTCTTTGTAAACAACGGCAACGTGAGCACTGAGTGTGGCAGTATATTGCTCCTTCCTTAAGGGTCTGAAGGGGGTGGAGAGAAGCAGAGTTCCAATATGAGCAAAGCAAGGGTCCGAACTCAAGATCAGGCCCTCAAACTAGAGAATCACGCAATAAGCATGGGTAGTACAAGAATGCATGCACCTCTGTGTACATGTGCATATGTGCACACATGTCAATGTGCATGTTCGGGGAGGTGAGCACATGCTCACGTGAGGGCTGCATGACCTTGGGTTTTGTGCCTCAGGTACCAGCCACCCTTTATGTTTGAAGCAGTGTCTCTCATGGGCTTGGAGCTCAGCGACTCGGGTAGGCTAGCCGGCCATCAAGGCCCAGCCGTTAGCGTATCTCACCGCTGTTGGATCGCAAATGTTCTCTACAGACACCACCTATAGAGGATACAGCCTAGGCTTCTTGACTGGGTTCTTTTCCCCTCACAGCTATAGAAATAAGAGACAGAAATAAATCTGAGGCACAGCAGGTAGCCGCAGAGAAATCACAAACACCACAGACAGAAACTGCATTTGAAAAAAAAAA
>NW_026067910.1:6579003-6611752 GCF_014885135.2 Alexandromys fortis | reverse complement strand
TCGTGGATGCTCACCTTACTAGACCTGGATGGAGGTGGGTGGTCCTTGGACTTCCCACAGGGCAGGGAACCCTGATTGCTCTTTGGGCTGACAAGGGAGGGGGACTTGATTGGGGGAGGGGGAGGGAAAGGGAAGGCGGCGGTGGGGAAGAGACAGAAATCTTAAATTAATTAATTAATTAATAATAAAAAAACCAATAATTCTCCCACAAGATAGGCAAAGTCTTAATTAAAGATGTGATTTTTGAAAACTCCACAGGAAAAGACAATAAAGCCTGGGTATGGTGATGCACAGCTGTAATCCAGTACACAGAAGACCGAGGTAGGAAGATCATAAGTTTGAGGCCAGCCTGGGATGTATAATAAGATCCTTTGAAAAACAAAGATGAGGAGGAGAAAGACACCAATAATTCAATGCATGACATTTGATTTTTTTAAAAATTAAAATTCAATCCCAATGGTATACACCTGTAATCCCAGGCAGGAAAATCAGAGGAAAATTCAAGGTCATCCTCAACTACACACTAAGTTGGAAGCTAGCCTAGTGTACATGGGACCATTCTAAAACAGCAACAACAAACCTTAGCGAATTTAAGTTGAATAGGTAGCTTTTACAGATTACTAAGTATAGTGAACCCTCCGAGTTTAATCAACATTAGACAATGTAATGAGAATGTCAGAGATAAGAAAGGAAATTGATTAAGTGATTCATACATTACACTGGTAAATTATTTATAATGCATTTTGATGGGATCATCTCTTTTGCTTCAAGATAATCTCTGTAATGAAGTACCAGTCACGTTTCTACCTAATCCTCAACCTGGCATCTCTGGAGATGTCTAGTAAAAAGCCTAAAGAGGACTTTGGCTTGTTTTTAACCTCACTTGTTTTGGAGAAGGTTTTTAATAAGGACTTGGGGGTATAATTCAGTAATGCAGTGAAGGCCTGAGCAGCATGCACAAGACTCTAATTTTAAACTTAAAGATACCTAACTTTATACAACTGACACTATCAGCAAGGCATCTGACACTGAGGCTATCTGGTTATATATAAAATTTTTCTCAGTATTATCACATTATGGCTGTGATGGGGTGGTCTTGGAAAACTAACTGTAAAAAAAAAGACTAAACAAACGGGAAGACTTAATAAAATTCAATGAACACATTTAAATATTTTTAAATCACTGGACCATAAAGTAAATTTTTGTTCCCATTTTGACATGTTCCATGTCAGTAATTTTATTCAAGAGAAAGTCTTAACTTTGACCTACATCTCTAAATCAAGACAGGTATGTTTTGAGTTGGAGGGACTACAGATGTGGTCGGTACAAACTCTAGTAAATATGGTGTCTGATAATCTTTGAGTAGAGAATAAATTTTGTAATGCCAGTAATGTTTGTAATTATGAAGCAGTGTTCTGTTCCAGTAATATTGCAAGTTAAATATATTTTATTTATATTATTCTACAATGAAGAGAAACGCACCCTGAGTCTGTCAGGATTTTGTACCCGCCCACATCCATTTTATGTCACCATTCCAAGCCGTGTCAACCATAGTGGTGAATTCTGCAAGCTTGCAGAATTGAAGTCACTTTTGAAGTGCAAAGTTATATATGAACAGAATTTAAACTTTTTGGAAACTATCACAGTTAAGTGGAAAGACAAGAAAGGAAGATGCAACAGCCTGGGCACTAACTCACGATGTGCCCTTTTCTGCTGTACACTTCTTTAGCTCTAAATAGGCCCAGTTCCTACTCAGTGCAAAATGAATATACATATGAGTACACGCACACACACATGGGTGCGCGCGGGCCCACACACACACACACACACACACACACACACACACACATGCTATACAAATGCTAGATAAACTATAACATTAAAAACTGGTTTTTACCAGGGCTCCCAAACAAGAAGAAAGGTAGTTCCCTAGCTATAAGAAACAAGAATAACTTTCAAATAAAAGCAGTTACAATGTTAAATGGCCTTGAGGCATGTCAGGAGACATGAGTTAAGAGAATGGAACAACATGCCAGAGAAAGGTTTATGCTGACGCTGCAGATTCTGCATCTAGTGTGTCATTGAAACTTAGCTCTCTCCCGAAAAAGAGGCAGCAGAAGAAGCTTCCAGTCCATGACACAGAGTAGAAACTTCTCACAGGCCCAAGACCCCATCTCCAGCCTGGCAACATTGAAAGATGAGAGGGGAAAGAATCTTCACTGGAAACCTTCAGCCAGCTATTCCACACCTAGGACTTGGTTAAGCTTCTCATCATCTGAATAAAGCGAGAACCAAGATAGAAATTAGTAAGCGGTATAAGTATGGGCTAAATACATATTATACATATATTTCCCAACCACATCCACTGGAAGGGCCTCAAACACCCCAGTACCATTGGAAACACCTGCTTTTTGTCTTGCTTTCTACACCCCATTCTTCAAGAAAAGAGCCAGGGTTCCTTAAAGAATTGGAACAAGAACAAGAAAAACATAAGATTATCGTGGGGCATCCTATAGTACCAGAAAGTAGGAAAATACTTCAAATACAAAAGGAGAGCAGCAAGCTTATGGTGCATAGGAAACAACCTGACGGCGCTCACAATAGATAAATCCAGAAAAAAACAGATCAAAATTATAAACAATGAAGCATTTGATTACAACCCAACACATGAAATAAGTCTACACTGACTTAAGTTTGTGGAATAAATAAGTCAATGAAGGAAAGAGATGGATCGTCCATACAAAAGACTTCTAGACAATGAGCTCCAACTGGTGAGGCTTAATCTTAATCCCCTCTGTTCATGGTAGAAGGCACTTAATGATTGCATGCAAAAGACATGGATGGAAAAAGAAGTGCAGGACCTTTGTGATGGAAATACCTGGCACATGGTCAATGTTGGCATCAACAGTGGTAGCCATTTGATGCATGTGCCCTGGGTATGTTGTGAGGAGACATGACACTCTGTCTCTTTAAAATAATCTTATATGATCAATTTAATCATGAAGAGAACATCTGACAGATGGCTGAAGATGCCTAGTTTGGTAAGAACACTAACCGAACAAAAGCATGAGTTAAGATCACAGCACCTGTATAAAAAAACAGGCATGACCGTGAGTGCCTGTAACTGTGAGGGACAAAGACAAGGGGATCACTGGGACTTGATGACTGCCCGGTTGGCTCCAAGTTCAGTCGGAGGCGTTGCATTCAAGGGAGTAATGTGGGAAATGATAGAACAGGAAACTTGACATCCTTCTCTAGTGCATAGGGGTATATAGGGGTATGCACCTACACACACACACACACACACACACACACACACACATGAGAACATACACGTCTACACACAGACCCGGACACCAGCACATACACCACACATACACACTGATCACTCATGTGCATACATGCAAAAACACACAGTCAAATAAATCCATAACACTGATCAGACAAATAGAGAATATCCTACACAATAACTGACTAAAATGCATCAAAATTTCCAGAAAATGAGAAAATAATGAAAAATTGTCACAGACTAGAAAAAAACAAAGGAGATATATCCTTTTGGTATGTGGGAAGCAAATAGCATGAAGGCACCTCAAAACTCAAGATTCAAAACCCCTTCGTGGGAAATGATTCTATCTCTGTAGTGTCTAGAATTCTAAAATAGATGGAAAAACTGCCCTTGAAAGAGAATTTAAAAGGGGAAAGTAAGGACTTCCTTACACACAGGGAGTTTAAATAGGAAATTTCTATTAAAATAAAAATTTTAAATTAGCCTGATTAAAATATTCAGAGGGATTGGGCAGATGGTTCACTGGTAACGAACACTTGCTGAGCAAGCTCAGGCCTGAGCTCACAACCCAGCACTCAGGATTAAAAAAAGCCTGGGCATGGGGGTGCATGCCTGTAACCCCTACACTGGGATGGAGGTGGGAGGATCTTACAAGCTGACTGCCAATGGCTGGTCAACTACAATGGTGAGCTTCAGATTCAGTAAAGAAATATTTCAGGAGAATTAGACAGAATACTTAGTCCTCCTCTGCCTTCTGTGTGTACATAGATAAAGAAATCCACAAACATACATGGGAACATACCCACACAACACAGAGAGAGAGGGAGAGAGAGAGAGAGAAACAGACAGACAGACACATGCACCAAAAACAAAATCCAGAGACCAAGATATATATGCTTATTTATAGTGTGTGTGCATATGTGTGATGTACATGTGTGTCAGTTTGAGTGTGCTTGTGCCAGAACATACATGTGGAAGTCAGAGGACAGCTCTAGGAAACTGGTTCTCTTTCCACCTTGTCTGCATAAGAGCTCTCTTCTGTCCGATGTGCTCCCAGCTGCCAGCCTTCAGCGTCCTGGCAAAGTCTCCTGTCTCCTGCTCCCATCCTGCCTTAGGAGAGCTAGGATTACAGGCACAGGTGACTCCATCTGGCTTTTCTTTTTAAAAAAAATTATAAGTTCCAGGCATCAAACTCATCAGGTTTGGGTGTCAAGCACTGCTGTGGAATATTTGTACACTTTGAAGATGTGTTGCTGTGATTGGTCTAATAAAGAGCTGAATGGCCAGTACTGAGGCAAGAGAGATAAGCAGAATCTCCTGGGAGAGAGGGGAAGAGGAGGAGGAATCCAGGTGGGTGGATTATGCCAGAGATGCCAGGAGACATGGAGCAAGTCAGACTTATATAAATGGAGAAGAGGTTTTTTTTGTTTTTTTGTTTTTTTAAAAAAGCAATGTGGCAGAACATAGATTAGAAGCAGATTAATTTAAATTATACGAGCTTTTTAGGAACAAGCCTGAGCTAAGGGCCAACCTTTCATAATTAATAAGAAGACTCAGTGTCATTCTTTGGGAGTTGGATGATGGCACAGGCAAAGAATCGTTACAAAGGACTTTTATTGCTGTACCATCTTTCCAGTCCCAAGAAAAAAAATAGACTTTCAACAATAACTGTATTGAACTTGTCAAGATGAAGAATAAATGAAAGATAAAGACCAGGCATTCAAAAAGAAATGAATTAGATGGTACATTCTATGTATTGAAAATACTGCACAAAGATATTTTTAAAAACAAATATTTAAAAGATGTGGAGAAGAGCCTATCACCCAACTATTTATCTCCTGGTCATATGCCCAGAGAATCCCACATTCCACCCCATGCTACCTTATTCACTAAAGCCAGGAAATGGAGCTTAGCTGTCCATCAACAGGTGAATGGATAATGAAAATCCAGCGTGTGTGTGTGTGTGTGTGTGTGTGTAAATGGGATTTTAGTCGGCTCTTAAGAAAAAGTGAAATCACAAAATTTGCAAGAAAATGGATGAACTCAAAATATATAATATTAAGCAAGGCACCCAATCTTAGGAAGAAGGAAAACTGAATGCTCTCCATCATATGAGGTTCCTGGACTATAATATATACATGTATAACTAAACAAATATAGATTCGGGTATAGTGTGACATCTAGAACGGAGAACAGGAAAAGGTAATTTTTGAAAAGCAAACGCTACTGAGTTTGCATGTATAGGGTACTTTGTGAAAACTCTTTTAATGCAATGTCAGTCTCTAAATGAGCGGTGCCTGGCTGGAGAGAAGACTCAGCAGTTAAAAGCGCTGGCTGCTCTTCTAGACGACCCAGGTGCAATTCCCAGCACCACAGGGCAGCTCTCAACTGTCTGTAATGCCAATTCTTGAGGACCTATACCTTTGTCTGGCCTACAAACATCCGATGTCTGTTTAGAAAGTCAGGAAAGGGAATGCAGAAGAATTAAGGGGAGGTGACACTGAAGAAGATAAGGTAGGGAGATGCCGGACAATTAAAAACAAGAATCACGAATGAAAAAGAGTCCAAAGAAGCGACTGAAATACACAAATACCACGTGTCCCATTTTGAGAGACTGCAGAATATACAAAATATAGGGAAAAAAAATCAAATAAAGGTCAAGATGTTTGGGTAAACAGCAATGACATTAACAGGGAAGTTGTTTAAACAATAATAAGAGGAAGTAGTAGACATTCGTTGATAATTAACTCGCAGTGCCAAAGCCAACCAAGTGTTTTTTTTTTTTTAAGACTATAGATGTGGGGGCTGGAGAGATGGCTCAGAGGTTAAGAGCACTGACTGCTCTTCCAGAGGTCCTTAGTTCAATTCCCGGCAACCACATGGTGGCTCACAGCCATCTATAATGAGATCTGGTGCCCTCTTCTGGCCTGCAAGCATACATGGAAGGAATGTTGTATACATAATAAATAAATCTTATTTAAAAAAAGACTATGGATGAAATAATATCAGACAAAATACTTAAGAATAAGAGTGACTTATTTATCAGCTAGCATGTAAGTAAAGAGGGCACTTAGGTAGCAAACCAATGCTGAAGGACGAACCCAAGGATCCATTTTGTAAAGTGTGTTGCAGCCCTAAGATGAAAGCGATTGGCATGGGTGGGGAGTGGTCTGTGGGTTTAAAAAAGGAGATAGAACTAAAACATGAGGCAATATAGATGTTGGGGAGGGGGTGGCTTGAGAGATAAATCCATTTATATCTTTGTCTTATTTGGGAGAGGACGGAGAAGCAGATAAATCTAAGATCAGAAGGGCTGTAAGCACAGTGGTGACACTGGCCAAGTGCGAGATCTGCGAGATCTGCTGTATAATTTGTTGATGATATAGAGCCTTAAGTAAGTTATTCAATTTCTCTAAAACTCACCAGTTACCAGAATAAATTTTTATCTCACCAGTTTGTGACAAAGTTGGAATAAATGAAAGGGAAATAAAAGTATAAAACCTTACAAGGATGTCATTAAAACTAAATTATTAATACTATTATTAAAACTCTAGATAGCTGAGGATAACCTTGAATTTCTGATCCTCCGACCTCTGCCCCCTGAGTGCTGGAATTACAAGCAGGCATCACTACACCCATTTATTTGTGCGCAAGGAATGGAACTCAGAATTTCATGCCTGTTGACCAAGCACTGCCTCCCTTGATGCTGCTGGCCTCCTGCTTTAGCCTTGCTTGCAAAAGACAGTGGTGAACATTTAAATTCAGCAGGAAAGAGATTTCTGTGCATTTGGAGAGTCTTTTAACAAGCATCTTCACCAGCATACATGCTGAGGATGGCAGCCAAGAATCTGGATGTGGGGAGCCAGCTGCCTGGCAAAGGGGGGCACAAATCTTCCCTCATAGTATTCTCTCGGCCAGAGAAGAAATGCAATATTTCTATTTCAGAATCCTGAGTGTGACTATCCTCTCCCCATGCTATCTTCTCTTTCCCAACCTACCGCTGTCCCATGAGGGAAACGAGGATCAAGAGGGTAGTGGGGTCTACAGGTACAAAGAATGGCCTCAATGAGTATCACTTTGAACCAGCAACAGGCACGGGCAGTAAGTAATTAAGAAATGAAGAGTCTCTGAAATACAAATAGAGAAGGGTGTGGCAAGTGAACTGGCAAGGAAAACAGTCATCATTCAAAGGTGGCCTGGGGGCAGAGGTCAAGAGGAAATAGCGAAATGTTCTGAAAATAAGCAAGCCAGTTGTCATAGACAGCCACTATTAGAATATGGGGCTAGAGAGATGACTCAGCAGTTAAGAGCACTGGCTGCTCTTTCAAAGGACCCAAATTTGATTCCTACCACCCACATAGCAGCTCATAACCATCTGCAACTCCAATCCCAGGGGATCCAGTACCCTCTTCAGGCCTCAGTGGATACCAGACACTTTACGGGGTAAACAGCCATACACATAAAAATAAATTAATTAAATTATTTTTTAAATAAATCTTTTATGAGTTGGTTCTCTTCTTCCCCATAGTGGGCTCCTGGCATCAAACTTCAGTTTTCAGGCTTGATGGCGAATACCACCTCTTCAGCCCCAGGACTCCGCTCCTTCACAGCAGATGCAATGTGACCATCTGCCTCTACCTCCCACAACGTTGATGTCACTACCATGATCAACTATACCCTTGGACTGTGAACCGGAATAAACACTGCCTCCCTTAGAAAGAAAGAAAGAAAGAAAGAAAGAAAGAAAGAAAGAAAGAAAGAAAGAAAGAAAGAAAGAAAGAAAGAAAGAAAGAAAGAAAGAAAGAAAGCTAGGGGCAGGCTGCTCCACTCCCCCCACCACTGGATTCTGTATCTACAAGTCCCACTCCACTCCACAAACCCAACCACCCATCGAGGCATCAAGGGCCCCAGGAGGCACAGGCATTGCCTTCACTGATTGGAAGAAGAGATAGGTAGATAATGGTACAAGAATACATTCAACAACATAAAGACCAATATGTAGAACCTAGTGGTTCTACAACAGCAAGACCTGAACATCACAATGCAGAAGAAGGAGAAGAAAACTTAAAAAAAAAAAAAACTTTATGAAGATGATAAAGACCCTTAAAGAAGAAATGAAAAATTCCTTTAAAGAAATCGAGGAAACGGTAAAGAAAAAAAGTGAAATAAATCCCTTAAAGCCAAGAAAAACATCAAACAGGTAAAAGAAATAATTCAACTTGAAATTTAAAATAGAGAAAATAAAGAAAACACGATCTGGGAGAATTCTGGAAATGGAAAGTCTGGGTAAATGAAAAGGAACAACAGATGTAAACATAACCAACAGAATGCAAGAGATGGCAAGGACAATCTCAGGCGTTGCAGATATGATAGAGGAAATAGATTCAATAGCCAACAAAATCATTAAAACTGTCAAAGTCATAACACCAAAAATCCAGGACAAGTGGAATGCCATGAAAAGACCAAACCTAAGAATAGTTGGGATAGAAGAGGAAGACGAATATTAGTTCAAAGGCACAGAAAATCTATTCAGCAAAATAACAGAAGAAAACTTTCCCAACCTAAAGAAGGAAATGCCTATGAAGATACAAGAAACTTACAGAACACCAAGTAGACTGGACAAAAAAAAAAATTATTTATTTATTTATTTAAAATTTCCACCTCCTCCCATTTCCCTCCCTCTCCCCCTCCCTCTCCAGTCCTAAGAGCAGTAAGGGTTCCCTGCCCTATGGGAAGTCCAAGGTCCTCCCCCCTCCATCCAGGTCTAGGAAGGTGAGCAGCCAAACAGACTAGTTTCCCACAAGGCCAGTCCATGCAGTAGAATCAAAACTCCCCTCCCCCATATCCACTCTTTGGGGACTCTGCCAAAGCTTGTATCAGAAGAAGCATTCCTCACTCCCCCTTCCCCCATCCCTTTGTATTAGCTGCCAACTAATACTCTCTAGCCCTCTACCAGGGATTCCCAATGCCAGCACCTGGGGTAGGGAGGGGCTCAAGCAGGTAAATCTCACGGTCCATCCTGTCCTTTCTGATCTCTTCATTCTCACCCTCGGCCCCCAAACAACCTTCATACAGGTGCCCCTTCCTTCCACTTCCCCTCCATTCACTGGAGATTCTAAATCATGGTGCAGAACCAGGGTCCCCCTAGACTTCCATCCCTGTTTCTCCAGACAATCCATTGCCTTACTGAAACCGACTTACAGGGTCCTCTCAACTCCCCAGGGACCCCAACTCTCTATATAAACTGGGTCACCTTAGTTCTTTCCTGATCTCCCCTACCATAGCCTTTCCCTCTAGCTCATACCTATTACTGTCTGTCATCCACTGACTTGCAGAAATACTCACTACAAGGCAATGCACAGTTGTCACATGTTCCTAAGATCCAGAAGGGGCAACAAAAAGCAAGGAACAGACTCTCACTTGGCAAAAACAAGACCAGATATTAATACTTGGAGTCACCTTAGGCATTCCAATCCCAGATGCCTATATACCAGCGTAAAAAACACCATCAGTCACAGCCAGTAACCAGAACCCAGTAACCCTGCTAAAGCAAGCAGACCCTGAGAAATGTAATATAGCTAAAACCCCAGACAAGGACTTCCAAATAGCAATTATAAATGTGTTCACAGTCTTTAAAGAAGATATGAATACTACAAGATCTGAGCTGGCAGGAAGACATCCATAGCCAGTCTGATGCCAGGCGGCTCAGGGAGATGCAAGCCAACCACAGGTCAGCCTGGGTCCTCAAAACCGAGGCTTGCGAGAAAATGTCCATATCCCCACCTGGTGCCTTGCAGCACCAAGTAGGTGCTTCCCATTATGATGAGCAAGTATGTGTGGTGAAATGGGAGAGAAAGAGAAGTTGCTTAAGAAAAACTGCCCTCCCTCTCTAGCAACTGTCACGTACCAATAGCCCCTCAGCCAGGGCTGAGACTTTGTACCCACCTCTCATGCTCTGTATTGATATTTTGTCTGTGCTGAACTTGTGCAGATCTGTGTGTGCTGTCACAGCCACCTTGAGTGCATATGTACAGCTTCTCTGCTGTGTCTTCAAAACACTGTTTGCTTGTACAGGTTACACCACCTGTAACTCACAGTCTTGTCCTCCCTCTTCCTCAGTAGTCCTTGAGCCTTGGGAGGAAGGATGTGATACAGATGTCCAACTTAGGGTTGAGCATTCCACGGTCTCCTGTTCTCTGTCCATTGACTAGTTACAGGTCTCTTTTTGTCATCGACTGCAGGAAGAGGCTTCTCTGATTAGGGCTGGGAGATGTGATGTGGGAGTGTCATATATCAATCTGTTGATTTCATTGGTTAAGCAATAAAGAAACTGCTTGGCCCTGATAGGTTAAAACGTAGGTGGGAGGAGTAAACAGAACAGAATGCTGGGAGGAAGAGGAAGTGAGCTCAGAGACGCCATGCTCCCCTCTCCCGGGCAGACCCAATAGCTCTGCTCTCTGAGGCACATGCAGTGAAGCAAGCCACCAGGTCAGACATGCTGAATCTTTCCCAGTAAGACCGGTGGTACACAGTTTATTAGAGATGGGTTGATCGGGATATGAGAATTAGCCAGTAATGGCTAGAGCTAATGGGCCAAGCAGTGTTTAAAAGAATACAGTGTCCATGTAATTATTTCGGGGCATAAGCTAGCAGGAGGCTGGGGTGCTGGGGACACAGCCCCGCCACTCCTATTACAACAGAGATGCACTAGTCAAGGTGCACAGCATAAGGCATCGAGAGTCATTTGTTACTGTGTCCCTTTGGCAAAATAGTAGTACATTGTCCCTTGAAGCCTATAACCTATGTAGACTCAGGTCATCACCTCCGCCTAAGACTTTTAAAGATTTATTTTTATTTAAGTATCAGTGTGAGTGTGTGCCACATATGTGAGGATGACTGAGGACACCACGAAGGGCATCAGATCTCCTGGAGCTGGAGTAACAGTTGACTGTCAACCATCCAGTGTAGGTGCTAGGAACTGAACTTAGGTCCTCTGCAAGAAAAGGAATCCACTTTCAACTGATGAGCCATCTCTCTGGCTCCTCAGATTTCCTAATAATAAAGACTGATTAACTCAAAACTTCCCAGCATAAAGAATAGGGTTTTATATACACAGCTGCATAAAAAAATCCAGTCTGGTCCTTGACCCTGTGTCATGGTTACTTTGTGACATTGTAAATTTAGAACAACTTCTTTTAATATGGGTTAAGACATTTTAATTTTGTATTATCTGCAGAAATCTATTGTAGTAACCCCTGTCTCTCCAATTTTGCTTTCTGCATTCTCATTTACCTACTGGTAACCATGTCCAAAATATTAAGTGAAAAATTCTAAAAATAACAATTCTCATTTTGGAGCCTTATGGGTAACATGATTTAAATTCTCATCATCGTGGCGGTTCCTAGCCGGAATGTTAATCATCGCTTGTCTTGAGTGTCCAAACCACATATTACCACCTAGCCATTGGTCACTTGGTCGGCATTGTAGTTGTCAGGTTACTCTCTTTATGCCTCCTTGTGTTTCATAGGCTCTGTGATTTCGGGCATGCACTACTGCCACACATGCCCCTCAAGTAAAGCAGAACCACTGCCTTTATCTCACTCCAGAGGAACTACGGGAGGTTAAGTATTTAATTCAACCCGTACTTCCACTTACTGAGGCTTGCATATGCCTTAGCATTGCATACCCCTCACTCCAGAATGAAACAGGAGGGCTACTACTCAGAAAGGAGAAGAAGGAAGGCCTGGTAATGTTGCTCAGTGTTAGAGAGCTTACCTAGAACACACCATTCTTATCATTAAGGGTCACACCTTCTCCTAGAATATCCGGCAAATTCCATGCTTGCACACACCAGAGAACATGTGAAATTGAAAAGGAATTCTCACAGATTAGTAGATCTCAAGAACATGGATAAGCCAGAGCCATCCAAACATATCCAGTTTATAGTGTGTGGCCCCTCCAGTGTGGCACACGATAATGCTGAAAATAATGGCGATAATAACACACGTATAGGAAAATGTGTCCAATATGTTTCTGCATTTGGCATTTGTTACAAATCCCACACAGTGGAGTTATTACTTGTATCCATCTTGTTTCATACTCCTTACATTAAGTCCCAGTTAATGGAAGTTTTCTGCCTGATGTAAGAAAATGCAATCTTGAGTCACGACCTGAAGGGACTATCTCTGTCACTTCTCTTCTGGTGAACACTTTGTCGTTGGCTTTCAATTTCTTTTGCAACTTGAAAATATAACATCGGAGAATGTTATTTATGAGACAGGTGTTTCTGTTTTCTAAAATTCTATTTCTAGAAATCGATTTATGATCACCAGTTTCATCGTAGATTTTGCAACCCCTCCACACACACAGTGGAGGAGATGGGGGGGGGTTCGTGAGGAACAATTTCTTCCTTTAAGTGGGCATTTGCTCCTGACAAGGTACAGCTGACATTTAGGATGAAGGAATAAAAGTTTTTATTGTGGCTGCATATTGCCTCACAAGGGAATCAGTCCACATTTAACATTCAACTTTGATCAGGAACTTTCCCCGGGTCGCTTTTGCTATTTAAAATAAATGTATAATTTAATGTAAAGAGGGTGATGTAGTTTAATCTTAGCACTTGGGAGGCAGAAGTAGGTGGATTCCTGTGGGTGTGAGGCCAACCTGGTCTACATAGTGAGTTCCAGGACAGTACAGCCTAGAGAGAGAGACTGTCACAGAAAGCCAAAAGAATTAAAATTGAAATAAATATATGATGTAAGAATAATAGGATTCTACTAGTGTCTGGAAACATGTTTATTTAATATTATATATAATATTATATATATGTATATATCCCGGTCTTAAACTTTGACTATAAAGTCATGAAAACTCTGCTCAGCTGAGAATTTCCAACTCTATATAGCATTCCTTTTCTGTCACCCCACTACTTTCTGTTCTATAAAACTTAGTTTTAGCAATATTGGTGTTCTCTAATTTTACTAAGTTAGAGCACTGAGACAATTATTTGAGGAGAAATTCTGACCAAGAACACACTTCAAATCCAGCTGCTATACCCAAAGAAATCCCACATTCACGTCTCTTTACCTTCTGAAATTTGTAGGTTTGCTGATATCACTTGCTCCTTTTACACTACTGAGAGAGTTTTGAGGTCATTTGTAGCAAATATGAAGCTATGTGAAATTTCTGTAGCACCACAGGCTCTATATTGCTGCGTCCACCATTGTTCCTGGCTTTGTAATTTTTTGAAGCACTGAGCAGTGGACAGATATAGTTGGCAGATGCATAGAGTTGGCTCTAAGGTACTGTCAGCAACAAAGGGATGAGTATCCATAACCAAATTCCATAGACAACAGAACTCACACTTATTATATATGTCTATTATTGATACTCTAATAAGAGCTTTATGTCTGATTATCATCCTGATAATCTTATTAAATAAATATTATTGTTATGTTAAAGACTGACCTCTAGAAATATAATTTCTAAGTCACACTGCTGGAAGATGTTGAGCCAGCACCCTTCAAGACACCATTTGTCTCTGGAGTCTATCATAGTCCTACCACAATTAGTGTTACTCATTGTAAGTAGCCCTTCCACGGCAGCAAAAAAAAGTATACAGTCGTGTGTCTTTGAAGAGGTAATAACATGAGTATGATGAAGAAATACTTTGAGTGATAGTCAAATCTGCAGGAAACATAAACCCAGGGAACATAAACTTTAGAAATATTGGATTTTGTTTAGTACCTTCTGGGTAGACCAACAGTGGGCAGTTATTAGAAAACTGGTGTATAACTATTAAGGAAATTGAAGTTTGTTTGGTCTTAGAATGTGATGTAGACTAAGCTTTTTTGGTGTCTTAGGGTTCTACTGCTAGGAAGAGATACTTTTACCACAGCATCTCTTATAAAGGATAATATTTAATTGGGGCTGACTACAGTTTCAGAGGGTTGCTCCATTATCATCATGGCGGGAAGCATGGAGGGATGCAGGTAGACATGGTGCTGGAGAAGGAACTGAGGGTTCTACATATAGATATGCAGGCAGCAGGTAAAGAAACCACATTAGGCCATATTGAGCCATCTGAGACCTGCCTCTCATGAAAAGCTTCCTCCTACAATGCCCCACACCTACTCCAACAAAATCACGCCTCTCGATAGTTCTAGTCCCTATGAGTCTGTGGGGCCATTTTCATTGAAACTATCATATATAGTTTTTGAAAAATTATACCAAAAACAGTGTGTAAGAACAGATTTCATTTATTTAATTATCCATTTTCATAGAGAATCTACTATGAGTCAACAATTGTCTTGTTCATAAAAGAAGATGATGAAAACAGACAAAGTCATTGCCGGCATAAAGTTAAACTTTTAGGTAATGAGACTGATAATATATATGCAAGTAAAGAGTAATATACATTGTTATTGTTCTATCTAATTTTTGTGTCAACTTGACACAAGCTTGAGTCATCTAAGTGGAGAAAAGTAAGTCATACAACCTGGCCAGATCCAACCTAATATGAAACTAAGGGATGGGAATGAGTTTATTAATTCAGAAAAAACATAAGCAAGAAAGCTAGAGGGAATATTTGTGGAGCCTCTGACCCAGAGGAGTCATTCAAAGGGGAAAAGATCAGAATTTGCATCTTCCAAATTTCTTAGTTTTTTTTAATTAAGGTAGTATTTAATTTCCCCAGACAAACCATATGTCTGTTTACAAATAGATATTCAATTCATTTGTTTTTTCAGGCATAATAAAAATGTTCCTTTGCCATGAGACCTAAATAATGAAATTTTAATTATAACACAAAATTAGTCTTACAAGTTTAGTGTAAATGTCAGTTTATAATGATATGCATCTGTGGATTGTATACATATCTGTGTATATATAATTATACAGTCACATGAAGGAACGTGACATTTTCTTATATGTGAATATTAGGCTTTATACTTTCAATGTGTGTGTTTCACTTAGAATGCCCACAGAGAATAGATAACTGCTAAGGCACAGGAGTGGGGAATGAGAGCATCTTTCAAGGATGAAGATAGAGAATGTAGTGTTAAAAATGATAAAAAGGAAATGAGGGGTGAGAACCAGAGACCTCTGCAGGTCCAGGCTTGAGTCTGGGACCACTGAGGAAGTAGGCCTGAACCAGGACCTGTGCCAGTTAGGACATGAGTCTGGGACCTCCAATGAAGTAAACTAGAGTCAGAGAACTTTGCAGGATTGGGTCCAAGACAGAGACCTCTGTGGGAGTGGAACCAGACCAGGGATGTTTACGGAAACAGGTCTGAGCCAGAGACCTAGGTCAGAACAGGCCTGAGTCAGTGAATGCCACCGGAGCAGGTACAAGGCAGCAACTGCTGAGGGAGCAAGCAGTAACCAGAGACCGCTGCAGGTCTGTGCATGAGTCTGGAACCTACAAAGGAGTAGGTCTGAGTCAAGATCTCTGTGGGTCTGGGCCGGAGTCTGGGACCACCAACGGAGTAGGCCAGAATCAGAGACCTCTGTAGGTCCAGATGTGAGTCTGGGACCACTGAGGGAGTAGGCCAGAACCAGAGAACTCTAATATGGGCAGCCGTTTTTAACTTTGTTACAAAGTTGTATCATAAAAAAGGACCTTGCCCAGGGGCTCCAACATGCCTGGTCTCTTATGGAACCTGTGCTCCTGTGCACAAACTACACAGAGGCAAACACATATACATGCAAATAATTAAAAAGAAATCTTTTACAAAGTCACCCTACAGTGATCATTCATGCCTCTAAAGTAGCAAGAACTTGGGCTCACAAGTCATATAGAAAGCCAGACATGATGGCACAGGCCTGTCAATTCAGTATCTGGGAGACTGCTGTAAAAAGAAAAATGACAAATTTGAAATCAGTGTAATGCTTTAGTGAGACCCTGTCTTAAGGACACTCTCCTTAGAATCTATGCTGGGCTCCCGGTTAGAACTAAAAGTACAATTAGCAATTGTCAGGAGCAGAATTCTCAGATCGTGACTTAAATAGGATTAACTAATGAGATGAGGTAACATGATATCTTACTTCAGGTAAACGTTACTCAAAATGTATTGTAAAGTCATTAGAGAATTTCCAAAATAAACTATAAAACTCAGCAACAAAGTAATGTTCAGTAAATGCTCTGAACAGAAATGTATAATGTAAGCATTAAGAAAGGACCTTGTAAAATAACCATCATGTTTTTGTCAAAATAATATTTCTGTAAGATGGGAAGTATATGCATATTTTAATTGAGGAAGAAATATTGGTGGGCAATTCAATTAAATCTTTAGGTTTAATTTCTTAGTTTTAAAATGTAAGTAATAGAAATACCTACTTCAAAATATCATGGTGTTTCGGTGATACAATATGATATATAAAGGATGCATGTATCATAGTGGATAATAATGAATGCAAGATAAAAGTATTTTTACAGTCATAATACCAATCATTTTCTGATAACTGACAATTTACAGATTTAAAGCAACTTTTCACTTAGTAACTATTGTGTAGTAGTTTCATCTAAGAGAAAAACAATCCACTTTGGAGGGAAACTTGTTAAGACACAGGGTGCTAGAAAGGAGACCAACAGGATGTTCTGAGGTTAGATGAGACATTCTTTCCTGCAGGGAAGCTTAAGCTCAGGAGATAAACAATTCAAGGACTTCAGAAAGTCCCTAAAACTTACCAGAAACACCAGGTCCTGTCCCCTAAGCATAGATAATCTGTAAAGACTGCCGAGAGACACTCTTGAGCAAGTTAAGCTTTAGAAGAGGATAAGATGAGCCACGCTGCCTGGAAGTAGAGACATCTGAGCTCCCTTGAAGAAGCTCGGAGCATGTGAGCTTAGAAAACCAGATGGTCTCCAACTCAAATTGTGTGATGTGGTTGTCCATCCTCCATAATCTGTCACCCATGCTGGAGTGGGATTTTGGTGATGCAACTGTGATTGAGTCATTTGTGCTTCTGTAAGAAACCCCTCATCTATATCCCTGTTAAGTAGCCCAAATAAAACTTACTGGCTTACACACACACACACACACACACACACACACACACACACACACGTGCATCTTTAAAAAGCATTCCTGCAACATCTTAACTAAAACTTTACAAAAATAGCAGTCTAGAAAATGGGGTGTAAATATAATTGATGAGACCGTTGTTGTTTCTGAAAATAAGCAAATGAGTTCGGATAGCAGAGTACCTTATAGGTAATTTCTGAAGAATAGGGTCTTTTAGAAAACGCAAGTCTGCAGAGCACTTTGGAATGTTCAAGCATTGGGCATGAGAAGCCAGAAGAAAAGTCCAAAGACCCTGCTGGGCCTGGATGCTGAATTGTCTGCTCCACCCACACACCCCTGTGGCATCAAGTCAGAATGGCACTTAGCTGCAGATTGATGTCCCTGACATTTTTTGCCAGAAGTCAGTCTCTCTCTTCTCCCTCTCCCTCCCTTTCCTTTCCTCCTCCACTCCCCCTTTTTCCCTATTCCCCCTCTTCTTCCTCCTAATTCCCCCTACCTCCTTTATTGCCCTTTCCAAACATCCCATTGCTCAAGCAATACCATTAGGTCATCTTTATGGTAGATAGATTGCTTGCAGCCCCTTGGCTGCTATTGACTATAAAAACAAAACAAATGATGATCTTTTATGTCTTTTTAATTCTAGAAGGTCCAGAGTAAAGGGGCTGGAACAGAAATTGACAGAAATTGGGCCTAGTGTTAGCCATAGCTATAAAGCTCATATTCAAGTGGGAAGTCAATAAATTGCTTATGGTCTAGACAATTACACATAGCAAAAACTAAAGTCAAGTACTTCTTGCGATATAAACAATCTTCTGTCATATAAACAAAGTCTGAAATTGTGAAACATGGTAAGAATAGCCTCTGTTTTTCACTTCTTCCTACAGCATTCCCTTATTGAATTGCAGCTCCTCTCACTAAATAGGTGGAATCTGTTTTGCTTGCTTGTTTGTTTTTACTCTAGGAGGGTGTCATGGCTTGCTTTCATCAACAGAATGAGTCAGGGGCATTTTTAGGCATCCTCAGTTTCAGTCTATCATTGCCCTGAAAAGGATGTGCCCAGCTTGTACGCCAGAGGATAGAAGGCACACCGACCGTAGCTGAGTCATAATACTTACCCCAGCTAGAACACAGCCTAGATAAGCCAATTCCCACTTGAGCCCACCAGGACAAGGGATCCCAGCAACAGATCAACTGAATCCCATGCAAGTGGCAAAAAAAAAATATCTATTTTGGTATTCAGACGCCCTTTATGGACATTTTAATTCCAATATTGCTGTAGCAACAGAAAACTGGCACAGAAAAAAAAGCAACATGGAAAAATAAGAAAACTTAGAGGTGTTTGAGAGCCCAGTTTCCCCTCACTTTATGGCTCCCATCTTAAGCTATAGTATGGCATGCTACTGCTGGCCACCGCTTACAAATCCCCTCATAATAAAAATTAAAGAAGTATTAATATTCATAAGCCAAAACCGAGAATTTTCCTTATGAACTTTTAATGCTCTATGAAATTCTTTTTACCAAAGGACAAAGGACTTTTTTAATATTCTCAGGAGAGTGTTCCAACTGTCTGAGTAATTCAGCCAGAATTGACAAGTACAAAAAAAAAAAAAAAGAACTCATTTTTTTCCTCTTTAATAGTCTTCAAGCACAATGACCAGTTCAACCTAGACTGCTAGACTGAGAGACTAGCTTTTAAAACACAAAGGGAATGTGGTAAAAGAGCCAGATGAAGGAAAGGGGTGGCCTCTGTACACATGTGTGAGCCATCTCTCCACTGCATGTGTGTGCGCGCGCATACACACACACACACACACACACACACACACACACGTGCAGGGTTGAAATTCTTTTCCTGCCAGCACCACCTGACCTTCTAGAACCTGCTCACCTTGCTTCCCAGAGCCCATCTTCCCAGGCCCTGCAGTGTGAACAGCAAGAAATGACTAGCTGTATGTACTGACACAGGATAGACACCTGAACTCAGTAAAATCACCCAGGTCTCCTTTCCTGAAATTTTGTAATTGAGATACAAGTCCATACACTAAAACTGAGGACCTGAAAGGATTACCGCCTGGACATTTGCTACCGTGTATCTACCTATCCAGATGCTAGAGGTCAGATTTCAGAGAGGATGGCAAATGAAATAGATGAGGAGAGATAAACAGAGAGACTGTCTCTGTTTCTAGAGACTTTCCTACTCTACCTCTCTCAGAGCCAGAACAGACATCCCCTCGCCTCCTTTATCATGAAATCCCTCCTCAGCAAGTGTGTGAGAAACACTCGCTCTTTGGTGCTCCCAAATAGATTTTTTTTAAACTCTACTCTATAATCACGGGAATTCTCCTTCTACCCATTTTTCCACTCCTAGGACCTAGCAAATGACTTACCTAAGGCTAAAAACAAATGAGTGCATAAATAGAAGAACATATGTAAATTAACACAGTGAACATCGTCTGTGGGTCCAGGAAGGATTGTGTGCATTTGGAGTCTAGCTCACCAAAGCAAAGCTGTAGGTCTCAGTGTTGACAGGGTTAGAAACTATCTAGGAAAACAACTCTTGTCTTCAAAATGAAAGTAAGAAATGATTACTAAGGGCTTCCTTTCCACTTCCATTCTAAGGAAAGGCAACCAGATCAGGTTATCAAGCCTCTCCATCTGATCTTCTACGCGCGCACATGCAATGGAGAGATGGCCCACACATGTGTACAGAGGCCACCCCTTTCCTTCATCTGGCTCTTTTTACCACATTTTCTTTGTCTTTTAAAAGCTACTCTCTCAGTCTAGGTTGAATTTGACTCCAGTTAAGTAAACAAAACCAGTTTCCTAACTTTCATTCCAGCACTGCTTTCATTCAAATAACATTGCTGTGAGAAATAAAATAAACACAGTTATCATGTTGACAATTGAATTACAAGAATAATTTTATGTTTCTTCGCTCTCGTCTAATGAATGTTCAAAGGCAACTGTAATAATCAGCTCTTCCCATGGCTACAGTGGGGATATAAATGAAGTCAATAATTTATGTCCTTCTCCCCTCCACTCAAAGGATTCTCTGAGGCATTAGGAAAAAAAATGACACGAAAAGTAGAGTTGCATTGGTATCAAAATGTCAATTATTATTCCCTGGATTGTTATGAAAGAATGGGGCTTAAACATGAACCAATTGTGTGTTTCTAATTTTGCACCCCAGAACCAAATGGGCTCATCCACCCTGCCTCATGCAGAGCTGCAATCTATAGGCCTTTCCAGAGGGCAGAGCCTGCCTAGAATAACTTAACAGCATGAAGACGAATGTAAGAGCAGAAGTCTTTTGAAGCCCCACAGAGAAGGGCATAGAAGGCATGAGGCTTCCGATGTCTGCTGTCCCCTCCCAACAGGTGACACTGGATGAAGGAAGAATGGAGAGCAAGCGTGAAGGCAAACAATACCGGCAACGGATATGAAGCAGATTGAGACGTGCTGAGTGTTACACCAGCTTATCTCCTCCGGTAAAGATGGAAACATCAGGAGATGAAAAGAGGTGTTTTTCTGCCCCCAAAAGCTAAATCTGTTCTTTGCTAGTTGCTGACTTACACATTGTCATAATTTTCCTTCTAAAAATGTTTTGTTGTGGCCAATAATCCATTTTCTCAGGGGAACCATAAAGGTCCATGAGGGCAGGTAATGTGTCCATATTTTTTCACTGTATTTCCAACATTTAACACAAAGACTGGTATAGAGAAGATGCTTAAAGACCGTTCAGTAAGCGAGTATTAGCCATGAATAAAATCCCAGCATGATTCCTGAAAAGGCTGAGAGTCCATGTGTAGGAGGAACCACTGCTACCACAGGAAAACAAAATCTTTTCTCCCTTTATACGGGTCTGTTTGGATCTTATTCTCTCTGTGTCCATCCATATCTCTCCGACTCTGTCTTCATCTCTACTCCCCGACATACACACACACACACACACACACACACACGCACGATCACAGAGAGGAGTATTTCTAGGCCCAGCTAAAGAATGCTGGGTAGTGAGCCGGGCGGTGGTGGCGTACACCTTTAATCCCAGCACTCGGGAGGCAGAGGCAGGCGGATCTCTGTGAGTTCGAGGCCAGCCTGGTCTACAGAGCTAGTACCAGGACAGGAACCAAAAACTACAGAGAAACTCTGTCTCGAAAAATCAAAAACAAAAACAAAAAAGAATCAGGGGCACAGAAGACATGGGGAAAATTTCAGCAAATAGTTGAAGAGAAAAATAGTTAAGAAACAGCTTTTTCCTACCTGTTCCCTTTATACAAACAGATTCTTTCTTAAAGTCACAACACTTGGTAATACTTCTGGAGCCAGGTAGGTGCTTCTACATTCATTTAAGGTTAGAATAGATGGTGACCATTCAGTTGGTCAGTATAAAACTATCTGATGACCAACTTTGAGTCTCAGAGGTCTCAGCTCCCATCCTGTGCTACCTATATGACCTGAGTTAAGTTGCTCTCTAGACTCTGGGAGGTTTTGTCTGGAAAAGGGAGGGATGAAGGCAGCCTCACAGAGCAGCAATGGGCATTGGAAAAAGTACCTCGAGCGCACGTAGAGAGGCGCCTACAAGGCTTTGCAAACTGCTGCCGAGTAACGAATTATCATCATTACTGCTGTGGGAAATGTCACTGCTGTTTAGCAGAACGGCAACAGCCTGCCTAATAGAAGATGCTTTGTTTCAAGTCTATTTATTACCCAGAAGCTAACAGCTGTGCCATAATGACGGCCTCATGCCCCCGTGGGATGCGAGCTGTATTATGAAGGAAGAGCTTGTCTCCTCGTTAGGTATATAAGGTGTGTTGTGAAGCAGAAAGTCACGTGCCAAGTGTCACGTGGCAGATGATCACTGTCTGCTATCATTTGTCATCCTGTCACATTTAAGTCGGGAAATATATATAAGCCCATAACAAGTTAATGTTATTATTTTAATCGCTTTTGACATTTTTTTTTCTCCTTTAAGACTACGGTTTTTATTGGATCCCTCTGGGGTTGGGTGCTGAGCATGGGACATCACCACTGCAGTGTGCTTCAATCTATCACCATTGAAATTAAAATTTTAAGTGGCTGCAGTTCTGAAGCACATCGCCTCTGGTTTGCATAACACACAGTATATTCATTGTTGTGACTCACTTTGCATAAATCAATCTCATTAATATCTTATTCATCTTCTGGCTTTCCAGAGTCCTGAATCAAGTTAATTCTCTGAAGGAGGAAGTGTCAGCACTCAGGCAGCTAGGGAAATCTGCATAATTCCACTCCATCACTGTTCAATAAAATCTGTACTACAGAAGGTCATGCGGTTTATTAGCGAATTCTACATCTGATGCCTCCTTATTTCTCTGGAAAGAAAGAGCATAGGTTTCTGTCTACGTAGAATGGACACAGAACGGGAGGATAGATGTTAAAGGCCACCACTGGCCTCCCAAGCTGTGACAGCGACTCACAGCTCATCCCCTTCAAGGAAATTCTACTGGGAGATTCTCTTTGGAAAAGAAGAAGAGGAAAAGCATTGTCTTACTGAAACTCGCAGCAACGGACATTGATTCTGAGAACATGAAAGCGGTACCCATGATCATGAAAGCGGTACCCACGCTGTTCAATGCAGAGGCACCCTGGAGAAGTGGGCAGCCGCACTCCCCAGTGACACCCAGAGGTCTTCCGGGTGCAGGTGCGGACGAGCTCCACAGCTGGGTTTTCTGTGAGGTCATCTTTTAAAGCAATTCCTCAGAGCAAAAGGTGGGAATTACTAAAGAGGATGGAAGGCTCCCCGCTCCGATGGAGCCTCTTAGAAAGCTGATAATGGATTGACAGTCGAATTCAAGGCTCCTGTCAGGACACTTCTCCTTAGTCTCCAGAAATAACGTGTGCCTGTTTCATGGGATCTCGATAATATAACTGCTTCCTCCCAGGCAAATGTACTGCACCTAACGCTTTTCTCCCTTCATAGCAAGTACCTTGTGACTGTAACTCTATCTTCTCCTCAGCATTTCCCTACAAACAGTTCAAAGAATGAAGTATGTCATTCTACTTGTGTGAAGATGATAGGAATGGATAACAAACTGCTGTCTTTGCGCTCCCTTCCTCTCCTCCTAATTTCTATCTTCTGCATCTATAGTGAGCCAGTGTGAGACTTGACAACAGTGTCCTGTTGAAATCTTTTTGCTTTTATTGAAAACAGATTTATTTTATACCATATAATCTGATTATGGTTTCGCCTCCACCAACTCCTCCAAGATTCTTCCCAAACTCCTCTTCCATCCAGATCCACACCCTTTCTGTGCCTTACTAGGCATCTAAAGAATAATAATAGAATAAGATGAAATAAAAATAAACAGAAGGAAAATAGCCAAAGAAATAAATCAAACAGACAGAAGAAAAGGAGCCAAAGAACGTACACAAGAAACACATACAGACGCAGAGACACATTCTTTCGCGCACACAGCACTTTTATAAAAACACAAAACCAGAAGCAAAGGATCTGTAAGAGAAAAATAAACAAACAAATAAATAAAAGCCCTACCAAAGCCTTATGAGACAGAAAAACCTCCAAAGATGGCATTGGGTTTGTTGTGTGTTGGCTATCTACTGCTAGGCTGGGCTATGGCCTTAGAGGGATTTGTATCCCCAGTGAGACTCTGTTGGAGAAAACTAATTTTTCAATGTGTGAGCAGTCATCAATAGAAGGTAGCTTCTGGGTTAGGGATGAGGCCTCTCAGGGATCCCGTGTGGCACAGATGTGTGCAGATCCTGCACACGCTGCCAGAGTCTCTGTGAGTTCGTATGTGTATGGGTGACAGTACTGTTGTGTCTGGAGGACCATGTTTCTTCAGTGTCCTTCATCAACTCTAGCTCTCACAATCGTTCCATCTCCTCCTCCACAGGGCTCCCTGAGTTTGAGGGGAGGGGTTTATAAAGACACCCCATATAGGACTAAGTGTTCTAAGGTCTTTCACTCTCTGTGCTTTGTCCAGCTGTGGTCTCTGTACTTATTCTCGTCTACTGGGGTAGGAAGTTTCTTTAAAGATGGCTGAGCAAGACACTAATTTATGAATATAGTGAAATGCCCTTAGGAGTCATGTAGTCGCCAGAGGGGAAAGACGTGAACTGCTAGCTGGAACCTTGCCAGTAGGCCATGAGCCTGGTGGTAAAATGTAAAATAATGAAAATGGGTTAATTCTAGATGTTAATTCTAAGAGCTAGTTAGCAATACGCTTAAGTGATTAGCCAAGCAGTGATTTAAAAAATATTGTTTCTGAGTGGTTATTTCAAGTCTGGGTAGCTGGGAACAAACAAGCAGCCACCTACAACATGTTGCATTTTCATTTTCATTCGATTCTAAAATGTTTTAAATTTCTTTCTTCATTTCTATCTTGGCCCCTTTTTCATTCAGTATCAAGTTGTTCAGTGTTCATGAGTTTGTAAGCTTTCTGGTTTTGGTATCCGGCTTTAAATCACGGTGATCAGAAAGGGTACAGGGTGTTACTTCAGTTTTCTTGTCTTCATTGAGACTTGCTTTGTATCCAACTATGTGATCACTTTTGGAGAAAGCTCCCTGCTGAGAAAAGTGTGTATCATTTTGTCTTGGGGTAAAATGTTCTGTGAATATCTGCTGCATCCATTTAGTTTATGATTTGATTCAGCTCCAGCATTTCTCCCTTTACTTTTTTTCAAATGACCTGTCTACTGGTGAGAGTGGGGTATTGAAGTCACCCACCATCCCTCTGAGTGAGGGTCAATATGTGATGTTAGCTACATCAGTGTTTCTTTTACGAACATGGGTGCCCTCATGTTTGGTGCATAGATGTTTAGAAGTGTGGTATCCTCTTGCTGGATTTTTCCTTTGATGTGTATGTAGTGTCCTTCCTTATCTCTTCTAATAAGTTTTAGTTTGAAATCTATTTTGTCAGATATTAAAATGGCTACACCAACTTGGTTCTTTGCTCCATCATTTGGAATATCTTTTTCCATCCTTTTACCCCGAGATGATGTCTCTTCTTGACATTACAGTGTGTTTCTTGAATGTAGCAGATGCATAGATCCTGCTTTTATATCCAATATGCTGGTCTGTGTCTTTTTACTGGGGAATTGATGTTGAGAGTTATCAATGGGCATGGTTTGTTGATTCCTGATATTTTGTTGATGTGTTGTGGGTTTTCCTCCCCTCTTCTTAATTTCTGGCTGATATTGTTTAGTCTTTATGTTCTCTTGGGTGTGATTAACCTCTTCAGGTTGAAGCTGTCCTTCTAGTACCTATAGAGCTGGACTTATAAATGGATAATGCTTAAATTTTGTTCTATTGAGGAATGTTTTCTTTCTCCATCTATTGCTATTGAATGTTTTTCTGGGCATAGTACTCTGGGTGGCATCTGCGGTCTCTTATAGTTTGTAGAACATTCCTTCAGCCCCTTATAGCTTTTAGAGTTTCCACTGAAAAGTCGGGTGTTGTTCTCTTCGGTCTGCCTTTACATGACTTGGTCTTTTTTCCTTGCAACTTTCGATATTCTCTCCTTGCTCTGCATGCCCATTGTTTTAGTTATTGTGCCATGGGGAATTTCTTTTCTTTATCAGGCTATTTGGTATTCCATATGTTTTTATTCATTGATGGGCATTCCCTTCCTTAGGTTGGGGAAATTATCTTCTATGACTCTGTTGAAAATACTTTTGAACTGGGTTTCTTCTCCTTCCTCTAGTCCTATTATTCTTAGCTTAGGTCTTTTCATGATGTCCCAGATTTCCTGGATGTTTCTGCCTGAATTTTCTTTAGATTTGACATTTTTGGGGTAGCCAAGATATCCATATCTTCTATCTTGTCTTTAATGTTTAAGATTCTCTTTTTTGTCTTTTGCACTCTGTTAGTGCTTTTTGCCTCTGAGGTTCTTGATTGAATTTCTAAATTTTTCATTTCCAGTTTTGCCTCAGTTTGGGTTTTCTTTGTTGCTTTCATTTTGACTCTCATGCCTTGAAATATTTTCCACTATTTTTGCTTCATAGATTTCATGACTGAATTTATTTCTATCCTATTTAACATCCTCAATCATATTCATATTAGCTATTTTGGAGTACTTGTCTTGTGTTTCATTTATATTGGTTTTCTCAGGGCCTACTCTAGTAGGGCTTTGAGTTCTAATGGAAACACATTGTCTTGGCTGTTATCGATTATGTTTTTATGCTGGCCTCTAGGCATCTGGGCTTTAGATAATTTAAATTCTAGATGTTGCTATCTGGTCTTGTCTTTACTTGGTGAATGTTCTGCTCCTAGATTTCTGTTGCCTTCTCTGGTTCCTTTTTTAAACTTATTTATTTATTATTGATTTTATTGAGCTTTACATTTTTCTCTGCTCCCCTCCCTGCCTCCCCCCTCCCCTTCAACCCTCTCCCATGGTCCCCATGCTCCCAATTTACTCTGGAGATCTTGTCTTTTTCTACTTCCCATGTAGATTAGATCCATGTATGTCTCTCTTAGTGTCTTCAGTGTTGTCTAGGTTCTCTGGGATTGTGATTTATAGGCTGGTTTATGTTTAAAAACCACCTATGAGTGAGTACATATGATAATTGTCTTTCTGTGTCTGGGTTACCTCACTCAATATGATGTTTTCCAGCTCCGTCCATTTTTGTCTGCAAATTTCCAGATGTCATTATTTTTTTTCTTCTGTGTAGTACTCCATTGTGTAAATGTACCACATTTTCTTATTCATTCTTTGGTCAAGGGGCATTTAGGGTGTTTCCAGGTTCTGGCTATGACAAACAAAGCTGCTATGAACATAGTTGAGCACATGTCCTTGTGTCACGATTGAGCATCCTTTGGATATATACCCAAAAGTGGTATTACTGGGTCTTGAGGAAGGTTGTTTCCTAATTTTCTGAGAAATTACCACACTGACATTCAAAGGGGCTGTACCACCAGCTTGTACTCCCACCAGCAATGCAGGAGTGTTCCCTTTACCCCACAGCCTCTCCAACATTAGTTGTCATCAGTGTTTTTGATCTTGGCCACTCTTACAGATGTAAGATAGAATCTCAGAGTTGTTTTGATTTGAATTTCTCTGATGGCTAAGAATGTTGAACATTTCCTTAAGTGTCTTTCAGCCATTTTAGATTCCTCTGTTGGGAATTCTCTGTTTAGGTCTGTACTCCACTTTTTTATTGGATTATTTATTCTTTTGATGACCAATTTCTTGAGTTCTTTGTATATTTTGGAGATCAGACCTCTGTCTGATGTGGGGTTAGTGAAGATCTTTTCCCATTCTGTAGGCTGCCATTTTGTCTTGTTGACTGTGTCCTTCTCTTTACAAAAGCTTTTCTGTTTCAGGAGATCCTGTTTATTAATTGTTTCTCTCAGTATCTGTGCTACTGGGGCTATATTCTCTGGCTCTTAAGAGAGTATGTTGCCTGGTCTGGAATGCCTCTGAGAGCCTACCAGGTGTGGTCACTGGAGATCCAGGATAGAATGTGTTTCTAGGTATTGGGAATGGATACTGTAGAATGGGAATATGCTGGATGTTTTGGGAGAGTGGGGTGGTTGGTGGCTGCAAGGGTTCACAGAAGGGAAAGCAATCACCAGAATCTGTGTAGACCCCTAGGAATAGGGGAAAGGTGGAAAGGGAAGCCACAGCAGGTAGTCTGCTACAGAACTAGGGTAAGACTGGGGGGTTGGAACTGGAGGAGAAGAAGGAGAATGAAGATTGTCTGATTTCCTTGCCAGCCTGGCTAGTAGGTTCTCAGGGAGAGCCTGTAGAAGCTGAAGGCTGAGATGACGGCATGGAGTGGTGAAGGAAGGCTGGAGGAGATCTGCATGATCTGCTTGGAATGTGGCAGAGAGGAAGAACAGGTTGCAGTAAATTGTCTGCTACAAAGCTGGGGGGTGGGTAAGACAAGGGGACTGGAATTGAAGGAGAGGAGGGAAAGCGAAGATCACCTACCTGATTCCCTTGCCAATGTGGCAGGCAGGTTTCCAGAGAGTCTTATTGAAATATTTTAAATTTATGATAAACATATCCAGCCTGTATTCTGAGCACTAAAAACACTACGTCAGATTCTTTTACTTACACATAAAGTTGTATCAAGTATGGGACTTCCATTTGTGTTCATGATAAAGAAGAAAGAAAGAAAGAAAGAAAGAAAGAAAGAAAGAAAGAAAGAAAGAAAGAAAGAAAGAAAGAAAGAAAGAAGGAAGGAAGGAAGGAAGGAAGGAAGGAAGGAAGGAAGGAAGGAAGGAAGGAAGGAAGGAAGGAAGGACGGACATACAGGTCGCCTGGGGTGAACCACCGGCAGCACTCTTCCCCAGCTGAGAACCTGTGAGCTGTGGCAAGGACTGTTGTGGTAAGATAGGCCCAAGAGTGTTATTGTGCTGGAATGCTGAAGGAGTTACCAGCATTTCTGATTGAATGTCAGGTTCCTCCACAGGAGGAAACACAAGCCTGGCACTGTAAATCGGGCCAAGAATCCAGGGCGGGGGAGCTCACAGGCTCCAGGAAGGAACCTACTACGATTATTCTGCTAAACGGACAAACTGCCCTCTCAATGCCTATCTCTACATATATTAGTGAAGCCCTCCGACCTCATCAAGGAAGGCTTACTGTGCAATGGAGATGACTAATGGAGAAACTCACAACTTGTCAAAGTACAGAGAATAAGTGCCAGTTGAGTGCTCAGCCACAAATGGTACCTCAGTATCAAACACACACGCCAAAGGTTCAGAGAGCATCACCGAAAAGAGGCGGGAAGAGTCAAACTATCATCTGGACATGACAGGATTCTGCGAACATGGACTCAGAGCAGCTGTGGTTACCTGCACGAGATCAAGCCAGACAATACTCCAGCTTGAAAAGGGAAAAGACTCCTACCCCCCCCCCTCCAACCATGACTGAGGAGCCATGGAGAGTTGATTGTTTCTCGAGGGGAGGAACCATCTTTAAGGGTTTGGATCCTGGTAGGGCCACTGTGCTCAAGTAGATGACTCCACACTTAGGAGTATGAGGATGGCACAAATCAGACTCAAAGGTTTATTTGAAAAGAAAAAAAAGCACACAAAGTGATAGGGGCTAGGGAGGTGGGAAGGGATTTAAGTTAGAAGGAGGTGTAATATAAGTAAAATATATTGCATAAAATTTTCACAACTCATTAGGAACATTTAATATATATGCACATATACATATAATGTTCCTATTATCTATTGAAAGGGAATTGGAATATATATTGAATTGGAACACACCCTTATGACCTAATTTTACCTTCATTAATTTTTAAGGGCCATGTCTCCAAATACCATCACATTCTGGGATATTAGGGAGCCCCATGGGGTTCCTGTGCATGGTGAGAACACACAGTCTTTATACCAAGGAGAACTGTTTCTCCATCATTCTGAATCTCGGTTGACACTGTCACTGCTTTGACTGACAGA
Source organism: Alexandromys fortis (assembly GCF_014885135.2). Classification (NCBI taxonomy): domain Eukaryota; kingdom Metazoa; phylum Chordata; class Mammalia; order Rodentia; family Cricetidae; genus Alexandromys; species Alexandromys fortis. Next base: position 6,582,024 of record NW_026067910.1, on the reverse strand, counting down.
TTACGACAGAGATGTCATGTAAGGCATCCTGATGTGACCTGGCAGTGTGTTTTTAAAAGTAAAGTACTAAGCAAGAGAAAGGATGGAATAATTGGTAAAATCAAATTGGATAAATCTCAAAGTCTGTATGTTGAAAAGAAAGTCGGGGTCTTTTTTCACACGAATGAATATTATTCGGTGTATATTAAGGTAAAACACAGATAAACGTAGATAGAAATTAACACCATGATTATCTCCTTTTGGGGGAAGAGAGCCTTGAACACAAGGGGCCAATGAAAGAACTTCCAATGAATTGCAAATACCTGCAAGTTGATTAGCTACATGGATGATGTTTTCTATGACTTAGCAATCTATACATTTAAGGTCTATACATTCTACTGTATGCATTACTTTCCTACTGCCATGACAACAGAATTACTGGTTTAAAATAATGCAAGCTTATTATCTTAGGTTCCAAATGTCATAAGTCTAAAATAGGTCTCTCTGGGTTAAAGCACTGGTGCCCAGAGTACTGATCCCTTCTGGAGCTGCTAAGGAAAATGAAGTTTTTGTTCTTTCTAGTTCCTAAGGATTCCCATAATTCTAGGAGTGGCTCATGTAACCATTTTCTCTTCAAAAGCAGTCTAAACCAGTCCAGTCTTCCTTATATGCACCACTCTGACACCAGTTCCCTTTCTTATTAAAAGAGAGAGAGAGAGAGAAAGAAAGAAAAAACAGCACAATTACTGTGGACTCATCCATACTCATCCACGTAATCCAAGGTAATTCTCTCTTTTTTTTAAAGTCTCATTAATATGGCATCTTGACTCTTCTGTGACCTGAATCACCCTTGTCAAATACCAATAGTAGGTTCTATGGGTAAAGACAGAGGCATCTATAGGTGTCATTACTCTGTCTACCATATTTTATATTAATTTTACTTTTAAAAAGTGGCTTTGTGGGAGCCTAGGCAGTTTGGATGCTTACCTTACTAGACCTGGATGGAGGTGGGTGGTCCTCGGACTTCCCACAGGTCAGGGAGGTGGGTGGTCCTCGGACTTCCCACAGGTCAGGGAACCCTGATTGCTCTTTGGGCTGACGAGGAGGGGGACTTGATCGGGGGAGGGGGACTTTATGGGAGAGGGGGTTGGAAATGGGAGGCAGTGGCGGGGAGGAGGCAGAAATCTTTAATAAATAAATTAATTAATTAAAAAAAGTGGTCTCAGAAGCTATTGATGCCTAATATAAGCACCTAATATGGACTGATATCCATCAGTCACTTTTCTAGGTACTTAAGTATGCAGTTATGCCTCTACTAGTGAGTTTTTTCCCACCGGCTTTGTGGATTCAGGGAATTTGCATTACTATGATTAGAACAGTATCTGGCACATACAGGGCTCTTAATCAGAGAAAATTATTGGATGAATGAAAATGAATCAAACAATGGGTGTTACACTTTTGCTGATTCTATCAATAGAGTTGAATTCATTTGTTGGCAGAGCTTCGTGAAGGCAAAAGTCACAGAGGCTGAGACCTTATATTTGAAAGTAAAGAAGAGATCTGTTTTTTCAGCCATTAAATGTCTGTTTTTGAACAGCATCATCTTACATCAAGACCCAGAGGACAGAGTCACCCCTTGACAGAGTCAACGTTCTACTAGGAAATAGAAATCACTCAGTTGAGAAGAGGCCCTCGAGGATTTCATCCTGTTACTTATATTTTTATTCTTTATGAAGCTGAAATGCTTCACTTCAAACTAAATCATATGGTGTCAAAAAATACCGTCCAGGAGGTTTTATTTCCTGTTGTAATTATTTGTTTCTAAAAATTTATAAAAAGTCAGCAACAGAAACTATTGGGTTATTTTTTACCTGCATGCCTATTGCTCTTCAAACAATTGAAGGCTTAGTCTTTCTCATAACTTCACTCAAATATGAACACATAAAATCTTTGGGGGGAAAAAGATGCTGCATTTGGCTGTGTTGAGAAAAGAATGAACTTGTTGTTTCTCTCTGTTTTCCTTGTGAGATATTTATGTTCCCTTAGGAAATTAATATAAAACAATATGTAAATATACCAATATTTTCTGACCTCCCTCTTGCTCTTGTGTGTGTTTTGAGCATCGCAGCCAAGATCCTGTGTTTATTCATAACTGTACACATGAGGAAAAATAATTTACTCCACTGAACATCAGTGCAACTCTGATTGAATGGAGTGTTATGGAGTGATCCTGGCAGAATTAGCACATGGGCATCTTCCTTTCCAAAAATCTAGTGGTCAGAGATATCTTATTTGAAAATAATTTTCTGTTTTAAGGTTTGCATGATCTGCTCCTCCATTCTAATATTGCCTAAGACCACTTGTCCAGGTATGGTCTGGCTCCCTGGTCCCTGTTACAAAGAGACAGGAGAATAGCAAAACAGCCTGAGAATGCAAATGCTGTATGTTTGAGTGCAGCTGGACACTAGCTTCCTCAGGACTATCTGGCACCTTCCCAAGAGCTAAGACTTAGTTACTGGTTGTCTTGTAATACAAAAATGCCTGAGATGAGAATTGCTAATTGGAAGTCTCATCTGCGGGTCGAGGTATCCTTCCTGGGACATTCTTCATCAGTCAGAGCCGACTGTGTTCAACCTCTCTCATCTTTCCTTCCAGATGACGAGAGTGTCCGCTCTGCTATTAGCCACTGCTTGCTGTTTTCTTGGTTTTCTTCCACTTGCCATATATTTAATAAATAAAGGAAAACCATGCCTATCTGTCTATACAGAACAAGTTCAATGTCAGCATAAATCATAGAAAAGACCACAGTCCACAAGTTCAGTGCCTCCCAACTGTATGGTCTCCAAGTTCCAAAGAACAAGAAAGAAGTTGCTTCAAGATATTCATCAGTATGGCTATAGGATAGGGTCATTTCAGGTTCTCTGTCCTCAGCTGCCCCAGGAACTAACTGGGGACATCGCCCTGGGCACCTGGGAGCACCAAATCTCTTGCCAACCCTAAGATGGCTCCCTTAATTAAGATGTGTGCTTCCCTGCTCCCCTA
>NW_026067910.1:6558434-6578398 GCF_014885135.2 Alexandromys fortis | reverse complement strand
AGCGGGGAGGACTTTGGACTTTCCACAGGGCAGGGAACCCTGACTGCCCCTCAGACTGGAGAGGGAGGGGGAGAGGAGTGGGGGGAGGGGAGAGGAGAGGGAGGAGGGGGGAAAAGGGGGACGGGGAGGGAAATGGGAGGCGGGGAGGAGGCGGAAATTTTTTTTCAATAAAAAATTATATTTTAAAAAAAAGAAGTTGCTTCAATACTTCATGTTTTTATTAATTTACCACCTTCCCCTCTTTTTTACTGCACTTTCAGCAATATTTTTACTACATCATATCTTCAACCAATATGGGTTTTCCCTCTCTGTGCGTTTACACAAATTTATGGGTCACTTTTCACCAAATGGGGAAAAACTCAAACATTTTCTATAAAATCAAGAGAGACACGGATACCCTCTCTCACCATCCTTATTCAATAAAGTACTTGAAATTAAGCTAAAGCAATGAGATAATAAAAAGAAATAAAAGGGATATACATAGAGGAAGAGTCAGATTATCCCTAATTACAGACAGCATGTTCCTATATACTAGAGGCTTTAAAGATTCCACTAGAAGACTATAACTGATACATACTATCAGCAAAGTATCAAGATACATACAAAATTATTAACCTTCCTATATGCCAATAACAAACTTGCTTAGAAAGAATGAGGAGGAAATTGTTTATGCTAGTTTCAAAAGCAAATAAAATTTGTAGGACTAAACCTAACTAAGAAGTGAAAAACTGCTACACTGAAAACTTGAAGACCCTGAAAAAAGAAATTAAAGAGTATAGAAGACCTCCCATGCTCATGGCAGGGATTGTGTTATGAAAATATCTATATGATTAAATATAGACAGATTTCACACAATCCCCATCAATAGCACTCTTCATAGAACTACAAAAAAATCCCTAAAATTCATATGGAAGTAGAAAAAGATCCTGAAAAGCCAATGCAACTTTAAAAGAATAAACAATACTGCAGGTGCCCTTGATGTCAAATAAAGGTGTGGGTGTATAAGTCTGTGTGTGTGTGTGTGTGTGTGTGTGTGTTTGTGTGTAATAATTTAAGAAGAGGTCATGATTTGAAAAAGATTGAGAGCACAGGAATTGAAATGGGGAGGACAGAGAAAGCTATATAAATACAATACTCACATATGAAATTCCCAAAAATAAGAAATTTAAATTTGAAACATTCTAAAAGAAGGCTACAGATACATCAAAGTTGAAATGCTAATATTGGGACACATCGTAGAAAAAATAGAAATTGTATATAAACAACTTTGATGCACAATTAATTAAAAGACTGAAACTGGGGTTCAACCTAAAGACCCCAAAAGCAAAGCAGCCAGTCACAGACTCTTACCTCGACCTCAGTCCAAAATGGTGATCCTGCCTCTAGGAATTCCAGAATGAGACTGTGTCTGAGAGCTGTCTCCTCGCGTTTTATAATCCTCTCTGGGGCTGGGATTAAAGGCGTGCACCATTGGGATTAAATGCATGCACCACTCAGTTTCTATGGCAAACTAATGTGGCTACTGGGATTAAAGGTGGGTGTTGTTGATGCCCGATCTATAAGGCTGGCCAGTGTGGCTGTTTTACTTTTCTGATCTTCAGGCAAGTTTTATTTACTTTATTTATTTAAAATACAAGTGAAATACCTCTATACAACTTACTGGTCAAGGGAGAAATGATAGTCTTTCTAGTCAGTTCTGAACTTCACAACTTGGGCAGGAGAAGACAACTGATCTAAACCAGCTTCAGGATATTTAAGAAATAATATTAGGTCAAATAATAATCATCACTGTAAAATAATTATAAAAAATTTAACAAAATGTTAAATATAAAGATTTGTGAGAAACAGTCTTCATGTACCCTCTCAAAGTCCTGTGATAAATATGGGCCAAGGAACAAAATAATGAGACTCTGGCTAAGGTGGAAGAATAAAATATTTGGTGTTTCAGAGAAGAAAACACCTTTTTAGTGTAGAATGATAACTAACAAAAGAAGGAAAGCTAGGAAATAAAGGACAAGCAACATATTATACAGAAAGCAAAAGAGGGGCTCGAAGGGCAGCTTTGCAAAGAGATCAGAATGCACTTTCTAAATTCTCTCCGTGTTCACTGAAAAAACAGAGTAGTGGTGTGGCCACTCAGATTCCTCCAATGGTAATACCATTGCTTAGGTCCCGTCCCTCTTGACTTTCACTCAAGAGTCCCCCTGATCCCTTAAAGCTACTTGACTTTCCCCTCTCTGCCCCATCTCTGGTTACTTTCCTGTGGGGTTATCCTTGTTTGTCACCCTGGCTTTCTTTTCATGCATATTTGTACAGTCCCCTTGTATGGTCCTAGCGCTGACTCTACTTGTCTTTCTTAATTGCTTCTGTGAATTCTACTTTTCTTTTTGATATTATAATACAATTATAACATTTCCCCCATCCCTTTCTTCTATCCAAACATTCCCATATACCCTCCTTGCTCTTTCAAGTTCATGACCTCTTTTTTATTAGTAGTAATTACATACAGTGTGTGTGTGTGCGCGCGCGCATGTGTTCCTAAATATAACCTGCTCAATCTGTACAACGTTACTTGCATAGCAAACTTTTAAACTTCAAAGAGACATAACCAAGTTCTACTTCTGAGGGACTGTACCATAATTATATGACAAAACTTATAATAAATGGGTTAAAGATGAAATAGCAGAGTATCTTTGGTTGTTGTTGAGAGAATTTAGCACAGCATCTTGAACTTCAGGATTCTCAATCTTAAAACATGTGTTTAATATCATTTTTAGACTCCACTTTGGGAAATGCTAGGCAGATTTTAAAGCAAATAGATCAAAAATAGCACACAAAATTACCATCACAGCGATATACTAAACCCAATCCTAACCAAAAACAAACAAACAAAAAAAAAACAACAACAACAAAATAAAACTAGAAATAAGACAGAGCTTTTTAAAACACTATCCTCAACCTGAGAGTTTAATTGTTGAATAACTGACCAGAAGTGGACGATGTAATCTCCCAGACACCACAGCTGCCCATCAAGTTCGCCCTTGGAATCCATGCCCAGGAAAGCAGATAGGAGGCACTTTGGCTATGGGACATGACCCCTTACTGACAACTAAGCATAGCGGATGCAAACATGCAGCTCCACTGCAGAAAAGTGGAGCCTGGTTGCACGGGTCCTGTGTCAGACCTAATTCTTCAGAGAACTCTACAATATTATTTTCAGAAACTACACTTTACTATATTCAGTTCCAGAGAGAGAGAGAGAGACAGAGAGAGAGAGAGAGAGAGAGAGAGAGAGAGAGAGAGAGAGAGAGAGAGAGAGAGAGAGAGAGAGAGATTTTCAATAGACAGGGATATTAACCTATTGTAGATAAATATCTCCATGACATGTTTTGCTGACTTCTCACCAAAGTAAGCCTTGAATTTTCCACCCATTTGTTCCTTTCCTGCATTTCTCCAATTACTGTCTCATGCTGCACAATGCAGACACCTTGTCCTGGTTAGTTTTGACACAAACTAGAGTCACCTAGGAAGCAAAAGTCCCAGGTTAGCAATTTTCATGGTTAAAAAATGGCCTGTGGGCAGGTCTAGGGGCTATTTTCTTGATGAATAACTTATGTGGAAATGCCCAGTCCACTGTGTAATGCCACTCACTCTTGGACAGTTGATCCTGGGTTATATAACAAAGCCAACTGGGGGCTGAAAAATGGCTCAGTTGTTAAGAGCACCAGCTGCTCTCCCAGAGTCCCAGGTTCAATTGTAAGCACATACAAGGCAGTTCACAAGCATCTAAACTCCAGTCCCAACGGATCTGATGTCCTTTCCTGGTCTCCGTGTACACCAGGCACACATGTGGTGCACAGACATGCATGCAGGTAAGACAGAGAGAAACTGTGGAGGAGTGAGTCACCATGCTTCACTGAGAGAGAAGTAGGGGGAAGAGGAGAGAAAGCTTTCTAGCAAGCTTTTTTTTTTCATGGTCTCCACCTCTCCTCCTGCTCTAACTCTTTTTGTTCCATTTTTCCAGCTGTTCATACATTGGCCAGAAGATTCTCTTAACTTCTAAGTCTGAACATCCTGTTCTGTCTCCTTTCAGTCATTTTACACGGCGAGCATGAATAGATCAGAATGCCTAGGTTCTTACGAGTTCCTGCCCTTACTTCCCTCGGTGACGGATTGTGATCAAAACATGTAAGCCAAACTGATCTTTTTGACCCAAGCTGATTTTGTCAGTGTCATTCCCAGTAACTTTGTGTTATCACAGCATCAGAAAGAAAACTAAAGAAACAGAGTCAATAATGCCAAAACGGTACCTCCAGGGGTTCTTTTTTTAAAAGTAAAAAAAAAAAAAACCCATACAGAGACTCAAAACCATTAATCCAATAATTCCTTAGCAATGGCCAATGAATAAGAAAAAAAATACAATAAACTGCAAATAAAGTTTCTCTGTTTTCTCAGGTGTTGTAACATACTGAAGATGCCTTCCTCTTTCTAGCTTGGGAGCCAGTAACATGGAAAATTAAGGGAATCTGCAAAGTTCATTGCTGGGAGAGTCAGAGCAACTATTAAACAGCCAGTCAGATGCCCCATTCCTTCCTCACTTCACCAGGACAGTTTTTAGTGTCTCATGGCCCCCCGTTGTGATCATCTCGAGCCTTCTGTGGTTCAGGTTCAGGGTGCAAAGACCGTGATATCTGCATTAAGCGAGTGTTTGAAGCCCTTTGCATGCACACGCTTCAACATGCTTTGCTCCTGAACTGAGTTTGTTGCGGGGAAGAGATGAAGCAGTTGAAGAAGCCTTCCTTTAGGTTGCAAGGTTCACAAAATGGATGCTGTACCATTCAAAGCAGGGACTACTAAAATCGCTAGCAGTGATTTGAGAATGGAATGCTATCCATCTCCTCTCACCATTTGGTGACCAAATTATATATAAGAAAGCAAGTCGGACTGAAATGGGCACACCTACAAACATGCATTACAATCAGGCACAGACATGTACCATATGACACAGTCTTTCTCTCAAAGCAACCCCCATTACAAAATAAATGTCTGTGCCTCTGAACTTAATACACAAGTATTCTAAGCTCCAGTGTGACAGGATTGGTAAATAGGGCCTCTGGGCCAGAACTGAGTTCATGAAGACTTTCCCTTCAAGATTATTTGAAGAGCACTGAAAGTGCTGGAGCTGCAGCTCAGCGGCTAAGAGCATCGGCTGCCCTTACACTCTTCCACGTGTGTAGGCACAACTCAGAAGTCAGCTGTGTGCAAGCGATAGAAAGCCTCAATGAAACCCGCCATACCCACCTCACCGTCCCTCTTTGCCACTCTGCAGATCTAAGAGAAATGGATTTAATGGTTTAAGCTACCCAGTCTTTGGTGTTGGGCTATCACATCAGCCCAAGGAACAAGACGACCCTTGACTCTGAGAAGTGTGCAGGAGAGGATTCCAACACACATAATAATACGCTGAAGGCAAGGTGAATAAGCTTTGCCACCCTCTACTACACCCTCTATAAACCACTAAGATGCTGTCCCAGACCCATGCCCACAGCTCCCAACAGTATGTCAATCCACTGTTGTGCCTGCTAGTTATTTGCCGGCCTTTCCTGGGTCTTCTTGAAAGGACGAACATGTGCATTTGATGCTTTTGTGCTGGCGAGAACAACGTAAGAATGGAAAGAGTCACTCTGAGTCGCAACTTCAGAAGCATCCATCCATCACGGCAGAGGCAGCGGAGTAGACAAGGCAGTTCATATCCTGACACCCGAGAAGAAGGAAAGAGAAAGAGAGAGAATACAGAAAAGAACTAGGACAATTACAGTCCCTGGAAAACCACTCAGTGTCCCTCTGCCTCCAAGAGACCCACTTCATCCCTTTTACCAGCTCCCAACCTTCTCTTCGGGTTATGAATCCAATCGATGGATCCGAGCACTCACTATCGACAGAGCCCTCCAGATGTGATCATCTCTGAAGATGCCCTAAGGGACACCCTTAGAGGTGTGCTTCACTTTTCTCCTAAGGATTTCTGTCAAGTTGACAGTTAGTATTCACGACCACGATGCCTGCTCAGTCTTTTTAATCAGCCATGTGCTGACACTCTTTGATTTATAATGATGCCACATCCTTATAAAATCATCATGCACTGAGTAATTTGATATGCATTTAATTTACCGACCTACCAAACTACAGAGCCCAACCTAGGCTGCTTTAAATGTGCTCAGAACATTTACATCACCTAACGCAAATGCTGTTTTGTGATGATGCTGAAAACCTCAAATAATTTGTTGGAAACTGTACTTAAAATGAAAAATATGGTAATATGGGTATGGTTTGGAACTTCATAAAATCAAAAGGTTGTCAATAGTTCTGGGTAACATGGAAGACTAGAAATCTCTCCCATGTGATTCGGTGAGAGAAAATGCCCAGGATGATATGATCTCTATTCCTAGAGAAGACGGTGGTTGAAGTGAACTTACCAAACTATGAGCTCCCTATGAGCTACCTGGCACCTGTGAGCACATGGCATCCGGCCACAACAAGAGGCCCGGCAAGGTCTGTGGGAATTGCCAGGAATTCTTCCCCTAGCCTTGCAGGAACAACTAAGCAGACTACCAAGGACTAGATACACTATTGGCAGTATGTATATTGGCATATGTGGCAGCAGAAGACTTTGAAACACAAAGCAGAGATTAGGTGAGGTCAGTAGTAATCACCAAGCAATGGATTGCCCTCTTCTATCCCACAAGACTTTGGAACTGCAGAGGAAGCACTTCCACACAACTGAGAACAGAACAAGAACCACACACACACCTCTAAGAGCAGAGAGCAAAGGCTGAGCTGCGAACTCAGGAGGCTGAGGCAGTCCCAAAACACACACTAGTGCTATAATACAAGGTCACTGGGAGTCCACAGCAAGGACTCCCTCCCTGCTCCCATCATTCAATGTCATTGAACACAATAGACTTTCAATAAGAGAACTAAGAACAATCTTCAGCTGAGTGAGGTTGTGTCCCAAAACTCAGTCTAAAAAGCAACTGGTCTAAATCTCACTGGACTAACACATATACCAAAATCTGGTATAACGGGTTTGAACTGGCCAAGATGTAATTAAAAGGGAATGCCAGTACAATGATGCCAGGAATATAAATTTCCAGCCTCCATGGAAATTGGAAATTGGAAACCAATATGGATGTGCCTTTACATATGTCTCTTGTGACTCAGTTATAACACTCCCCAGTATTTACCCAAAAGACTTCATGTCAACATAACACAGAGACACTTTCACGTCAATGTTTGCTGCAGCCCTGTTCACAATAGCTGAGCTATGGAACCAGCCTCAGTGTCCAACAACAGAGAGATGAATAAAGAAAATGTGAGTTGGATGCTCAATAGAAATTTGTTTAGCCATAGAGGAAAAGGAAATTGCATATGCAATTGGAGACAATCATATTAAGTGAATTAACCTCAGAAAGAATATTGTGTTTCCTCTCATTTGTACACTCCTAGACTTTGTAAATACATAAAATCATATATGTATGAATATGGGTGTGTTACAGTTGTGAAAGAAGGCGAAACTGTCAAGAGAAACGAGTGAACTTCTAAAAGAGGTAGAGTAATAAAAAGTGAAGGATAGCAGGGTGCGGGGTTTGGCCTAGGGTTTCTGTTGGCTGTGATAAAACACCATGACTATAAGCCACTGGGTAGGTCTTCCATCTTACAGTTTATAGCCCATTATCGAAGGAAGTCAGTCAGACAGGAACTCAGAGCAGAAATGTGGAGGCTTAAAATGAAGCAAAAGACATGAAGAGACTGCTCACTGGCTTGCTCCTTGTGGCTTGCTCAGCCTGCTTTCTTGGAGCACTCAGAAGCACCAGCCCAGAGGTGGCACCACCCACAAAGGGCTGGACCCTCCCCCACCAATCACTAATTAACAAAATGCACTATAGGCTTGCCTACAGCCTACAACCCAATCTTTTTTTTTATTCATTTATTAAAGATTTCTGTCTCTTCCCTCCCACCGCCTCCCATTTCCCTCCCCCTCCCCCAATCAAGTCCCCCTCTCTTGTCAGCCCAAAGAGCAATCAGGGTTCCCTGCCCTGTGGGAAGTCCAAGGACCACCCTCCTCCATCCAGGTCTAGTAAGGTGAGCAACCAAACTGCCTAGGCTCCCACAAAGCCAATACGTGCAGTAGGATCAAAAACCCATTGCCATTGTTCTTGAGTTCTCAGTAGTCCTCCTTGTCCGCTATGTTCAGCGAGACCGCTTTTATCCCGGGCTCTTTTCAGACCCAGGCCAGCTGGCCTTGGTGAGTTCCCGATAGAACATCCCCATTCTCTCAGTGTGTGGGTGCACCCCTCGCGGTCCTGAGTTCCTTGTTCGTGCTCTCTCTCCTTCTGCTCCTGATTTGGACCTTGAGGTTTCAGTCTGATGCTCCAATGTGGGTCTCTGTCTCTGTCTCCTTTCATCGCCTGATGAAGGTTAATATTCAGGAGGATGACTATATGTTTTTCTTTGGGTTCTCCTTCTTATTTAGCTTCTCTAAGATCACGAATTATAGGCTCAATGCCCTTTATTTATGGCTAGAAACCAAATATGAGTGAGTACATCCCATGTTCCTCTTTTTGGGTCTGGCTTACCTCACTCAGTATAGTGTTTTCTATTTCCATCCATTTGCCTGCAAACTTCAAGAAGTCCTTGTTTTTTACTGCTGAGTAGTACTCTAATATGTATATATTCCATACTTTCTTCATCCATTCTTCAATTGAAGGGCATCTAGGTTGTTTCCAGGTTCTGGCTATCACAAACAGTGCTGCTATGAACATAGTAGAGCATATACTTTTGTTGTATGATAAGGCCTTTCTTGGGTATATTCCCAAGAGTGGTATTGCTGGGTCCAGGGGTAGGTTGATCCTGAATTTCCTAAGAAACCTCCACACTGCTTTCCAAAGTGGTTGCACGAGTTTGCATTCCCACCAGCAATGGATGAGCTATAACCCAATCTTAATAAAAGAATTTTCTCAATTGGGAGTTCCTTTTCCCAAATAACTCTAACTTGTGTCAAGGTGACATAGAACTAACCAGCATAGGAAAGATATGCCCAAAGTACATTATTTATTTGTAATAAACAGCCTTGTATAATCCTTATAATAAAAATAAGTAGATAAAACCTACCTACGAGACAAATAAAATCATGCCAAGACATTTTAACTTGGGACCATCCATACCTTGAATGCGTATCATTTCTCTGGTGATGAATTCTTTGCAACATTATTTATCCAAATAACAAGCCCTCTGGTGCAGATTTAGATAAATATTTTCAAACAGCTGCCTCTAGGGTGTGGATTTCCACTTTGACTTTAACGGTTAATAAACCATCTTTGAAAAAGCTCTAAAATGCATACAACAGTGACCTAAAGGCTGTGATTTTATTCAAGACTACCTTTAAATTAAAACTGAAATCATAAATCTACTGTTTCTAAAATCTGCATATTTAATTTTAAAAAAAAGTCTGACATAAAATATACATCATGGAATGTCCTGGGAATGGGACACAGGCTAAATCTGATAAATGCCATCTTCTCTCACTGGTGCCACTGTATCCCTGGGAAAGTGAACAACAGTTGAACATAATATTAATTTCTGAACTAGAAGGCCTTCATTTGAAGAAAGCCTGGCAATGTTAGGATAGACAACTTTGCTCCAACCCTAACTCAGGCATCAATTTATGATGACCAAGGGCTTTGAAGCGGTCTAAATCCAGGCCTCAGTGCCTCATGGTTTGCCATATGGCTTACCAGGTGAGACCACTCACAATACCATTTTGGGCACCTACCTGGTGAGATGCTCAGTCCAACCAAGGACAGTATTTCCAATATATGTACAAGTAGTCCCTTTTTTATTACACACACAGCTTAAATGACCTATGTATGTATGCTATAATCACTGCTTTAACAGTCTATGATTATTGGGTAACAACTAGATATTGGTCAAATTTGACAGGACACTTTTCATTCAATAATGTGCAAATTAAAATTAAAGAGGCTTTTTTTATTTACAAGTATTTATTAAGAACTCACCATGTGTCAAAGAAACGCATACTAAAAGAAAAAGGTCAAACACTCTGAAGGTTTTAAAATTCCAGTTTGATATAAGAGAAAAACAAATTATCTAACAACAAAATAAATGGTGCAAATCCATTAAATGAATGTGAGAATTCTTAGGGATGGAGCAGAAGGCATGCTGTCAATGTTAGTGTCCTCATAAAAGGGATGTTAAAAAATTAACATGGAGCTGGCTCTTGGCTTGTGAACTTCATTAACAATTTAACACGTCCAATACTTCATAAATCAATTGATAATAATACTACTGAAATGGTCATCTCTCTGTCTTCATTTCCTTGAGATTCATATTTCTTTAATCGGTCATTACAATCATTGATGACAATTTCATTTTTCATAATGGCATAATTTTTACAACAAAATGACTCAATATTGGTCTTCTTACCGACTCTTCTCTTTCTCTCTTTCTTTCTTATTTTCTTATTTTTTACATCCCTACTGCAGTTCCCCCCTTCTCCTTCTAGTTGCCCCCCATCCATTCCTTTTCTGTTTCTATTAAGAAAAGTGAGAGTTTCCATGGATATTAACAAAACATGACATCCAAGTTGCAGTAAGACTAAGGACTTCCCCCTGTATTAAGACTAGATGGAGCAACCCAATACGAGGGATAGGATCCCATAAGCCAGCTAAAGAGTCAGAGACAGTATCTGCTCCCACTGTTAGGAATCACATAAGAAGATCAAAATATACAACTGTAACTTATAAACACAGTGCCTAGATCAGTACCATGTATGTGGTGGCATTTCAAATGTATTTTAATAAATAAATAAATACTGCCTGAAGATCTGAGAGTAAAACCGTCCCACTGGTCAGCCTTACAGACCAGATTATGGCAAGCATAACAAGTTGTTTACAAGAACTTCAGGGTCTGGGGGTCCACAGCCCCCAACAAGTTTTCCAGGTTCTGGTTGTTATAAATAAAGCTGTAATGAATATAACTGAGCAAGTGTCTTTGTGGTATGATAGGGTGTTCTTTGGGTATAAACCCAAGATTGGTATAGCTGGCTCTTGAGGTAGACTGATTCCCAAATTTCTGACCAATCTCCATATTGATCTCCATAGTGACTGGACCAGTGTGCACTGGCACCAGCAGTGGAGGAGTGGTCCCCTTGTGATGGGGGAGTGATTTCTTACTAATAAAGAAACTGCCTAGGCCCATTTGATAGGCCAACCCTTAGGTAGGCGGAGAAAGCAGAACAGGATGCTGGGAGAAAGAAGCTGAGTCAGGAGTCGCCATGATTCTCCCGCTCCAGACAGACGCAGGTTAAGATCTTCCCTGGTAAGCCAGCTCGTGGGCTACACAGAATATTAGAAATGGGTTAGAACAATATGTAAGAGCTAGCCAATAAGAATCTGGAACTAGCCGGGCCAGGCAGTGTTTGAAAGAATACAGTTTCCGTGTAATTATTTCGGGCATAAGCTAGCCATGCGGGGGGCCGGGTGCCGGGGACACAGCCCTGCCGCTCCTATTTCAACACCCTTGCGTGCAGATCTTGGCATGAGTTGTCACTTGTGTTACTGATCTTAACCATTCTGACAGGTATTAAGGTAGTGTCTCAGAGTCGTTTTGATTTGTATTTCCCTGATAACTGAGGATGATGAACACTTCTTTGTGCTTCTTGGCCATTTGAGATTTGTCTATTGAGAATTCTGTTTAGATCTGTATTCCATTTTTTTAATTGGATTATTTAGTTTGTTGATGTCTAGTTTCTTAAGTTCTTTATATATTTTGGGAATCAGTCCTATGTCAGGTGTGGGGTTGGTGAAGATCTTTTCCCTTTTCCCATTCTGTAGGCTGCCGTTTTTCCCTGTTGACAGTGTCCTTTGCCTTACAGCATTTTCTGTTTCATGAGGTGCCAGTTTTAGTGCCTACACTATTGGTGCTCTATTTAAGAAGTTGTCTCTTGTACCAGTGTGTTCAAGGCTGGCTAAAGGGACATATTTTGGTGACTGACAATTTTTGTGTCCTCACTGAGCTATTAATAAACTCAGTTTTTCAAGATTTGACATAACTAAAGTTAAATTACTTTAAAGGATTAAGAATATTTCTCACTTTTAGCATTGTCTTAACTTGGAGTTTTTCATGTTTTATTATCTATGAGTAATTACACTTAAATGCTCGCAAATCATCCTAAAAGCACCAAGGTGCCTCAGCTGGTAAAGGCACTTGCTGCTCAATGACGTAATCCCAATAGCCTGAGTTCAATCCCTGGAATCCACTTAAAGGTAGAAGGAGAGAATTGTTCTATGACCTCCACATAGGTGTCATGGTATGCACACGCATCACGCACACACACACACACACACACACACACACAAATAATTAATTTTTAACTATTAAAAGGACAACTAAATCTGTAGCAAAATTTAAGGTTTTATTTAGGAAACTACCCCAAGTCAAATTATATGGTAGTGGTAGTATTCACATGGTCTATTGCCATGAGTTGCCATTGCATTTGATCTATCCAAAAGAGCCAAAAATGATTGTGAGGAGAATTGAGTAAATATTAGATGAAACGGAAGTAACACAAGTGAATTGTTAGTTTCTGCATTAGTCAGGGTTCTCTAGAGCAGTGGTTCTCAACCTTTCTAATACTGTGGCCTTTGAATACAATTCCTCATGTTGGGGTGACCCCCAACCATAAAATTATTTTTCTGCCACTTCATAACTATGATTTGCTACTGCTATGAATTGTATTGTAAACATTTGATATGCCGGATATCTCATAGGTGACTCCCAAGAAGGGTCATGACCCCACAGGTTGAGAACCTCTGCTCTAGAGGAACGGCATTGGTAGAATGAATAGATATTATACAGGAGACTTATTAGACTAGTTCACACAATACTACCCGAGTAGCCAATGACTGTCCTCACACTGGAGACACTGAGAGCCCATTAGCTGTTCACTCCATGAGGCTGAATGGCTCAGTGGCCCCAACTTTGTGCTGTCGACCTGAAGGACTCCTAGAGAGCCACTGATCTTTGGCTCACACTGGAACCCCAGAGAAGCTGAGTTTTGATATCAGCAAAGAGAGGCAGCAGAATAGGTGAGCTTTCCTGCTAGCCACAAGGCAAGCAGACAAAAAGCAAAGCTTTGGTCTCTGACCTCCTCTTCTCTGGGCTTCCACCAGAAGGAGCAGGCATCTTTAGGGTGGTCCTCCCCTTTTTAATTAATGCAATCAAGATTATCTCTCACGCATGTACCCTGCAGCTTGTCTCTTGATTCCAGATCAGTCAAGGTGGACCAAGAATCACCCTCATCCTGAGTACATAGAATCTTATTCTCTAAACCTCTCCCTGTATTGCTCTAGATAGTGCCCTAGTTACTTTGGTGACAACTTAACACAAGCTAGAATCATCTGAATAAAGGGAACCTCAGCTAAGAAAATAACTCCATAAAGTCAGGCTGTAGGCCTGCCTGTAGGCCATTTTCTTAATTGATGATTGACGTGCTAGAACCCAGTCTATTGTGGTTGGGGCCAACCCTGGGCTGGTAGTCCTGTGTTGGGACCATTTGGAGTCCTGGCCTCCAGCTGCTCTTCCCTGCTAGAAATCTTTACTTTCCTTCTGATTTGAGTTACTGAAAGCTGTGTCAAAGTTGTTTACCAGCTCTGCTTCACGAGCTCGTGTTGCCTTGGCCTTGAGAATCAGAGGATAAGGTTTTCACCTGTTGGCCCACTTGACTGTTGGGTACATAAGCCTCCATGGTGCTATTGAATAAAGGGCTTCTTACCAGTGACTAGAGGTCCGTGTCTCTGTCTCTCTGTCTGTCTGTCATTGTGTTTCAACCTCCATCCCCTTGCCCGAAGCTTGGAAACTGTATAGTAGCGCATAGAGCGCAGACAGGCGTTGTGCGCGGTAGTCCTGGGTTTAAAAGAAAGCAGGCTGCGAGCCAAGGAGAGTAAGTGAGTAAGCAGAATCCCTCAAAAGCCTCTGCATCAGCTCCTGCCTCCAGGTTCCTCCTGTGCTTCAGTTTCTGCAGTGACTTACCTCAGTGATGAGACATTACCAGGAAACGCAAGCGAAATAAACCCTTTCAGCCACGATTGGCTTTTGGTCATGGCATTTCATCACAGCAATGGCAACACTGTGATCAATATCCCTGATCTCTGTGAAGCTCACCAGACAATAACAAAAAAAGAAAATACATCTTTACTCCCCAGATCCACAGGTTTCTTCTGGTATTTCTGGCCTCTTGAGGAAGTGTCGGTCTAACTGACACTTCCCCTGGATAAGTTGGTTCTTTCTCGGCACTAGAGAGCAAATTGCTGCCAGTCTATTCTTTGCCCTCAAACTGACAACATGCGCTGACCACCCTCATGTACCCTCACTTTATGATTTGGACCGGCTCCCTGCCCTGCAGAAGGTTCGTGGTTTGAAGGTTTGGTCCCCAGATGATGATGAGCCTGGAGAGTGGTTGCATCATGCTGACTTGACCCTAAGCAACAATTAATGCATCTGTGGATTTATAATTTGACCATATTACTTGGAGGGGATGAAAACTAGGAGGTAAGGCCTAATTGGAGAGAGGGGTCACTGGGAGCACGGGCTTTGATCTCTTAGCTTATCTTCTCTGTCTCTCTGCTTCCCGACCCTTGATAGGAACAGTTCTGAACTTCCACATAGTCACTGTCATGATTATCTGCCTCATTGTGTCCTGGAACAACAGACAGAACTATGGAATCTAGGGACAGAATCTCTGAAATGATGAACCAAAATAAATCTTTCATTCCTTTAAGCTGCTTATATCAAGTATTTTGTCATAGCAAAGAAAAAATTACTAATACATACACAATGTTACATGGAGTGATAAAACTTGTGGTTGTTGCTTCTAGAACCATTACATTGTTTGGAGTCCACTGCCTACCATAATGGGTAACAGTTATGCTTGAGGGTTTTGATATTGGATGTGTACAAGGCTTGGCATTTTATAGATTACCCTTCATGCAACTGGTATTTAAAAACATATTCTCAGGCTGGGCATGGAGGCAGAGACTTTAAACCCAGAACTTGGGAGACAGAAGTAGGTGGGTCTCTGTGCATTCAAAGCCAGACTGGTATATAATGAGCATCAGGTCATCCAGGGTTACACAGTGAGACCATTTAAATAAATAACAGATGGATGGATGGATGGATAGATAGATAGATAGATAGATAGATAGATAGATGATAGATAGATGATAAAATCACAATGAATGAATAAAATAGTTTTAAAGAATTAAAGGAAAACACACTCTTCTTCTGTGTGTATATTGTCTGCTGCCCATCATGAAACTGCGGCAGAGGCATGGGATACTCAGTCGCCATTAGACTGTAAACCCTCTCTCAGATGTTAGCATTGTTCTCCCCTCTGTGTGACAAAATACGAAAGCAACGTCCAGAAAAGATCATTTTGCAAGGTGGTTGCTGTGCTTTGAATATTGTCCGCCCCAAATCTTACACTAAAATTTAACGGCCACAGTAGCAATGACAGATAAAGCCTGTGAGAGATGACGAGACAACCTTCATGGGTAGAGCAGGTGCCATCATAAAGACCCGTTTGCCCCTGGCTTGTGTTCTCTTTCAACACCTGCCATTGGACGTTGCCAGACCTTGCCAGATGCCTGCTTTGGATTTTGATGCTAGACTTCTTAGCTTCCAGAGATGTGAGCCAACAAACGCTGTTCTTTGTGAATTAGCTAGTATCAGATACTCTGCTGTAGACGCAGAGAATGGATTAAGACAGTGGTCTACGCATGACCGTCGAAAGCTGGCTAAAGCCTTGTTTGAGACACAAACTTAAGAGGCAAAATCTCCTCCAGAGGTTTCTGGGGAAGCAGCCGTTGTAGAAAAAGAGAACTAACCAATCCGCTCAAACTGTTCATTCTTTCAAAGGCCAATATGGTACAGTGAATGAATAATTCATTAACTTCAGTTGCTTTTTTTAGGATTCATAAATTTGTCACAAATACAAAAAGCACTTTAAAACACACATGCACACACACTATGCACCCTCAGTTCATTCAAGTGTAAGTGTATGCCTGTGTTCTCCACGATAGGAAATTAATATCTGTTCCATATTCAAAACTTCATCATATTCCCATAACAACGTCATTGTACTGATTTACTCAATTACTTTCCTGGTACTAGAAAATAATATTTTCTTATTATTTCTATGACAAGAGAACAAATTCACAACAGAGAAAAACAAACTGGCAACATTAAAATAACTACACAATCTTGACCTTGTTTTTATATGGTTATTATTTAACTCAATTGCATGTGGTGTAAAATTGTTCGGTTTTAAATGGTGCGTAGATCATAACAAAGAACAAATTACATGGCGTTAATACAGAAAGTAAGTGAGAAACTCTCCTTAAATTTCATGATTTAAATTCTGCTTTGAATACTTGGAAGCCACCGACAGATTTTGAACAAGAGACATCTGATTTTCTAGGCGATAGGGGAAAAAAATCTCTGGCTTTCCTTTATCCATTGCGAGCATGCAGATTGAAATTGTGGGCAAAGAACTGAAAAGGAATTTTTATTAGCCAACACTGGAATTCACAAAGCAACAAAACAGACCAGAAATCTTTATCAAATGATGCTAAACAGTCGGTTTGGGGTGCAGTGTCCTGAAATACTGAATGGCATTTGCCTGCTCTGCCAGATTTGCACAGGAACAGCGCCTCCTGCTGGCATTATCACGAAATCCACCTTTAACATAGTTTCTGGATACACTGATGGGTTTTTTCGCCCTATTTAGGATAAAACAGGACTTTTCTTTTTTAATTTTTTTTTTATTTATTGTACACACCAACCACAGTTTCCCCTCCCTCCTCTACTTCAGTTTTTTCTCCCACCTTCTTTCTAACCTTCCCCCCATCCACTCCTCAGAAAGGGGAAGGCCTCCTATGGGGAGTCAACAAAGCCTGGCATATCAAGTTGAGACAGGACCAAGCTCCTCCCCACTGCATTAAGGCTGAGCAAGGCATCCATCTCTGTGGGTTCCTCCATCATGATCTTGACCCCCCACCCCCTTTGTTAATACAAATCCCTCCTCCCTCTCTTCGACTCAACTCCCAGAGCTCGGCCCAGCACTTGGCTGTGGATCTATGCATCTGTTTCCATCAATTACTGGATGAAGGCTATCCGTTGATGATGAGGGTAGTCACCAATCTGATTACAGGAGAAGGCAGGCACCCTCTCCACTGTTGCTCAGAGTCTTAGCTGGAGTTATTATGCTCCCATAATACTCAGCTAAAGAACCTGGCCTGTGGCAGACAATGTTTATGAGAGCATTTGTTATGTGTCTTCTACAGCTCTGTGCCAATTTCATTCTTACAATGGCCTCATGGGGTGGGTTTTATTATTATGCCCATTTTTCCGATGAGGGAAGCAACTCAGAGAACATAAATAACATACAGGATCAGAGAGTAGCATGCAAACCAGGTGATCTAGCTCGCAGCCCGGATGTTCTTAAAGTCAGTGACTTTCTCTCAGCACCGCCTCCCAGAGCTGTTGTCAGTCCTTTCTGCAAATACCCTGTGTACCATGAGCTCCTTCAGTGAAATCCTAAGAGAGCTCCATTACCTTTCTCCTTGAGAATAACCCTTCCAGTAACATCAAGGCAAAAGAACAGTTACTATTAGCCGGACGGTGGTGGTACATGCCTTTAATCCCAGCACTCGGAAGGCAATGGATCTCTGTGAGTTCAAGGCCAACCTGGTCTACAGAGTGACTTCCAGGACAGCCAGGGGCTACACAGGGAAATCCTATCTAAAATTTAAGAAAAAAAAAAGTTGCTACTCCAAGTCATCATCCCCAGCACCTAGCACCCAGCACCTTCAGGTGCAAGCTTCTCTTTGAGAGAAGGGTCTAAGCTGGCTGCTGCCCTGTGTTGTTTGTGGCTTTCTGCTGCTCCACCACTTGATGGTGTGGCTTGTCTCTAAGAGGTCTCTGAGCAGATAGAAAGGGAGAGTACGGTATTGAGAGATTTCCTTGCCTGTAGTCTCCCAGCATTGTGTCACTCTGGCCACACCTATTAAACTGACCACTGCCTGGGGAGAGCCTCTGTGAGCTCGCTGAGAGCCCCTTGGGACTTGGCTCACACCCTGTAGAACCCTTTGTGGGTTGAGCCTTCTGATAGCCCCCTAAATCTCCCCTTTGTTGCTAATGCTCTAAAATCCATTGCCATAGACGATCATTCGTGCTGAGCTCTAGTCCAGGCACCCCCACTCTCGTGAGTCCCTTTTGAGGGTGGTCTGGCAGTGCTTGCTCCAGCCCACTGTCACTCGGCTTTCTTGTTGCCATGACAATACCTGACACAAAGAACTTAGGAAAGAAAATCTATCTTTTATCTCTGCCTTCAGAGGCTTTAGTCTGAAGGCCTCTGCCTGAACACCCTAAGTGGGTGGTGTGGTAGAGAGCGTGCCAGCAGGAGCCCATGACAGAGTGGGTTCTTCATCGTGAACAGGGAGCCAAGAAAGAGGAAGGGGCCGAGGACTAGCTTATAGCCTTCAAAGACACATCCCCAGTGGCCTGATTCCTCCTAAAGATATGCCCCACCTCCTAAAGTTCCAACCACCTTGCAAAATAGCACCGCCAAGCATTCAACGTATAAGCCAGTGGGGGCCATATTGTGTTCAAACTCTAAAACCCACCATAGAGAAAGTTAGTCCTTTGTCCTATGTCTGGCAAGACTATACAGCTATTTTCTAAGACTCAGCCTGTACCCTGCAACACCAAACTGATTTTCATTTTTCCTTTCCCACTACTTCCAATGCCATGCTATCTGCACTGCAGAAGGCACAGACACAGAACTTGGCGTGGTCTCGAAGTCCTCACACTTCACTTACAGTCAGGAGCACACCCTTCGCGCCCTCATATTGCCGCATAGCGTAGCGTAGCATAGCATAGCACAGCACAGCATAGTGTAACATAACAACAGCCAAGCTCTGTAATGTCTGTCTACCTTTCCACTTTATCATAAGGTCTCTTTGAAAGAGCTGGAGCTACTGAAATCAAAGGACACCTCCAGATTCAAATCCTTGATTACCTTTGGAATTCACAACTCCATGACTCTCCCTTATCCTGTCTGAGCCACCTGAATGTGTAGAAGTCACAGCTGTGCTTAAGCTATGCAGTTGATTGGCAGGGAATGATGTCATAGCATTTCGGGTTAAAACCTTGAAAAGCAGATGCTGAGATCCAAGGATCCAAGGAGTTTTGGATCGGCATCCGTGGATTAAAAAGGAAAGGAGCAGTATTGGGCAGAAGGAAAGGTCTTTAGGACAGGCTGTGGCAAGACCTCAGCAGCACTTGGGAGCACTTATTGCCCATCAGACTGGATGCACATGGGGTCAAAAGACTTCAAAGTCTTAAGATCGCCATTATGGCCAGCCAGGCCACCAAGTGAGGCTGTCCTTGACAACCTGAGGCATAGTCCGAGGCTTTCTGTGGACAGCAGGCCAGCAAGTGCTCCATTTACGGGAGTCTGAGACATGCAGTTCTGTCCGGCATCAAAGTGAACTGAAGGCATAAGTCACTAACAAGGCCACACCAGTTTGGAGTTATGATTAATAGGGTGTTATTTATTTAAAGGGGAAAAACTTATAGATCACCGTCTCAGACAACAGCCATCTGCACAACCAGGAAGGGAGTCTAGTCTCCAGCGGAGCAGGAAGTGAAGAGAGCCAGCAGAGGAAATAGCCGCTTTTTTAAAGGGAGAGAGACCACGCCGCAATGGGCTGGTATCACAGCAGCTATTAGTTGGAGGGGTGGAAGGACCTCCCGCAACACCTCCCCCTTTTGTTTAAGTAAGAGAGTTCTAAACCTACTATGAAATTATATACAATAAGTACAAATAT
>NW_026067910.1:6526869-6549777 GCF_014885135.2 Alexandromys fortis | reverse complement strand
TAGCCGCTTTTTTAAAGGGAGAGAGACCACGCCCCAATGGGCTGGTATCACAGCAGCTATTGGTTGGAGGGGCGGAAGGACCTCCCGCAACAGTGAACACTTAGGCTCTCCTCGGCTCCACTCGCGCCGGAGAGAACATGGAGCCCAGAAAGAAAGGACCGGCTTTCCAGTTTATTCCTCTTGTTAGAATGCCCAGCTGGTTCACAAGATGTGAGCCTTATGAAATGTAGAGGGTGTCTGCAGTGAGATGTCTGCTCCTGGAGGCAAGGAGGAGACAAAGGGAATCCACAAACTTCTCTCAACACGGAGCTGCTGCCCATCATGGCAAACGGCAAGCACCATCACAGTTGGCACACCCCCATCCACATGCTTCTGCCTCTCACCTCCAGAAGCGGAGAGGGACTCCCAAATCTCGTGGACTATTTGTATGGAAGCGACAAATACACCAACAGGATAAGCCAGTTGCCAGACACAGCTGTACCGTACATCCTTTTTGTTCTCTTCAATTCTATGTTTACAGAAACTGATTTAACAATAGAGCCAAATTATTTAACACCTCTATGCAATTAAAAGACAACTTTTCACAGGTGCCTCACTGAACAATGTAAGCAGTTCTACGAATGATGTACGAGAATGCTGGTTTCCACAGATATTTGGAGGGAAATGTTAAAGACTATTCTGGGGCAACATCAAGGCAGTTAAAGCGTTGACTTAATTACAAACGCTGCTCAAACAGAGGGCCAGGTGGAGATGGGGGCAGGTATTAAAAAAACAGCCTCAGGTACTCACTTTTCTGGCTCAAGAAAAGTCACAAAGCCCCCAAACTCTACTCTTCCATATGCTCAGTTGTGGCACTCCCGTGCTGTGAGCATGGGAACACGCAGGCCGACCATTCTTCATCGTGGGCTATTTATGGGAAACCAAAGTGTAAGGGATGCTGGCTGAGCAGGTGGGTTTTAGAAAAATATTTCCCTAGTTGCTTTAACCCATGCGAAATTCAAAACTGAAGAAAGCAACATGATGCTAATTAAAGCTGCAGCTCAGACTTTGCCAAAACTGCTGGCTTTGATGAATGAGCCTTTCAAAGCCTCCCCAGCTTGTGGAAGGTCTACCAGCCAGCAAGCACCTCACACAAACACTCTGTAATCAAAGTGCCTTATTCTGCCACTGAGAGGTAAGCCCCCATGTTACTTTAGAAAGAATAACTATAAAGATCACTATTTAACATTTCATTTTAAAAATCAAAGATATTCCAGAATGAAATCTGCAAAAGATGTATAACCACTCCAGATGTTATGAATCACTGGTGGCGAGAGCCTTGACTCTGGGAAATACGACTTGGCATTTCTGGGCAGAGCTCACTGAAGACCAGAGATTGAGCAAGCTGAGAAGACTGAATTATCAAGGAGCGCCAGAGAGAGTGCAGACAAAATGGTGGGAAGCTTGTTAGTTCTGGCGCTGAGTGTGTTCCGTTTCCTTTTAGAGCACAGGTCAGACGTGGGAAGCCCTGCTCATTTGCAGCAAAAGAACGCCCTTCAGACGGGTGGGATCGGAGGATCAATGACACAAAGCAGCATTGACCTGTGTAAGTCGTGAGCTCTGGGGAAAAGCCTGCTGGCGCCTCTGCTCTTCTGCTTGCGTCCTTCTGCAAGAACAGCAGGGGAGCGGCTGCCAGGCTTCGCTTTATTTCTGTCAGCCCGGATCCCTGATTATCCAGCCTCCTGGTGACCTTTTCTTACCCACGTGTAACCATCATCCTGAAGACAGGAGGATCACTCATGCCTCTTCTCATATTTTTCTACGTTTGTTTGACCAAAACTTTTACAGTGTTTTGGGCATTTAAACTTTAAGTTAATGGAATAGTACCATCTATATCACTCTCGGCGGTGCTTTTCTGTTAAAACAAAGTAACCTGGGATGAATTCTCCATAGTTCATCTTTTCTCTTCCTGATAGATATTTGGGTAGTTTTAATTTTGCTCTTAAAAAAAATCAATTCTAGCAGTGCCATACGTGGTTTCATGTCCCTTGAGCACAGGTGCAAGGGTTTTCAAGAATTTATACTTCAGAAGAAATCAGCAAATTTAATTATGTGATATTACCATGTAAAAATGCTACCACCTGTGGAGTGCCTCTTCCCTGCAAGGACATACTTAAAGCTTTCACTGGGTCCCCACAGACCTTGGGATATACTTTAGAACAGGTCGTGCTGGGGCATTAAGTATCTCTATGTATATTTTGCATGTTATTGTCATTTATACTTCGCCGATGAGGAAGCGGAGGTGCGCGCTTATTTGAACTAGGGTCTGTTTAATGTCACAGATAGCAAAGGAGGAGGCTCCTTCTGGAGTCTATGCTTTTAGATACTAAGCTTTCTTACCTCTTAGCTCCAAAGTCTACAGAGGAACTAAAGCCCATAGACCCCCCAAGACCTGCCAAATGTAGCCATTTTGGCCAGTGTTAGATACAGATCCTTTCAACATCACTTTTATTTTTACTTTCCCAACTAGAAGCTGGGCTACATTTTGTACATTCATTGGTCATTTAGATTTGTACTCCTGCTGTGATTGACTATTAAAATGGACCTTTTTGTGTTTTTAAATTGGACCATTTCTTTTATTCTTATACTAATTCTTTTGTGAATTTTATTTATTGTCTTTTTCAATCTCTTGGCTGTATTTGAACATATTAAATGCCTTTCAAAACAGTACTGTTCCTCAGTTTTCTATGACTCATTTTTCTGTGTCTTGAGGTCTTAATGCTTATAAAGCTCTTCCCTGTACAGAGACTGGAAAGATGCTCAATTGTATTCTCTCTTAAGAGTTTTAAATGTATCCTTGCTGTCTATTTCTTGGACCTGAAATTACTTTGAATTTATCTGGTGTGCTTCCACATCATGGTGCTATGTAGTAAGGACCACCCTTTCTCTGCTGAGTCCAGGTGGAATTGCTGTCATGGGCTTACTGTTCATGATGGATTTGGGAGTTTTGTAATTCCCCTTTGCACCAGTTCATTCCATTGATATTTCTGGTCATGTCTGGGGAAGGTGGAGCATCAACTCTGTTGCTGTTACTTCATAGCAAATCTTCAAAGCTGAAGGCAAGCCTGTGCTCCCTTGCCTCCTTCAAAACTGCTTTTTTCCTCTTCATCCATCATGTGAGAAGCCTCTTGACTTCCAGCATAAGAATTTCAGGATCAGTCTGTCATGTTCCATTGGGGTTTTGCTGCATTTATAAGGTTTCCAAGGTTATTCTAGAAAGAATACAGCATCAGTTCTTTGTATTTGCTAGCACAGTATATCATCCTATGGCTAGATGGTTTTGTTTTTTTTTTTTTTAAAAAAAAAAAAAAAGCTAAGTTCTTCAGGTAGCATATTTTAGTATTCTGTATGGACAATTTGCACATATATCTATATATATCCAAAGATTATAGTGTTACTCTCAAGAGGGAATCTGTTTTTCTTTTCTGTTTTTCTCTGCTTATTTTGATGTGGTAATATAAGTGATTTTTGCATGTTTATCTTTTGTATAGCAAATTTGATGAACTACTGTACTTTGTCTAGTAATTTACTCTACAGCTAGGTTTCCTGGTGTGTTCTCTTTGGTTTTGGAAGCTAAGCAGGGATAGAGTTAGTTAGATTTGAATGGGATATCTAACCATTTGTCTGCAAGGTCATTTGTTTTTTAACATAACCACTGCGGTGAAACATTGTAGAAAATGGAGCCTTAACCTAACTTATACAGCATTTCTCTTTTCTTTTTTTGGTAGTAAATTGGCTATGATTTCCAATGAATATTTTTTAAATTTTATTTAACATATCTATGTATGTACGTATGTATATGTGTATGTATGTATGTATGCACACATGTGCCCATATGCATGTGTGTACATGTGTGTGTTGGCATGGATGTGTGCACACCACGGTACATGTGCGGAGATTGGAGGGCAACTTTTGGAAGTCAGCTTTCCTCTTCCCCTTTGGGCACCAGAGAATCAAGCTGAAACTCTCAGGCTGGCACAATGAGCGTGTTGACCCCCTGCAGCATTCCACCAGCTCCAGGGAAATCTTAAACTTAGAAAAAGAGGGGAATATGCTCAAAATTGCTAGGCTTCTGTTAGATTGGCAGGTCAGTCTTAAATGACAGCACACAAAAAAAATCTTAATCTGGTAAGGAAAGAGAATGCAGTCATCTAAATTTTGAAAGTGGTTTGGCTGACAATGAAGAGTGAAAGTTAACTCTTCATTTTTTCTCGAGGTGACTTTCATTACCTCTTCAACTTGAAATGCTTAACAAAGCTCTCCACCAGTATGCGAGTGGTAGGGCCATTAAAAGGAACCACAGACCGCTCGGCACATCTCTATATATTTACCTCTGGAAACAAATGAGCAAACACCAAACTGCATTCAAAATGCAGCCGCTCAATGTTAGCATCACCAGTTATATTATTTGAATTTCCTCTATTCATATGGAGGATCATCTATACAAACATTGATTCCACATTGGATTTCTTTCCAATTTGGAAGAGTCCTCTCCTTGAACTGAGATGTAAGCCAAAGAAAGGGGAGACTAGTCCCTCGTCTTGTAGACATATAGTACGAATACTTGCGTCTCCCTGCAATTCAAACTCATTAATCATTAATTATAGAACAAACCATCAGTACTGTTATTTCAGTCTTTCAGATAGACAAATATTCATAGGGTAAAGAGCAGCCTAGGCTACAAAGTGAGCTGCACCCTAGCCAAAGCTACATAAGGAGTCTGCCTCAAAAAAAAAAAAAAGTGGAAGAAAGAGTTTGGTAGACAGGCTGGGCAGTGGGAGTGTCATATCAATCTGTTGCTTTCATTGGTTAAAGAAACTGCTTGGCCTGATAGGTTAGAACATAGGTGGGTGGAGTAAACAGAACAGAATACTGGGAAGAAGGGAAGTGAGCTCAGACTCCATGCTGCTCCTCTCCAGGGCAGATGCGATGGAGCAAGCAGCCAGGTCAGACATGCTGAATCTTTCCCAGTAAGACTGGTGCTACACAGATTATTAGAGATGGGTTAAAGCAAGATATGAGAATTAGCCAGAAGAGGCTAGATATAATGGACCAGGCAGTGTTTAAAAGAATACAGTTTGTGTGTTGTTATTTCGGGGCATAAGCTAGCCAGGCAGCCAGGAGCTGGATGGCAGGAACACAGCCCGCAGCTCCCTTAAACAGAATGGCGCCCAACATGGGACTGAGGGAAGGCAGAAGCAGGCTGGTCTCTGTGAGTTCAAGGCCATCCTAGTCTAGAGAGTCAGTTCTAAGACACCCAAGGCTATGCAGAGAAATGCAGTCTCAGAAAACTGAGAGAGAGAGAGAGAGAGAGAGAGAGAGAGAGAGAGAGAGAGAGAGAGAAGGAAGACATAAACATTCTAGAACATTTTATATTTTAAAGCATTATCTTTTAATAAAACAATTCTATTTCTTTATTCATCTTCTGAAGAATACTCAAATCAGTACACAAGCATGGGTACTTTTAGGTTTTCTGTGGAATTATATTAAATAGTTATGATGTTTGGGATTTTGTTTTCTAACCTCCTCGGACACCACATGACCATAGTACACTTACATCATGCAAGCAAAACATTCCTACACATAAAATTTTTAAAAATATAGATTTTTTTTCAAAACCAGAGAATATTAGGAGAAACTACATCTCTAAAGA
Organism: Alexandromys fortis; assembly: GCF_014885135.2. Classification (NCBI taxonomy): domain Eukaryota; kingdom Metazoa; phylum Chordata; class Mammalia; order Rodentia; family Cricetidae; genus Alexandromys; species Alexandromys fortis. Next base: position 6,544,085 of record NW_026067910.1, on the reverse strand, counting down.
ATATACACAGACTTCTTCCTCTCATTATTCCCTGAGCCATACAGTACAACTGGTGACACCATATGGATGTTCTTCTGTGTGTTACAAGTAGCCTAGGGTGATTTAAGTTCTTCAGGAGGAATTCTGTAGGCCACGTGTAAATAATTCATTATTCATTAAAAGCACCTGAGTATCCAGGGGTTATGGTAGCTGTGGGTCCTGGAATTATCATCGATACTGAGGGATGACTGGAGATGAGATAAGACTTGGAGAGATGTTCGTGAGATACAGTTTAAATGGCAAAGCAATTTATAGAACAGTATGTGATAAATATCTCACATAAGTATATCATAAATGCATAAGCAATTAGAAATATGTGCATTAAGTAGTTAGCAGTGAATCTACGTGGGAGGATGAGCTATCCATTTGAGCATTAAACACATACTTTGACTTTTATGTCACAGAACATTTTATCACTTTATAATCAAAACACAACCAAGATACTCCTTTTTAGATAGGGGTTGGCTCCAGTACAAGTTTTACAATGGAATTAAATGATATTATATGTATGTTTAATAGAATAACACTGGCTTATAATAACATTTTATAAAGCATATTAAATATGTTATCATAGCAAAAACTTCAGTAATTCCCTCTACTCAGTCTTACTTCTAAAGCATGCTAGAGCTACAAACACATAGCAAGGTCTTTATGGAAGCAAAATAGAAGTTACTGGAACCTTCTACTAGAACCCGCTTCCTTTTCTCCTTGAACTTTTGGCTCCTTTATGGTTTCAAGTAAAGCTATGAATTTTTTTCACTGAATAGTGACTTCACTTGTGGATGATAATGTCTAAGTTTATATTGTTAATCACTTGTATTTGAGATTTCTTTTTCCTACTTCAATTAATTAGCCTTTAGGGCAAGCAAAACACATTTTGTGTGTCAAGCATCTAACAGATTTCATTAAGCTTTTGAAGAGCAGACTGGCAAGGAAACACTATATAAAAGCAAGCCAATATAAAGGCGAAGGAAACACAATAATCAGGACAATATTGTGGCTTTGCATGTTGATTGATTTGTTTTTATAGAATCGGTTATTCGGTTTATGACAGCAAGCATAGCCTTGTCTACACTCAAACAGCAATTATGTATGTAAAATGGAGAAGGTTTCACTAAAGACATCTCTACTGCCACAATACACTTGTGAATAAGCCTGTTCATCAAAGACATACCAGGCTTAAGGCAGCCAGTTCTGAAAACCTTCCTTTGTGTCAGGTTAACTCAGAGACAGAACACATCTATCCCTGGAGCCTGACCCTTTTACTGTAGGCTAAGAGGCACAGCTCAGAATGGAGAATATAGTGAATAGAACCTGAGAGTAATGTTTATCTAGATGTGGTCCACCTGACTTTGTATCAAATTGTCTTCTTAGACACTAATTAGGACACCAAACTGTATCCACACTGAACCATGGTTGTAAAGGAATAGCCACTCGATTTTAATCTGGCTTAATAAGAAGTCTGGAGTAGGTGCCTCTGGGCTGAGGCTAGCTCAATGATGTAAGTGCTTGGTGCACTGTCTAGACAGCTGCAGCTGCTTCAAGCATCATGACTTTAGTGCATAACTCCAAAGCAGAAAGATGAGAAAGAACACAAAGAGATCCTTCTCCCCACCTGACTCTAGATTTGTTTTCTGCCAAAGATCTGTGAAGAGTGTTTATCAAATCTCCCAGGTGACTCCTTATGTTCCACCAGCCAGATCTCTAAACTAAGCTTGGCAAAGGAGAACAGCATTGCTGTGGTTGACTTAATTAATTTGTGATTCATCCCTTGAAACTGAGCAAGCCACAGTTTAAACAAAACAACACTCCATTAGCAAAGATATAGAGAAAGCAATCGGTGAGCACACTGTCAGCAAGAAGTGAGATAGAAGAGTCCTGTATCATTGGATGAGGCAGCCCCTTAGCTGCCTGATGTTTAATCCACAAGTTCCTTCCTAAAATACATTCCTAGTAGTGAGTAGTGGGAGTACAGCTCACTGGTAAAATACTTGCCTCAAAGATGTGAGGCCCTCGCCCCAATTCCCAGTGTGCAAGAAACAAAGGAGTTAAAATGCATTCCTGGAGCCGCTGGCATATTCCCAGAAATGGGCATAGTTTCAGAGAAACGGTGTCAGAAAAATTGAACCTAAGCATGTTCACTACCTGCCATTTAACACTCTGAAATGGTGGTGACCACAGCAGCCTGTCATTAACAGAGTTATGGAAGAAGCTGACCACTGTATGTATGATACGTCTGCATAAACACAGCCAGAGCAGTGTGTTACACACTGTGCTCTGCTCCTGCTCTCTCCCGCACAAAAAGCAATCACTGTACCTGATAAAAACAAGCACCTATTTTCTCAGGCAGCCATAACACACTTTTGGGTTAGTGTATGAGGAGAAGGTGTACCAGCCAGTGTCAGACTAGCCCATTCCCTAGACTAGACAATCTTAGCTAAGTTTGATATACTAAGCCAATTTTTGCTATGTTCCTGCATGCTCTTTTTAAAAAAAAATAGAGGCTGGTGAGGTGGCTCAGTGGTTAAGAGCACTGACTGCTCTTCCAGAGGACCTGGAGTTCAATTCCCAGCACCCACATGGGAGCTCATCACTGTCTGTAATTCTAGTTCCAGGGTACGTGATACCTATGGCAAAATGCCAATGCACAAATTAAAATATATATACATATATAATAGGCAAAAATGTTACAAGTTTATGAATATAATAGCTTATTTATGTAATATTGAGTGTTTACTGCATGCCAGTGACTAAGCTAAGTGATGTCCATGTACACAAAGATGCATGCACACACACACACACACACACACACACACTCAAGTCTAATCTTAATGTTTTGCAAGAGTCTTGAGTCTTCTGAGGTTGTTGCCTCTATATTACTTGATTCTGAAAAGAGAAAATTGTGACCATGTGAGGCTAGCCTGCCACTAGAGAAGCTTGTATTCACCCAAATCTGTCTGACTAGCAAGTGATGAGATGTCTCCCACGCTTGACTTTCTTGTATTGTCAATTGTGCAAATCAGAACGAGAAAAACAAGACCTAGGTGCCATGGCATCATCAGAATTATATACTTTAGAAGAGATGCTGTTAGGGAAAAATGCAGAGGGAACAACCTTGCAATAACTTACCTCAACGCTCAGCTGCCAAGAATGGTAACTGGGATCTGGGACCTGGGATCTGCTTCTGTCGTCCTCGCCTTATAAGCAACCATGTGTGAGTGTATCTCCAGCCACATTGACCAGGCTGATGTCCAAGCTGATGTCCAGACTGGCGATGCCTGCTGAGATTTCTACTACCTAGATCAAAGCATCCAGCCTGAGGACCAGATGCCAAGTGTTAAGACCATTGAGGAAGGAGATGACTCTTTCAACACCTTCTTCAGAGAGAATGGCACTGGCAAACATGTGCCCAAGCAGTGTTTGTAGACCTGAAACTCAAAGTTATTGATGAAGTTCACACTGATACCTGCCTCCAGCTCTTCATACCTGGAGCAGCTCATCAAGGAACATGCTGCCAATAACTGTGCCTGTGGACACAACACCATCAGCAAGGAGATCACTGACCTTGTCTTGGACCTAAATCACAAGCTCGTTGACTATACAAGTCCTCAGGGCTTCTTAGCTTTCCACAGCTTTCTTTGGTGGGGGAACTGGCTCTGGGTTCATCCCCCTGCTGAGAGACTGGCTCTGTTCTTTCTGTTGATTGCAGAAAGAAGTCCATCATCAGGAAGTAGGAAGATAGACGAATGTTTGAACTCTGCAGCCTTGTTTCCAGGACAGAGCTAAGGAAATGGTACCACCCACTTTTAGTGTGGGATTTCCTTCTTCAAGTAACATAAGATCTCACAAGCCTGCACACAGGCTAAATAACCTCTTGCAGGTGTCCCTGGTTTGAGCGGTGAGTGTTGTTGGGGAATATTATTTCAAGGTGTGTAACTTTTGTTTATGCTGCACTTGTTTAACTCTACAAAGCTGTGATTCTTTGCCTGTCTAAAACACCTGATGGTCCTATGAACAGCCAATAGCGAGGCAGGAGCAAGGACAGGCAGGGTTGGCAGGCAGAGATTATAATTAGAAGGAAACATGAAGCACAACAAGAGAACAAGGAGAGGAGGACATCAGTGGCCAGTTTATCTAGTTAGTCACAGAGAAAGAAAGAAAGTAAAACATATAGAAGTAAGATGAAAGCCCAGAGGGAAAAAGTAGAATAATTTAAAATAAGAAAAGCTGGCAAGCCAAGCTAAGGTCAGGCATTCATAACGAAAAATAAACCTCCATGTGTGATTTATTTGGGAGCTGAGTGGCAGGCCCCTCAAAAAGCCAAAGAAGTAAAAACAACCACAACAGGGTGTCTCATAGGAGATTCTAGATTTTTTTCATGTTGACAATTAATATTAATGATTATAGTATCATAAAAGGAAAGGAAGAAACCTTGGGGATGAAGGTTGTTGTTATGGCTATTGCCTTGATTGGTAGTTTTGAGGTGTGTGTGTGTGTGCATGTGTGTGTGTGTGTGTGTGTGTGGTGTGTGTGTATGTGAATGATCAGCAAGTTCCACACCTTAAATACATTCATTTATGGCCACCCATGCAATATCAGTCATGGGTTCCAGTAAAGGACATAGACATATCTAGAGAGATATATGATAGATAGTAACAGAGACATTATTTAAGTATATTTTATAAGTAATAAACACATATTTATTTTAATTGAAAATAGATTTTCTTCATACAATATATTATGATCATGACTTCCCCTCCCCAACTCTTCCCAGGTCCTCCCACCCCTCCACCCATCCAATGCCAAGCTTTCTTTCTCTCTCTCTTTAGAAAGAAAACAGGCAAATAAAAAAAAAAAACCAAACAAATGAGAATTTTAAAAAAATAGAAGGAGCACAAGAAATACACACAAAGAAACTCACAAAAACATAAATCAGAAACTATAATATACAATCAAAAGACTAGTATGATTTTTAAAAATGCCCAAATAAAGCATTATTAGACCAAAAAAGCTACAAAAGTACTACTGAATTTATTTTGTGTTGCCATTTACTACTAGCCATGTGGGCTACACTTAAGGGGGGTTTATATGCTCAGTGAGACTCCATTGCAGAAAATTAATTTTTCCTTTGCACGCAGGTGTCAGTTGGAGACAGCTTCTCGGTTAAACATGGGAGCTCATGTCCACTCACCCTCTCAGCTCTGGGATGCCATCTGCCTTGGATCTGTGCAGGTCCTGTGCATGCTGCCACAGTCCCCGCTCATATGTGCACCAATCCTGTTGTGTCTGGAAGACATGATTTCCTTGGTGTCATCCATCCCCTCCGGCTCTTATGATCCTCCTGCCTCTTCAGCATAGCTTCTGGCGCTCTGAGGGGAGGGGTTCAATAAAGCCACCCCATTTAGAAATGAATGTTCCAACATCTCTCATCCTCTGCACATTGTCCATTTGAGGCTGTGTTTGTTCCCATATACTTCAGGAAGAAGATTTTCTGATGATGGATGAGCAAGGCACTGATCTATAGCAGAATGTCATTAGAAGACATTTTTTTGCTATGTTCTTTAGCAGAAAAATAATATTTGGTTTTTCAGAAAACCCACGGTATATCTAGTCTCAGGTTTGGGGGGACAAGATGGGTAAGGGAATAATGATGGTGGTGATGGGAGACAGAGGATGGATGGATAGATAGATAGATGATAGATAGATAGATGATAGATAGATAGATAATAGATAGATAGATAGATAGATAGATAGATAGATAGATGGATGGATAGATAGATAGGTGATAGATAGATAGATAGATAGATAGATAGATAGATAGATAGATAGATAGATAGAGGCAACTAGAAAGATAGATGATACACAGACAGAAAGACAGAGAGAAATGATAGACAGACGACAAATAGAGAGATAGTAGCAAATCATTAGCAATTGTTTAAGTGACTGTGTCAGAACATTCACTCAACTGTTCTGTCAAATATTTGGACTATTTGAAAGTCTTCATGATCACAGTTGGGTAGAATGAAAAGGAAAATATCCATACCTGTTGGATCCCTCTGATAAATTAATTCTCACCTATACTTTTTGTTGGGTTTCCCTTGGGATTTCACTGTATTTGATCCATCTAGAGGACAGGCATGGTGGCTGGAACCACAAGAGATCTTGTCCTGAGAGGCAAAGGCATCTTCTGGGAAGACCTCATATCAGACAAGACAGAAATAATAAAAAGTATAACGTTCTTAAATTCATAAAAACTCAGATTTGTGAAAAGTATATTACTTGCTATGGCTCACCTTTCACGAGCCTTCTGTGTGACTAATACTGAAGGAAAGTCTAAGCCATGGGAGCCAAACGTGACTTTCCCTTGTAGTAAATGTCTTTCAAGTAAAGGTTTGTTCCCTTTAAAGTAAATATTTGGCTTGAGGGATTTTTGTTCCCACCTCCACCTCTTCTTATCTCTTCTTTTCTTCCCATGTATCAAAACATCAGAAGTAGTTCACACTATGTTTTGGCCTTCAGCAAAGAGATTTTTAGGCTGCATGCTGGGCTCCAAGGGCCTGAGGATTCTGTCCATGATGTTTCTCATCTCTTCTCACTGTTGGCATCCACCTGCTGTTCTTTAGTCCTTACTAAGTCTCCCTGTGGGGTGGCTGAGCTACTATTGTGCCTTGCTGGTATCTGTCACTGAGAATACAGTAGTGCAAGTCACTGAGCTGGACCAGCTCTGATGCCCTTCATCTTGGCCTGAGGCCTCTTTTTGGTCACTCACTCCATTTTTCTGCATTTGTACTAGGAAGTGAAGCCGCTCTCTGTGAATTGATCTGCAGTAGGAGATTGCAATGCTTCTTGCAGTGCCCTCTACAGTATGAAATTGCAATGCTTGCCGCAGAGCCCACTGCTGCTCCTCTGCTTCCACGCTCATCTGAGGGTCTTAGGGCTGGAACAATAAGTCGTCACAAGCAGTTCTGAAAACAACAGAAATGCATTCTTTCACAGTCCTTGAGGCTACAAGTATAAAATCATCATATGATACAATTAGTTCCTTCCGAAGTCTCCAAGGAAGAATTGGCTTGGGTTTTTCCTAAGTTTCTGGTAGCTACCAACAACTCTTGTTATTCCTGGGATGAGGGCTACCTAACTCCATTTTCTGCCTGCACATTCACACGACCCTTCTTCCCTCTCTAGGAGCCCTTTGCTTTTATATGGACCCTTGTCTATAATCTCCTCCCCAGGTGAGACACAAAAAGCCTTATCTTAAGTATGTCTGCAAAGACCCTCATTCCAAATACGGCCACATTCAGAAGTCCCACTGGACATATCTTCAGGAGACTGCAATTTAATCCATTATCACTTTGAATTCAGAGTGTCTCTAGTCTTAGTATCTTCCAAGACTATGCAGGAGAGAGAAGAACAAGCTACCAATATTCTGACTCCTTTGGATCCCTCCGTGGGTTTCTGTGGTCTCTGTGCACCTTCCAAGGTGTAAAGCCAAGAGGCCTAGAAAATGCTACCTCCTGTCTCACTACTCATAGGATCAAAGCCAAAAAAAAAAATAAGATAAAGTCTAGCAGGCATTTTAGTAAGCACTCAATAAATATTCTCCATCATTATAATGCTAATTACCTTTGTACTGTGGTAATTATGTAAAATTAAATTTTGCTAATAAAATTATCTTACATGATACATCAAAAACAACCACTGGCAAGTTGTCAACAGATGTAACATTTCCAGTTTTATAGGCCTACTGTTGGTTCTTATATAGACTAAGCATAACTGAAATCAAGTTATAAGACATAAAATCTTGAAGTTTTTCATAAAGGCAAATATCACAATGGAAATCTGTTACTGAAGATCTGCATACTGTCCTCTGATCTTGGCATCCCAGGAATTAAACATCAACAAGAGTAATTCTTTCAGATATGTCATAGTGTTCTGTCATTGATGGGTTGTTGTTTCTTTTTTCTTTTTTGTAAGACCCACTGGCTGATTTTGTTCCCTGGGAAAGAGGTTGACATTCACCTTTTTGACCTTTAGTAGAAAAGAAAAAAATCTCCACAGAAGGCTCTTCCAACCTAATTCTAGGATCTTGCTGGTTGCTGGTGTGAGCTTATTTCTAACAGCCACTGTTGGACTTTCACACTCTCTTACCTACAGGGATTCAGACATGCATAAACAGCCACCGAGAGTCTCCATGCACTGGGTCCTGAGGAGAATTAGACATCCGCTATGATCACACCAGCCCATGAAGTCATCCCTGAGAAATGATCCTTCCCCATCCATAATGCATCACCTTCATGCCCAGGATTTCTCCAGATTGTTGTCTACGCTGTGTTTATAGGAACGGGAATTATTCTGCTGTGGGTACTCTAGGACCATAGGTTTACTACATACTCTTTGGTAAAGCTCTGTCACCGAAACAGGGCTTCGCTTCTGTTCTCAGATTCTACAGTCATGTATCAGGTCCCTCTGCCTCCTCCTCCCCTCTCCATGTCCTCATCGAATATTTCACTGGAAATTTTTGGATAGGAAATTTCCATGTGGCTGTGAAAGAGCCCACTTTCCTTATATTGTGTGGCTCTATTTGATCCAAGTCCTGAGAGTCCTCTGCATGGTGCCCCTAAAATCGGAAAGATGAAGGATGGAGGATGAGGATGGCTTGGGGACCAGGTATAAAAGAGGTGTGTCTCACTTTTGTTCATATTCCATAGGTTACCTTAGTTATAGTCTTCTATGACTACAGAGAAGTCTGAAAAGTGTCATCTGGCATGTTTCCAAGAGAAAACACCTTTGGTGAACATCACAGCTGACCTTTCCGGGCAGCAAGTCATTGCCCCTCCAATTTAGCTAATCCAAGTCATTCTTCTCCCCTATCCCTAGGGTTAGAAATCTAGAAGACAAAAGCCCAGATAAGAGCCTTTACTCTCTGCTCTCCACCTCTTTCTCTTCAAGCAAGGAGTATATAATAGCTTCACGGCTGGCTTTGATATGTTATCCAGCTGTGCACCTCATTTACACGGTAGAATGTGCTTTGTAGAAAGGTAGGCTATTCTGGGAACATATAGGGCCTTATAAATCTTAACAAGAACACGAAGAAAAGATAGTATGATTGAGGTGGATGATACATAGCAAGTATTGGGAGGTCAAAGCAGTAGGCCCATTTACGACAGAAGAACAATATTTCTCTTTTTTTTTAAAAAAAAAAAAGACCCTTAACTAATGTGAGCCGTTTTTATGATTTTTACATCATCTAATTGACCTGACACTAAGTAATGTCAAACTGTTCTTTCGATTAATGATGCATTCTCATTAACAATCTCTACTCTATACGTGCCTGGCAGATGGTAGCCTTTTCCCCTTTTACTGGATTGTCCAGTTTTTAAAATACACAACATGGAAAATAGCAAGAGTTGAAATATAGCATCTTCATAGTTTCCTTTACAAATTCATGGGCAGCCCTGATGAACAACCTCAAATTCTTTGTCAAAGGTCACATATGTCAGTGTTGATCACCATAGGTCGTTTTAGAAAAAGAAGAACCTTTATAAACCAATGTTCTTTTCCTTCTAAACTTAGTTATTGAACAACTATTATCAACCACTTGCTGTTTGTCTCATTCTTGTCAACTGAATGGGTCCTGTCCCAACGGTTGAATGAGGAAACAGTCAGAAAAAGGTCCCCTATGATGGAGACAAGCTGGCTGGACTGGGATGAGGTGGGGGCAAGATTAGGCCGACAATTAGGAGTCAGTATCTCGAGATGTTGGAGGGGGACATAGTGATGCACAGAGAAAAATAAGGCTGGAAAGACAGGGATGATGCGGAAGAATAAGGAACTTGGGGGTTATGAACCACTCCTGAGTTTGTGCAGAAAATACACCCATGTGTCTTTATTTTTTAGAATATAAAATAGTCCAAAAGACTTTCAGAATATGGAAAATGGGAACTTCAATAGAAAATACTATTGGTTAAGCAATCTAATCTATAAATACAAAGAAACTATCTCTACTTTATAATGGATATCCACATATGTATGTGTATCTACCATTACCATTTAAATCAGTTTATAAGAGACACACAAAACCAATTAGATAGCACAATAAAAACATTTTAAGAGAAAAATTGATAAGAAGTAAAAGATGAATTTAATAGTAAATTTTGTGGAACTAGAGCATGGTATAGTATAGCAGGGTGATTGATTATGGCCTCTTGGAATCCGTTATAGTTGGATTTAAATCTAGCCTCCTTGCTCCCCATTCTGTGATAATTAGTCAAATTTTATTAAATTTTCTGAAGTCTATTATGTGTACTAAAAATGGTAAAAATGTCTTTATCACCTAACTGGGGTAGAATTAAATTAAGGAGCATATACTTATGTAAAGCACCTATTACATGATATAAGAACAACAACTGTTACTTCTCTGTTGTTCCTTTATAAAAATAAACAACATTCTTCTCATTTGGGTATTTATAGAACAACACCAGGCTTAGTCATGAAAAAAAAATAAGAATGGTCTCAGTCAGATAATAAGTTCAAGAAACTCCAGCAAGGTTTATAACGATGGCAAAAGTGTCACTCTGTATTTCAGTCATAACCAAAATCCAAATTACCATCAATATTATATTTGCAAGAATAAAATGCTCTATATAATAGGCTAGAATCAAGAATTTAAGAAATTCTGAGTCATAGGTCCCAGTGGGGAAGCAAGTGCTATGGTTTACTAGATGGCTGTGATGTGCCTGTCAAACCGTCTTCTAGATGTGTGTGCATCTATCATAGGTCACCAGTGTTGTCAGTCTCGATTCCTCGACACACTTCATTTAACAATAATTAGCCAGAATCAGAGCCAGAAAAGTTAAAAAGCAAGGTTAGTACATTTAGAGACTTTCCCAGAACTGTGGGATTTGATGGTTACGTCTTTGTTTTCATTGTGACCAGTGGTGCTGCCTACATGTTGAGTTTTATAGCCTGAATGGTACTTTCATTATGGAGTCAGTTGTGATAAGGTCTGGGGGCCTATTAATGTCTGGGGGACTCTTCTGCCTCCATTTTTCAAAAGTGGGAATTATAGACATAAGTCACCATACCCAGCTTACATGATATTAGAATTGAACCTATGACTTCATACATGTGAGACATGCACTCTACCAACCAAACAACACCCCCAGACAGATGTAATCATTTCTGATACCTGGGACAGAAGAATCATATAGAAATCACAGTTAGGATGAGTGTACTTACCTCAAACTGAAAGTAGGGAACTCAAGAAGTTTTCCCAAAAGAAATAATGTATTATCTTAGTTTTTAAAGATAAGCAGGAACTGGGGGCTAGGAAGATTACTCACTCAGTAAACTGCCTTTTCCGTAAGTGTGTGGGCCTGAGTACTGATTCTTAGCTCCTGTGCATAGTGGTTTGCATGAGAATGGCCCCCATAGGCTCTTATCTTTGAATACTTGACCCCCAGTTAGAGAAACCATTTGGGGAGGATTCAACGAAGCAGTAGCCTTGTTGAAAGGGGTGTGTTTTATGTGTGGGCTTTGAGGTTTCAAAGGTTCACTCCAATCTCCAGTAGCTCTCTCTGCCTCAGGGATGTGTCTCAAGACATAAGCTCTCAGCTCCTGGTTCAACACCATCTCTGCTGCCTACTTCCATACTCCAATGGTTCTGCCATGATAGTCGTGGACTCTGAACCTCTGGAAATGTATGCCTCAAATGAGCAGTTTCTTTTATAAAGTTGCTTTGGCCATGGTTTCTTATCACAGCAATAGAAAAGTAACTAAGACAAAAGTTGGTACCAGGAAGTGGGCTAGTGCTGGGACAGACCTGAGCCTTCTGCTTTGGGGAAAAAGCTAGAAGACTTTGGGGCTTTGGACTAGAAAATCAGTTGGACCCTGTGATCAATGGTAGCTTAATGGGCCAGCCTCGTAGTATTGGCAGAGGTTTACTGTTCTGCTGGGGCCCACAGACATTCAGTCCCAAAGAAACACACAAAGGTCTACATTAATTATAAACTGGTTGGCCTTGTAGCTCAAGCTTTCTTATTAACTAATTCTTACATCTTAGATTAGCCCATAATTCTTGTCTGTGTTAGCCACATGGCTTGGTACCTTTTATCAGTGAATCATTCTCATCTTGTTTCCTCTTTGTCTGGGTGACTACTGTAGACTGAGCCTTTCCTCTTCCCAGAATTCTCTTGTTCTGGTTACCTCACCTATACTTCCTGCCTGGCTACTGGCCAATCAACATTTTATTAAACCAGTACAAGTGACAAAACTTTACAGGGTTAAGACCATTGTCCCACAGCATCATAGGAGCCTGAAAGACAGCAGTGCTGAGAGCAATGTGGACTATGGAGGCCCAGCTCAAGAGGTTTTCAAAGGTAGAACAAAATTAGCAACTGGACTATAAACCATTTTGGATATATTTTGGCAAAGAATTTGCTGCTTTCTACCCTTGTCCTAAGAATCTGCCTGACGCTAATTGAAAAGGAATGGATTAATTTCTTTGGCAGAGGAGATTTCACAACTGCCTAATATTGGTTCCTTTGTGTAGTTATTAATATAACTACTCTTATGCAGGATTACGATAAAAAAAAAAAAAACAAGTATAGGTTGAATAGAAAAAGAGAGCACAAGGAAATTTAATGTTGGGAACAAGCCTTGTACTGAAAAGATGAAAAGTTTAAAGAAAGGCCAGTTCTGAAACAGAATAAAGGGAAGAGTGCTCTTAAAACAAGATCCCACCAGCTATGCTTCCAATTTGTCAAAAGAGGAGGCCTGGGAATTTTCTGCTCCTAAAAAAATGACAACAAAGGGAAACTTAGGCAATTATAATATAAGGAGCCCACACTCCATTCCAAGTAGGTGGTAGGACTTGGCCACATTTTTCATGTAGTTCTGGCTCTAGAGTCATGAAAAGTCTGTATCATGAAAGATGCACAAGTAAAGAGGCTGTTGAACCTTCCTCGGTAGTCAAGGAGAGCCACTGAGGTGTGTGGAAGAAGAAGAGTCCCTTCATAGAGGGCCAGAGAAGCTATTGTATGAAGTTGTGAAAGTGAAGCCTGGATTGCATTTGAGAACCCAAGATGTCGGAGATGCCAGAGGCATGAGGCATCTGCCAAGGAGAGCTGCAGACAGGGAATGGTACCATCCCAAGAGAAAAAAAAATGTGTGGTCATCAGCAAAGCTGGAAAGACGAGCATTCTCAGCCCTTTGACATCAAACCTGGAGCTACAGGATTTGGAGTTTGCACTGCTCTGTTTCCGTCCTGCTTTGGTTCAGCATTTCCTCATTATGGCCCCTTTCCTCTGCTTTGAAAAGATTTTCCAAATGGTATATTTTTTATATGTTGGGAGTTGACTTTAATCTTTAGGAGGTTACAATTAAGAGATTGCCTTACATTTTGGAAGAGACTTTGGACTTTTAATCTGTGTTGAGACTGAAAAACCACGAGGATTTTGAAGTATTTTGTATTAAAATATGTCCATGAGCTTATGGGGGGCAGGGAGTGAAGGATGGTGGTTTAAATGATGATGGCCACAATAGTCTTAAATGTTTGAATACTTGGTCTCCGTGTAACTGTTTGGGAAGGATTAAGAGGTGTGACCTTGTAGGAACAGGTGTGTCACTGGGGACAGGCTTTGAGGTTTCAAAAGTTTAGCTCATTCCAGCTAGCTCTCTCTGCCTCACTGTTATGTCTTAAGATGTAATCTCTCCAGCTATGTTCATTGCTCTTCTATTTACAGCATTTAAGAAATGGAAACAACCTAAATGCCCTCCAATTGTGTATCGATAATAAAAATCTAATACAAATACACTATGAAATACACTATGCAGCTATAAATAAAAATGGAATCATGAACTTTGCAGGTAGATGGATGGGACTAGAAAAGACCATATTGTGTGAGATAACCCAGATTTAGAAAGATAAATGTCAGACATTCTCTCTGATCTTCAGATGTGAATACATGATTAAGTCTTCTTACAGTGTTGATTTCACAAAGTTCATCTTAGAGATATGGGGGAATAAGAGGCAGGAAACTGGTAAAGAGTGGTGAAGATTCTGATGATGATGGGAGGTGTGGCAGAAGCAGAATCAGAGCTATCTAGTAGAGACTGTAAGATACAGGTGCTTACCATGATGAATTTATTTTTATATTAACTTTTTAAATTTATTTTACATGCCAACCACAGCTTTTTCTCCCTCCTCTCCTCCTGTTCCCTTTCCCAACCTCTCTTCTACCTCCCTCCCTATCCACTCCTCAGAAAGGATAAGGCTTCACATGGAAAGTCAAAGAAACAGGACATATCAATGTGAGGCAGGACTAAGCTCCTATCCCCTACATCAAGACTGAGCAAGGCATCCCACCACTGGGAATAGGTTCCAAAGAGCTAGTTCATGTACCAGGAACAGATCGTGGTCCCACTACTAGAGGCCCCACAAACAGACCAAGCTACACAACTGTCACCCACATTAGAGGGCCTAGGTAGGTCCCATGCAGGCTTCCCAACTATCAGTCTAGAGTCTGTTAGCTCTCACGAGCTCGGGTCAGCTGTCAAGATGAATTTTTTATAACTCTCTTAAGACTGAGTATAAAAACAGAAGAGGAAGCTACTTGTCTTGATTTAGGAATAAGGTATTACCAGAAAAATTCAGAAGAAAAACAAAGAAGCAAGAGACTGTCAGTGACTGTTACAAATAGCAGTACATGGTCTATACTTTGAGTAAGAATTCAGCTTGGCAAACTTCTCATTATTCAAGATCCTTAGGAGGCTTGCTGATTATCTGAGTCCTCTCAAGTGCTCTCAATAGATGCCCTTTTAGTCCCTATGGTCTCTGATTTTGATCTCAATTATAATGCAAATTATTTATCTTCTCCATTGTGGTATGTGTCACTGAATTCCTAATACTTGATTCTATTGACAATACTTTTTGACTCTTTTGAGGAAGTCACAAAAGCTTTCAGTGTAGCGGTTTTAGATTACTTGTCAGCTCGTCATGTGATTCCGAAGAGTTGCATGTAGTTTTATTTGAACTTGAATCCCTTTAGGTGAGATGCAGTTCTGAGAGAACTGCAAGTATCATAGCAGAAAATCTCCAGGAAAAGGAGCCTAAGCTTGGCCCCAGCTCTGCCTACATAGAGAAACCTCTAAGACAAAAAATACTCTAAAGAAGAAACCAGGGCTTATGGAGTAAATTTTCATAGATTTGGTTATACAGCCATGACCAAAGACAAAGACAGATTTGAGTAAACACACCACACACACACACACAGAGAGAGAGAGAGAGAGAGAGAGAGAGAGAGAGAGAGAGAGAAGCAAAATGAAGAAAGACAGTAAGATCTTTGCTTTGCTGAAAATAGACATCAAAGTTCTAATGAACATGAAGAAAGATTAATAATTCAATTTTCCCATATATTTTTAGCACATTTAGTACAGTAATGTATTGTTTAATCAAGGTAAGGACATACGGCAACTCGCAACTTCCAAAGTTTTTGACGTGTAGGTTGGTGGGGTTTTGGTTTTGTGTTGCTGAGGATCAAGATAAGTGGGTTATTTTGACAGCTAAGATACACCTGTTCATAAGGACTGGAGAGATGAGAAATGAGGAAACTGTAACAATTGTGTTTCTGTCTTCTGCACCACACAATCTCTAAATACTTTGAAACACACAGTCGCTAACCCACAGATATCATTACTAAGCCTCATCAGTAAAGAAATGCATTAGAACCTTTTAACTCTTAGTAACCATTTATTAGTTGATTAGCCAACTACGTCATTGTCATTTGCTTTGAGGACATAGAGAATAATGTCAGAACAGGCTGCATTAGCCTGTTTCCCAAAGGAAATCCTCAATTACAGTTAACTAGAATGTAACACGAGACTGAGTCTGAATTAATTCAGGAAACAGCTAATGCACAATTTATTGAAAATAACTGATATGCCCAATTTGATGTCTACAGGCGTATTTGCTCTTTTTGTTTGTTGGGGTGCTGGACTTCCCTGATAAAGGTAATGATTGAGAGGGGGTGTCACTGATGCAGGATATGAACGTTGGTAAACCTAAGAAACCTGTATTTTATGCAAGTTGAATAAGAAGGTGTGGGTGGGTTTTGAGAAGGGCATAGTGTGATCAAACTACGTAGTGGTTTCATTTTTGTTTATGTTTTTAAATGTATCACTCCTGCTACATAGAGGATGGACCTGGGTGGGCCTGTTTTAAGGACAGCAAAGGTGAGAGGGAGATTGAGATAATTAGAAGAGGAAATTTACAGAATTACAGCAACAGGTAGGAAGAATAAGATATGGAAGGCACCATTCATTGGGTTCCTTTTATCTCAAATTTCAAGTTTTAATATTTTCATCTCCTAAGCCTAATAAATATCAGATTGTGATCCCTGAAAACATCAAGTTATATAAGCAAAAGCTCTTTAACTAATCTTGTTCTTTTGTTTTGTTTTGTTTTGGTTTTTCATTTTTTTGAGACAGGGTTTCCTCTGTGTAGCTTTGGAGCCTATACTGAAACTCACTCTGTAGACCAGGCTGGCCTCAAAGTCACAGAGAACTGCCTGCCTCTGCCTCCCGAGTGCTGGGATTGAAAGCATGCACTACCACTGTCTTGTAAACAGAGGCTATGTTCTCATTTCCTAGCCACCCAGACCCAAATAATTACATAAAAACTATATTAATTGCAACACTGTTGGCCTATTAGCTCAGGCTTCTTATTAAGTAACTCTTACATCTTAAATTAACCCATTTCTATTAATCTATGTATCACCACAAGGCTGTGGTCTGCCAGTAAGGTTCTGGTGCCTTTCTCCTTTGGCAGCTACATGGCATCTCTTTGACTTTGCCTTCTTTCTCCCTATATCTCTTCCAGCTTGGCTATATTCTGCCCTGCCATAGGCCGAAGTAGCTTCTTTATTAACCAATGGTAATAAAACATATTCATAGCATAAAGAAGGGAATCCCACATCACCACCCAGCTGTTCTAGTCTTCTTTTACAGTATTTCAGATAATGGAGAAATAGCTAAAAAGGAATATTGTCTAGTGAAAGCATCAATAATCGCTCTAGAACAAATTCTGCCTAACATGAATTAATAGGCTTTTATGGGATTCTTTATTTATTTTATTTTATTTTTTAATTTATTTATTTATTAAAGATTTCTGCCTCCTCCCC
>NW_026067910.1:6467399-6526329 GCF_014885135.2 Alexandromys fortis | reverse complement strand
ATACCTGTCTATTTTATGTTTGGAAGGTAGAAACATGAGAGCTATTCTCTTAGCATAATAAATACACAATAAATTACTAACCATTGTCATTGCTTTTAGGATACCCCTAGAGAGGCCCTCTCTCAGCCTTTGCCTGAGAAGGTCCTTTTTTATATTTTTTTTAATATTTATTTATTATGTATACAATATTCTGTCTGTGTGTATATCTGCAGGCCAGAAGAGGGCACCAAACCCCATTACAGATGGTTGTGAGTCACCATGTGGTTGCTGGGAATTGAACTCAGGACCTTTGGAAGAGCAGACAATGCTCTTAACCACTGAGCCATCTCTCCAGCCCACCTGAGAAGGTCCTTATCATTCAAGTGTGAGGGAGAGTTTTGCCAGGGAAAGGAAGCGTTCAATCACAATGGCTTTCTTTTAGCACTTTGTAACATCTCATGCTCTCTCAAACTGCAGGTTTGTGCTGAAAAATTTCATGTCTGTATAGAAGCTTCCTTACATGCTATTTTTTTTTTTTGCTTTTGTTGTTCTCAAAGAAGAGGGAACTCTTTTGTCTTGAATGTTTTATAGTTTGACTGTAATACAGCTCAGTGAAATGTTCTTTGGGGATTTTGAGCTCTGTCTAACTAAACGTCCATGTATTCTCTTGAAAGAGAACACGAATAAATTAATCCCACACCAACTCAGAACTAAGAATAATAAGGGGCTTTTTATTTAAGGGGACTCACAGATCACAGTCCTCTTCATAAACGGGGAACAGGAACTGAATCCAGCATCCAGGTGTGAGAGTAGAGAGAGAGAGGGAGATGGCGCTGGATCATGCATCTTTTTGGTACCCATAGTCACACCCAACCTGGTCTAGCTTCTCAAAGGCCATTGGTTGAAGAAGGTTCCCCACCACCTCCCCCTTTTGTCTAAATAAAAGAGTTCCAAATCCAATACAAAACTATATAGAATAAGAACAAATATCAAGTATAAAAATTAGAATTACAACCAGCATTAACAATATTAAGAAGAAACATATGCTAAATGTTTTAATAATTATTTTATACCAAGGAGTCTAAGTCTTGTATTAGAAATGGCTTAGCTAAGTCATAAGAGAAAAGTAACTATGACTATTTAGTCTTTAACCCCATTGAAGACCTGAGAAGGGAGATATTACTTTAGTAGGCAGGAAGTGCAATCAAGCAACTTCCAAAATGTGTAATAAATGCCAGAAACAATTGGTCACCTGGGCAATCACCCCAAGTATCATTTGCAACATTGGAGCAACCAACTTTTGCTAAGGCCTAACTGACAATTTTTAAAGGCAAGAAAGTCGACTTACCCTGTCTTGGCAAGGTTTGGCAGTCATTTTTTGTATCCTGCTTGTCCAGTCCTGATACCATGCATTTTGTCAGTGGTTGAGGCATGGGCAGTTCCTTGCCCAAAAGCCAGTTTTGCCAAAAAGAAAACAAGCTCCAAGTGGAGTGTTTTCAGTGTTTAACATTCTCTCGGGAATAGATTGGTGCTGTCAGGAGCAATCGTGTCTCATGTCAACAGGGCCCTAAGTTATTTAAATGTCATATTTTACTGTTCTTTTAAGTGCTTGAAGATTACTTATCTATGCAGAATTTAATCTCTATGTATCTAAAGAACCTGATTAGTCTAACTATAAGTATGATAAACATGGACGCCTATTGACTTATAATACTTAATACCTTAACTTAAAGACTAAGACTTTATATTAGAATACTAAACAATCTTTAAACAACTGTATAGCAAATGAGGACAATGATCTCAAAATGTAAATAATGTATAAGTATCTTGATCAGTGGTAGAAATGTATAGTGCAATATGATAAATATATCCTAAAATTGTGTCAATACACAAAATGTTTTAAGTAGAGGTATGCATGCATACAATATGACAAAATAATTTTGTATAAGTGTATAAACATTGTGAATATAAATATGAGCATATTCAATATAACAAATATAATTTGAATTTGTATCAGTATACAAGAATCTATATCAATGGGAATAGTCTATAAATAATAGCTCACAAGTATTCACTCTATTTCTCACTATCATTATTAGTGTGAGTAAGCTCTCACCTATTATCATCAGTCAGTAAAGCATGAGAATCTTAATCTCAGAGTCGTGGGTTTGGGCCTCAAATTAAGCACCAGATGAAAGAGAATGTGAATAAATTAATCCCACACTAACTTAGAACTAAGTATAACAAGAGGTGTTTTATTTAAGGGGGACTCACAGATCACAGTCCTCTCCATGAATGGAAAACGAACCAAACCTAGCATCCAGAAGAGAGAGGAGGGGGTGCACAAGTGCATACCCTTTTGTTATCCAAGACCATGCCCAACCTGGTCCAGCCTCTCAAAGGCTATTGGCTGAAGGAGGTTCCCCCTCATTTTCTCAAGCTTGGAAAGTTTGGGGCTTTATTTCTTTAAATAAGCTTGGTTGTACGTTTGATTTGTTTGGTTTCTATCCTTCCATTTGTTGTTCTGCTCTGAAAATCCTACAATGCAAATGTTAGCTCTCTAAATGAAGCTTCGAGAATGTCAGATGTCTCCACATGGATCAGCGTGTAGCATGAACCCAATACAAACTGGATTTGGTGGGCTACTAAAAAGAGAAAAAGAGGATAAGAAGTTATGAAGGGAATGGGAGGTGGGGATGAATTTGGGAGATGATACATGAAAGAATGGGGCAAATATAATCAAAATACATTGTACACATACATTAAATTCTCAAAGAATATAAATATTATTCTTCATAAAAAACTTCAAATTTTTTCTTCAGTTTTTTATTTCATCCTTTTACTTTTTAAATAATTTAACTTACTATCTACATTTTTCACAAATATATATATTTTGATCATATATATCCTCATTGGCCTCTTCAACTTCCCTTGGATCCCCCTACACATGTCTCTCTCCCTTAATAACCCACTGAGTTCAATTAGTGCCACTCACATGCACATGGGTGTGGAGCATTGCAACCTGCCCGTTACCATGTCCCCAGAGAATAGTGACTCTCCTTCCCCCAGCAGCCACCAGTTCTTAATTTCTCAGCTAAGGTTCTGGCCTCATGAACATTTTCCTCATCCATATTGGAATTTTGACTGACACAGAGCTATGCCCTGAGAACTTGCTAGGCATCTTCATAGCAATTATTTTTACATTGTCAGGCATTTTATTAAGTCCCATCCATCTTAGTTAGGGTTTTTTGTTTTTTGAGTTTTTGGGGGGCTTTTTGTTGTTGTTGTTTTGTTTTGTTTTGTTTTTTGTTTTTTGAGACAGGGTGTCTCTGTAGTTTTGGAGCGTAGTTAGGGTTTTATGGCTGTGAAGAAACACCATGACCACAGCAACTCTATAAAGGAAAACATCTAAGTGGGGCTGACATATAGATCTATAAGGTTTAGTCCAAGCATGGTGGCGTGCAGGCAGACATGGTGCTGGCGAAGGAACTGAGAATTCTACATCTGAATTCCCAAGCAACAGGAAGAGAATGAATCATACTAGACCTGGCTTGAGCTTCTGAGACATCAAAGTCTGGCTTTAGTGACAAACTTCATCCAACAAGGCCTAACAGTGACACTTCCTGTGAGCCTTTGGGGGCCATCCATTTTCATTCAAACCACCACACCATCTCTTTTTGATTAGATGCAGGTTTTACTGTGCTACTTTGGCAGGATCATGCTCCTCCAATGCTGTGTGGTCCTTCTAGACTTGGATAGGTCTGTGCGTATTCAAAGAAACCCTCATACCTTATGGACAGACATAAGTCTTGGTAAGTCTATAGGAGACAGGTACATCAACTCAAGGTGCCTGGTCTATAACACTAACAACTACTTCACTTTCAGTGGTGAAAACTTCAAGGACTCCACATTGAGAACAAAAGCCAATGAAAGCAGCCAAGGACAAGAGCTGATAGTGGACATGAGGGCCAGCAATACATATGTGCTTGGTAATAGAGCCAACATGCAGTACTTAGGTGGCCACATAGGTTGTGTCTGGACAATACGTATGACCTCAGCTACCATGAGCACCTGCAGTATAAATGGCATAGAAGGACAGCATCAGGAGTTAGTATATGCTGGGACTGGTAACATACTTATGTTCTATAGACCAGCTATAGATGCCTACATGCCAGTAAGGCTGGGGTCAATTATTTGTTTTGTACAGAGTAGCCATGCTCACCCCCAAGAGCTGAAGGACCCACCATGGTAGCAGCTCGAAAGTTCAAAAGGGAAGAGGAGAAATACGGTGGCAGCTCTGGGAATTAAGAGTATAAAAGGGCCCCACCCAGTGTCTGGAGGCCCTGGCGGGCAGACACCACTCTGATGAATGGTTATGTGATGGAGGAATGGGGAGAAGTGGGGTGGTCCCTGCACTGTGCAGAGGATGAACTGTGAAACATTTACAACAGTGAGGAAGAGGCTGGCATGGGTGACCTAAGCTGCCACCTAGGGCCATGTGATGTCCTGGCCTGTGTTGCAACTAAGGGCCATGTCTGGGTCTGTGATGATCTCTGTGACCCATGTTACCACCAAAGCCCATGTGGATGCCTGGGTCTGGGCTGCCACCTGTAGCCATGCTGGTGTCTAAGGGCCAACTGCAGCCAGGGCCATACCAATCTGAGTGGTCTGTACTGCCACCCAGGGCCATGGTGATATCTGGGCCCAGGCTGTGGTTGAGAGCCATTTCAGGATCTGTGGTCCTGGGCAGTGGTCCTACCCCTTGGCAGCTACCTAACCAGGAGAGTTCCCTCCCCCACCAGAGAACTGGCATAGGCATGGGAGAGCTGGCCCCAACCCTCGATGACCGTGGGAGAACTGCCCCCACCTTGCTGTCCACCATAACAGGAGAGCTGACCTGATCCTTACCTGAGGAGAGCTCCCTGGTGGAGACCTGAGCTGACCAACTCAGCTTCCACCCAGGTCCACATCCAGGGCTTTTAGTTGGCTCACCCCAACATCTACCCCATCTAGGACCTGCTGGAGCCCATGAAGAGACTGATTCCGTGGTATGATAGCTCAAGATCTCCATGACTTGGGGCAACAACAGCAGGTTATTCAAAGGAAGTTCCATTGAGGGTTCAGTATTGATGGTGTGCAGGAAGCCAGAGGCCTTGAACCTGACCAACAGCTCATTACAGTTGGATAAAGGGGTCTACTGTATGACACACCACAGTTCCCAAGGCCACTAATACAAAAGAATGTATGGTAAAGAGGTAGGAAAGATGGAGGAGCAAAATGTTTTGGGTATTTTTGGGTTTTTTTTTCTGTTGGGGGGTAAGGCAACAAGGGTTAGGGGAGGACTGGGAAATGAGTGGGATTGGAATGCATGATGTTCCCAAAGAATCAATTTTAAAAACTATGTAAAGGGAAAAAAAGAGCATAAAAGGTTTTTAAAATTATGTAAAGGGAAAAAAAGAGCATAAAAGGTAAAAAATCTGCAGTTTTTAGAGTAAAGGCTGCCAGTAAAGTGGACCTCTGGGATCCGTGATGGCAAATCCCATGATGACCTCCATGAGAGCTGTGTCACAACGGCTGTGGAGGTCCCCAGACGTAAAGCTTGAGATGACAACACCATCATGTCTGTCACATGCCAGACACTGAGGGTTTTGTTCTCTGATGTGGAGACATAGCCATTATTAAACAATAAGAGACAGGAAGAAGCCTGTCTTGCCTGGCATGGTAGCACAGGCCCTTAATTCCAACACCCGGAAGGCAGAAACAGGGGAATTTACAGAATCTGTAAATTCCAGGCCAGCTTGCTCTACAAAGAAAACTCCAGACTGAAAGCCCTAAGGGGAGATGTGTAGAAGAGCAGGCTGATTTTTGTCAAAATCATTACTGTCATTGGAGGAAGGTAAACATTAATATTCTCTGTGCAGAAACTACCATATTGAAGACTTGCTATTTTCAGTCAGATGAAAACCATTAGGACATGAATTTGCCTTCATCAGAGCCAAATTTGCTTAATCAGTGTGTCAGTGAAATCCGAACACACTGCTGCAACTCTTTGAGAAACGGGATTGATAAAACAAGCCACGGGAAGCAGCATGATTATGGCATAAAAACAACCCTTATTCTGTCTAGCTTAAAAAAACAGTCCTTCATTCTTCGGCTTCTGTCTCTTCTACAGCTCTCAACATGAGAACAGTTGGGGGACAAAGAGGACACCAATCAGAAAACGTGCCTGCCCTGATTGGCTGGGGGCAAGGTTCCCAGGAAAAGGTGAAACTGGTTCAACTACAAACAGCAAAAGATGCACCACCATGACATAGAAAGGGCTCCATGCAGATAGCAGAGGGCTTTCCACAGACATGGCTGCATCTCAAAAAGTCAAAATTGGGGAGTATTTTCACCTCTGCTCTCCCATTAAAAACAAATGTGTGTGGATATTTTCTAATAAAACTTTATGCACAAAGACACAGAGAAGTTGGATATGAGCTAAAGGCTGCAATTTGTAACTTTGATCTAAATATGAATCCAGAATTATTTTGTGAACCCCCGAACATTCTACAAGAGAGGGGATTTTAATCAGAGAAGTTTCTCCTGTGTCACTTTGTCCTTAGAGCTTTGTCCTAGTCCAGCTAGGTTGCTGTAGCAAAATACTATAAATGCATTTCTTGTTGTTCTGGAAGTTAGTATATTAATTAGAGTTCTCCTCCAGAGAAGCAGGGCTCACAGAATGATACATTCTAGGTACTCCAAAAATAGCCGTGTGCATGTTGGAGAATGGTGAGAACCCATCAGCTTCTCAGTTTACATGGCTGGGTGTCTCAGAAGTCCTAACCTGGTACTGGACACCTAAAGGATTCCTGGAGAGCTACTGGGCTTTGTTCTATGTTCAAAGGTTGAAGACACAAGGCTCTGATTAGCAGAGATGATGGCAGCAGTACTAGCAATAAGAGTAGATACACTCACCAGCAAGGGAGGAAGGGAGGCAGGCAGAGGCAGTACAGCATTCTAAGTTGACATTTTCAAAAGGCCAGAGATTCAATACGTAGTCATCTAGCTTCTGGGTCTGTTACTCCTATTTGTACAGCCTTAGTTAATCTTTGTAAAAAGTCACTAAAGGGTTCTCTCTGACCCTGTTTTAACCCTAATATATGATTCAATTCATTTTCCTAGTTCTTGAAACCTGTCCCAAGCATTGAAGACTTCTGTGTGACATAGAGACAAAATGTCTTCATTGTAAAGAGCTTGACCCTGTGGGTCAGCATAAGTTCCCTCACCAAGAATTTGATCTTGGGGAGCCTCAAAACCTTTTGCTTTCCCCTGTTGTTCTAAAATTCTTGCCTCTTCCCACCAATAGCATTTCCACAGTATTTGTGGTCCGTCTTCCAGGACCACTGAAATTAATTGAAGCCAATCATATAGGATAGCCTTATTGCTGGAAGTCCATGTCTTTACCATCTCCCTAACAAATGGTGAATACAAATCATAAGATACTACTACTTTTAGATAATTCCTACAGGTTCCCATCTACATTCTTTGGGTCCTTTTGGGCTTTTAGAACTTGATGCTTTTTCAGAATTGATTACAGGGTAAGAAGTTAAAACCCTGAGTAAGTTATCTCTGACTCTAACACATACTGGCAATGTTAAATACTGTCCCTTGTGCTTTCTCTTCCTGCTCATCAGCTCTGATAATTTCTTCAATCATTTCAAATCTTTTTTTACTACTGTCTTTTGTAAAGCCTGACTCTCTTGGCCTATATATATTTCTAGTAATTTCATTGATGCACCTAGCCTCTGGTCCTCATTCTGTACATGTGACTCTAAGGTAGGAAGTTTTTTATTTAAAGATAACATCTCATCCTTAGACATTATTTGGATAGTGTGCAGATTGCCTTCCTGGAGAGATATTCTATCTGCTAACCTATCATAACTTTTAAACAGATTTTGATTATGAAATTCAACAGTATGAATTCTTTCAGATAATTTCTCAGTATTCTTTGACATGAATTCAATTTTGTCCGTCAAATTAATGTTATTCTTTTCAATAGTATTAATTTTTCCAGCTAACTTTTGTTTTCGATGATATTAAATTAATCCTGTCAGCTAGCTGTTCATTATTAGTCTGTAAAGACTATCTCATTTCCAAAAGTGACTGATTCTTGACTATATTATCAAACGATTTTCTTAAGGCTATAATATGAAAAACAAAGCTAAGTCCCAATAGCCAATAAATTAATGTATTAGAATAATTATATAAGCCTTGGATAATACCATCCATAGCATAAGCAAAAAGGTCATTAAATTCCTGGATGGTAATATTGTCTGCAATTATATAGCTTTCAAGTTTATTGATTTATTTATTAACCAAATGAAGTTACCCTTGTTATGAGATTTCAGTAAATTGTTCTAGGTATAAAAATCTTTATTGGCCAGCAGGTCTCATGGTTGCAGCCACATGGTCAAGAGACATGACCAGCAGGAGTGCAAACAGTCCCACTGCTTTGGTTCCATGCATTGGTGCCTGGTTAAATACTGACAAATATGCTTTGCTTGAGAGTTCTTTGGTGGCTGGAAGACAAACTGGAAGCTGTGCATGTCACCTCATGGCAGGGAAAGTGGCGGGGGGGGGGGGGGAAGGGAATGGTGGAGGGGCATGAAAGCATGTGCAAGCTCGAGAAACTGCCAAGTCGCTGCACAGTAGCTCTGCTGTGGTGCAATTTTGGCAAAGACTGCTTAGTAGGTGAAATCATGTCAGGCAGGCAGGGGTGGAAACCTGGGCTGTAGATCCTTTAAGCCTTTTGGGACTATCCCAGTAAACGTAGAGTTGAGATTCCTTCATGTGAGTGCCAGATGAAGATGGACATTATAAAGGAATCCCACACTAGCTCAGAACCGAGTATAATAAAGGGTTCTTTATCCAAGAGTAGACTTACAGATCACAATCCTCTGTACAAAATGGGAACAGGAACCAAATCCAGCAGCAGAGAGAGATGAGGGAGAGATAGCACATGCTTTATGACTGCATTTATAGTATAAGAGACCAAATGGACTGATACCTTAAAGGCTATTGGCTGAAGGAGTTCCCACAGCACAGGGCCACAGTGCTATCACCAAGAGCAGGTACACAGAGTGTGCTTTGGAGGGATGAACAGGAAGAACTTGACATTTTAGATTCTATAGGGAGCAATATTCCCCACTAAAAATGACTTCATGTGTGCTTAATGCTACCAACATCAGCAAACTCTTAATAATCTTTTAACAAGAAGCCCTGAATTTTCATTTTGCACTGAACCCTGAAAATCATGCAGCCGACCATCTTATGCTTATACATTCCCTTTTTGGAGCAAGACTCACACATATCCAGAGAGGTGAGCTTCCCCAGATGACTTAATTATTGTAAGAAAAGCTTGCAGGTCCGACTTCAGCTTCTAACTGTACTCAAATGCCCTTGGCTGCTGCTTTATTTATAAGCTAAACAAACAATAGAGTGTGAAAATCTAAGGCAAAATCTGCAGCCAGCCAAGCTGGCCTTTGAAGTTTGGTATCCTTCCTCTAGGAGTAGCTTCCAGACTTGATCTTTACCTGAGTCCTTTCTGATCCTGTTCCTACCCAGGGACACTGTTTGTCTTGCCTCTCTAGTGCTGGGGTACAAGTGTGTTCTACCATATATGGCTTAGGTAGTCTTTTTAAACCACACACAAAAAAAAGGCTTCAGTTCACCGCTGCTCAATTTCTGCTCCATTTTCCTGCCATTTAACTCTCCCCTGGCCAGTATATAATTTATTACTACTTCTTGCTTTTCAAGATTACAGGAAAAGAGACTTATTTGAATGAACGGAGTTTAACAGACATTTTTGTTTTCTACATCTGTTCCTACAATTGAGCCCTGGTTTTGGGGGGGTGGTGGTTGTTGTTGTTTTGTTTTTTGGACATCCACCTTTAACACAAGGGTGTTAAAGAGACTAGCTTTAGCTCTCAGCACACAACTAGGCCTCATCTGTATGAGCAAGTCTTTCCAGGGCCACTAGGGGAAGATGCATGGCACAGTCTAATCCACAGAATGGGAACAAGGGTGGAGGCTGGGCACCGGCAGAAAGGGCTGCTGGATCTGGTGAGCTGCCCTGGGATGTAGTAAGCTTCACCCTTGTTTTTCTTCTACGTGTCTATTACCATTACTTAAAAACCAAAGACTCCACAACTTTTAATTGGCACTTACTCAGGGTGTACTCAAATGGAAGTCTATTTCTTTGTGGTATACAATGAATACCTAAGCCGCGTATAGTAGCATGCACTTGTACCCCAGGACTGGGGAGGCCAAGATTCGAGAATTAAAAAGTTTCAGACCACCCTGGCCTATATAATGAAACTGTCTCCAAAAATATAAAAAATAAATAAGTAAAATAAAACAACTGTCTAAACAGATAATTTTTTCTGAAAGAAAGCATAACATCAAATTTCTCAGAACCATAAGGACTTTATAAATAAATTACATAAATTGCTTCAACTTAGAACAAGCCTCTCTCCAGATTCATGGGAAATATGAATAAATCTGATGACTGTTGTGATAGATGGGTACAAATGACTTTCAAGAACAATAGCAGGGGCTGGAGAGATGGCTCAGTGGTTAAGAGCATTGCCTGCTCTTCCAAAGTTCCTGAGTTCAATTCCCGGCGTTCACAACCATCTGTAATGAGGTCTGGTGCCCTCTTCTGGCCTGCAGACATACACACAGACAGAATATTTAAAAAAAAAAAAAAAGAAGAAGAAGAAGAAGAACAATAACAGAACAGAATGGGGACTCAGAGGGAAAGGAAGACAAACTTGAGAAGTGAGATTTGAGTGGCTTTAATGGAGGGATAATTAAATAAGAACCGAGTGAAGCAGAACAGAAGTGCCAAACCGAATAAGAAGCAAAATGTAGGGAGGTAAAATGCCGGGTCTTGGTATAGAAGGAAAGCCATGAACAGAAACAACGCAAAGGGGGAGTGCGTGCGTGCATGTGTGTGTGCGTGCGAGCGTGCGTGCGAGTGCTCTCCTTACATCGCTGAGTCCTGGCCTTCAAACTCGGGTCATCAGGCTTGATGGCAATTCCTTTGTTCACTCAGCCACCTCACCACACCTAACGAAACTTACTCCAAGTACAGGAACTAAAGTTCAGGAAGCTCATTCCACCAGGAAAGTCAAAGGCACTAAACCTACAACCCCAGCAGAAAAGGAGCCTCTACGTAGACGCAACCTAATGAAGGCACCTGACACGGATATGAGGGACGTCTCACCCAGGCCGACATGACATGAAGCAGAGATGGATCGACTTTCCTCGTCCCTGTCCAAATTCCTGACCCACAAAATAGTGAAAAAAAAATTATTTTAAGCCAGTAAATGTGGGATTACTTTATTCTATAGCACTGGAATGATGAAATATATGTCACGAAATAAGCAGTAGAGGGAAAGCTAGGGCCAGAAGGAGGGAGAAGAGGGAGCATGACAACAAATGGAAATTACAGGGGAAACTGGGGCACATGTAAACTATGAAGAAGATTTCAGCAATCTGAGCTCTGTGCTGGAGACTATCCATCCCTTCTACATGGCACATTTAAGCCACCACACTAGAATGGGGAAAAAAAAGCACTGGGCTAAAGAATGGTACAAAGGCAGCAGCCTAAACAGATGTTTCTGTCCATCATTCATAAAACCTGAAACACACACCTCTGTTTTGATTCTATACCTCTACGTGAAAATTTTTCTTGTTTATAGTTGAGCTATAATGTTAACACTGACTTAAGAAACCCCAATGATTTACTAGATGAAAGTGTTCCTTTTCAAAGTATACACTAGGGCCAGCGAATGGCTCAGTGGATAAAGGCACTTGCCACCAAGCCCAGAGACGTGAGTTTGATCCCCTGGGTCCCCACATGGGAGGAGAGGGTGCACTTCTGCACCCTGTTCTCTAGCCTTGGTACACTGGCTGCCCCTATCCCTCCTTGCACACTAAGTGAATAGCATTTATGTTTTATAAAGTAGGACAGTAGTATTACCAACAAATTAACAAATAAGAATAAACTACAGATTCATCTGAGCAATTCTATAGATGGCTTCAATCTACATCTGGTGAAAAGCAGCACCATCTGTATATAATGCCCTTCTGAGTCCCACAGCAAAGGGCATCTGGAATGGGGGTGGACCTGGCCTTGCTGAAGAAGCCAGAAACTCACAGAACTGACTTGGACGATACCTTAGAACTCTTAAGGCTTGATTTCTAGCAGCAATCGAGTCTCAGTAACAGCCAAGGGTGTAAGCAATGGGGAGTAATAAGACTGTCAGCTACCTGTTCCTTGCTCTTGCCAGTGCCTCTACTCATCTGATAAATGAAGTTTAGATGGTATCTTCTCATGGGATGATGAACATGGAGTGCCTCCCCTGTATTGTGTCTCTGATGCCCTCCCCCCATGCATTCTTTTCTAGACTTGAGGAGAATGCTGCTTGATCATCTGAATTTGCATAATAAAAATATATAATACTCCCACTCAATGCTTATCTTTCCATTGCTAGGTAATTTTTTTGATGCAGTGTCTCTGGTATGAAATCCCCTATGTAGACCAGGAAGATGTCAAACACAGAGATCTACCTGTGTCTGCCTTCTGAGTGCTGGTATTAAAAGTACACACCACCACGTCCAGAAATGATAGGTAATTTTGAAACATTCGGATTGTTGATTTAGAGTAGTCATGTTTTTTTTGACAAAGCTGCCAAAAAAGTCTTACTCATAAAAATCAAGTAATCAGCGACAAGATCAATGACATGAACTGTGTTTACAAAGTCTTTGGCATGGTGCTATGAACCGCCAAGGTGGCTCTAGTAACGCATTTGCAAGTCAGGCTCAGTTTTCTAAAGACAGTCACTAGTAAGTCGCGTCAATAAATGTAAATGAGCCTAACTCATTTGCCTTGTTCACAGAGAAGGCTGAAAATAAGAGAATAGGCAAAAGAGGCTGGGCAGTTGCAAATAAAAGCAAAGCAGACTGAGAGCTTGGAAACTCACACAGGAGAACTCAGGCCCTGAAGCATCACCAGGAATGAAGACACTTTACAGTGAATGGCCAGACTCCACAGCAAGAGCACAGCAGTCCAGAATATCTCTGTATAAAATACGCATACCGCCCTCCTAAAAAGGGCGAAGCAGGATCAACAGTAACGGACTAGTGATGCATCATGTCAGTCCAAAAGAAATCAAACAAATATGCACATGTATATAAAAAGCCTAATGAAATAGTTAATAAGGTACATATTCTATATCTCCAAAATTGTACCTACATTAGAGAATCTTTTCAAATAAAATTAAGTAAATTCAAAGAAATTGGCATATCACAAAGAAAGCTTCAGGAAGTTGGATAAACTACAAAGAGTGCCAACAATATTCTCTGACCACAGGATCGTCCACTTAGAAGCTAATAATTTAAGTAAAAAAAAATGTAGATGAAAAGATGATACAGCGTTAAGAGATCACCTTGCTCTTACAGAGGATCTGAGTTCAGTTGCTGGCACCCACATCAGTTGGCTGGCAACTGGCTGTAACTCCAGCTCCAGGAGTTCTGACATTTTCTTCTGACCTCGATGAGCCCAGCACAAGCATGACATTCACCTCCCAGAAACACTGACATGCACATAAATAAAAACAAAACCAACAGACTAGAAACAGAGGCTGTGTTGTATGATGTTTTTGCTCTTTTGAATTTTGAAGGGCCCCACCACCCAGCTCCCAAATAAATCACACACGGAGGCTTATTCCTAGTTATGAATTCCCAGCCTTAGCTTGGTTTGTTTCTACCAGTTTTTCTTACCTTATGTTATCCTGACTACTCTGGGCTTTTTCTTTTTCCTCTACTTTTGTCTTTTTCTATTTCTTTACACCTTTCTTCACTTCTTTCTCTGTGGCTTGCTATGTAGCTGGGTGGCTGGCCCATGAGGTCCCCCCTCTCCTTGTTCTCTCTTGCTCTTCTTTCTTCTCTGTTCCCCATTTCTCCTCCAATTTATTCTCTCTGCCCTGCCTGC
The DNA here is from genome assembly GCF_014885135.2 of Alexandromys fortis. Classification (NCBI taxonomy): domain Eukaryota; kingdom Metazoa; phylum Chordata; class Mammalia; order Rodentia; family Cricetidae; genus Alexandromys; species Alexandromys fortis. Next base: position 6,512,309 of record NW_026067910.1, on the reverse strand, counting down.
CCCGCCTATCCTTGCTCCTGCCTCTCTTTTGACCGTTCAGCGCTTTATTAGACCATCAGGTGTTTTAGACAGGAATAGTAACACAGCTTCACAGAGTTAAACAAATGCAGCGTAAACAAAAGTCACACACCTGAAAATAGTACTCCCCAACACCTCTGTCAACAGCCAGGGCTTAACTTTTAACAGTAACCCTCCTGCTCCTTACAACTGACAACCACAGTGGACCAAAGTTAAACTCTACTTAGTAAAGGTCTGTGTGAGACCCCATCCCATAAACTTTAACCAAATGCTCCTTCCTGCATGGCTTTCTGCTTTACATTGTTTCTTATCCTTCCCTGCTACGGGGAACCGCTTGTGCCAGAAAAGCTGTAAAGTTCTTTGCAAACACTATTAGCTGGGGGGAAAATCTGCAGGCCATTTTAACATCATTTTAACTGAAACCTTGTTATCAAAAATTGTAAATCGTAAGATGCAATGTCTCTAAGCTTTCACCTCAAAATTGTAAAAAGTATTTTGTCCTCGCCTAATGCTTACTTCTTCCTATAAAGAGGGAGCCAGAACCCACCCCCCAACGCCACAGTTTCAGAAGCCTGAACTCTCGCTGTGGTCTTGGTTAGCTGATAAGCTTTTTATGCCCCATGGCAATTTTATTTATTTGTTTGTTTATTTGGAATAAAGTTTGCTTCTGATTTTATACATTCTAGTGGTCTGTTCCCTATCATTGCACAACCCCGCACCTAGCAAATGTTTTTTTTTTTTTCTATAAGCTTCCTTGGTCATGGTGATCGCTTCACAGCAATAGAACAGTAACTAAGATAGGTGGGAAAATGTGGGAGGGGTATTCGTCTCCTTGGGCTGCCACTATATACATACTATAATATATAAAACAGAAACCTGCTTTTCTTCAGGGTTCTCTCAGATCAAAGCACCATCTGAGGGCTCTCTTCCTTGCTAGCATCAGTGGGCTACTATCTTCAGCTCTAATATACCGTCCCCATTTTTGAAGGATATCGAACCTATTGGATTCAGAGCCCACCCTTAGGACCTATTTAACCTTAATTACCTCCCCTACAGGCTCTATATCCATACAACACCACATGAGGGAGGTGGGATGGAAGAACTGCTTCAGTATATGAACTGAAAGAGACAGAACAATTTTGCCCATACAGGAGGCTACTGTAATAGTCCAGTAAAACATTACAATGGCCTAATTTAGCACTGAACGTAGCAGGTAGAAAAGGCCAGTTTTGGAAATGAGAAATTTATTACAGTTTAGCATAAGGTCCATCTGGGGTCCAGAATATACTTCCTAATAAAACTGAAAATGTAAAGGCAGAATGACTCAAGAGAATAAAAACTGGTGGCTTTATTTTTGGTGAGGTGAGTGTGCGGGCTAGTTTCTGTGTCCCCTCTACAGAGCTAGTCTTCTGAGAGAAGCTCAATGAGAAAATGCTCCATAAAATCAGCCTCTGCGTAGCCTGTGGAGCATTTTCTCAATTAGTGTTTGTGGAGGAGGGGCCAGACTATAGTGGTTGTTGCTACCCAGGGGCTGGTCATCCTGAGTTCTAAAGGCTGAGCAAGCCAGGAGGAGCAAGCCAGTAAGCAACACTCTTCCATGGCCTCCGCATCAGCTCCTGCCTTCAGGCTCCTGCCCTAACTACTTTTGATGATGAACTGTGACATAGAAGTGTAAAGAAAATAAAGCTTTTTCTAATTCAACTGCAGTACACAAGTTAAATATGTAATCCTAGTGGTTCTTGGGAGTTCAACTTTTAGGAAACCAAGTGAATAATAAATTCCAATAAACATAAGTAATATTTATGCTTAAGAAACTAAGAAATATTTAAAAAGTCACAGGCAGAAGTGTAAAAGGAAATAGAGTTGTTAGAGGCAGGTGTTGTGTCCTTGCCTTAATCCCAACAACCTGGAGGGAGAGCAACTGGGTGGGAGAGACAATCAGATCTGGATGGTGAGCCGTCACGGATGCATAATGAGACCCTGTCTCAAAAAGAAAAACAACAAAAAATATAGATGTGGCTTTAGTAACATTCAGGCTAACAGTGCAAGCCAGCAAATCAGATTTCAATAGTCCCTAGATTTTCACTATTTAAACAAATATTGAGCACTTGATACCTGAACAAGACAAGTTCATAGAGGTCAACATAAAAGCATTAACAGTGTTTTTATACACTAACAATTAGCTGTTAAAAAGAAAAAAAAAAACTACCAAACAAGGCCACTTCAAAACTACAAGAAATAAATTCTTGGGAAAAAACTTCAATCGAGGAGACAAAAGACATGTACACTAGAATCTACAAAACATTTATAAAAGAAATAAGACAAGTGATACAAATAAATGGTTAGACATCCATGTTCGCAGACTGATGATTAACAATGCTAAAATGTCTACTTTACTAGAAGTAATAGACAAAATCAACGCATCTGTATCAAAATTCCACTGACACTTTTCACAGGTACAGAAAAAAAAACTAAAATATATAGCACAAATAATTAAAACCCACAGACAGATATTGGGGTTCAAGCTGAAGATCAGAAAAGCCAAGCAGCCACCCACTAGAGACCTTTTACTTCTACCAGATCTTCAGACCAAGATCCCGTCTCCATGAATTCTCAGACTCCACACCACACTGAGCTCCTCCTGTCTCTTTCCCTTGATATTCCTCTCTCGGCCCAGCCACACCGCTCCCATCTCCACCTCCCTAGTGCTGGATTAAAGATGTGTGACTCCCAAAACAGGGATTACAGGTGTGAAACACCACCTCCTGGATCTGTGTCTGGATCCATCTTGTGTAGCCCAGGATAGCCTTGAACTCAGATATCCATCTGCCTCTGTCTCGTAAGTCCTGGGATTAAAGGTGTGTGCCACTATTCCCTGGCATGTATGGCTGACTAGTGTGGCTGCTTTGCCCTCTGATCTTCAGGCAGATTTATTTATTAAAACATAAATAATACACCACTATAAAAATTCATAGGAACTACCAAGAAAACAGTCAAAGCAATCATAAGCAAAAGGAAAATAGCTACAGGCATCAGAGTCATCTCAAAACATTAAAGACCTATAGTAATCAAAGCAGTATAGTGGTGGCAAAAAATAAATGAATAAAAATAGAAAAGAGAGCAATGGAACAAAATACACAATATACAAATAAATCTACAAACTTAGGGGCAGTTGGTGTTCAAAGGAGCCCAAGAATACACAGTGCTTGAAAGAATGGAAACCTGAATAAATGGTACTGTGAAAAGTGGATATCCACATGCAAAAGAATGAAAGTGGGCACTACTCCACACCACATGCAAAACTCAAACTGGATTAGATTTAACCGTTAACACTTGAAACTGCAAAATGACTGAAGAAAATAAAAGAGCACCCATGACACCGAACAAGGATTTTACAAGTAAGATCCCAACGCACTGCCAAGTAAAGCAAAACAAAGGATAACATCAAACAAAAAGCACGTCTGCACAGTCAAAAGAAACCATCAGCAGAGACAAGAGAAAATGGAACGGGAAGATGGCTCAGTGGGTGGAACTTGCAATAGAACCTCAATTCAAATCACAGCACCCACCTAAAGAGAGGAGTAGCCTAAGGTTGTAAGCCAAGCACTAGGGGTGGAGCCTGCCCAGTTGAAACTGCCAGCTTCGGAGTCAGTGAGGGATCTCGTCTCAAAGAGGAGGGGAGTATAATGCAAAAGGAAAAGAAAAACCTCTCCACATCCCTCTCTGGCCTCCACATGCATGTACATTTAAGCATAAACACACACACACACACACACACACACACACTTGGGCACACGGGGAGGGAGCTGGAGATGGAAGGACCAATATATATGCAAACCGGGAGGATGAATATACATGCAAACCAAATGCAAGTGGAAATCCCAACACTTGACTACTATGTTGGTGGTAAGATTAGTAGAACCATGATGAAGCAAAAGTACTATGTAATGATTCGGCAATCCCACTAGATGTGTAGCACAGGGATACGCACACTGAAACATCTGCACGTTCACTAGCCACAATAAGATACGTAATCAATCTCTGTGGTATGGATCCATAATTCAGTCCCACTGTCTTTTTTAAAGGTAGTATTTCTTGTGCTATGGTGGGTTACATAGGAGCCTTTATGTTAAATGAAACCGACACAGAAAGACTAATGCAGCCTCATCTCGTGTGCATGTATAAAAAGGTGAGCGAAGAGTGAGCATGACGGTTACCCAGGTGGGGTGGGAGATGGATGCCGTAGCAGTTAAGAACACTCACTGGCTGCTCTTTTAGAGAACCTGGATCCAATTCCCAGCACCCATATGGCAGCTCACGAACATCTGTAACTCTAGTCCTGGGGATGCAATGACCTCGTTTGACCACCTTGGGTACCAGACACGCATGTGATCCACAGACAAGCAAAACATCCATAATTTATTTAAAAAAAAAAAAAAAAGACTAAAGTGACAGATCTGTTGTATGGCAAGGTTAACAGTAACGTGTTGCATTCTTGAAAACTGCTGCTCTCACCCCCCATACCCACACACACACACACATCAGGGAGGGGAGGATGAACCTGTCAATCAGCTTCATTCAGCCATTCCAGTGTACACATATATCAAATCAGTGTTGCTGCATTCTACCAACATGCATGTGGATAACCAAATCACACTGAACTAAGAGGATGACACGTGATACTGAGATGAGTTAAGAGGTAGGGAATTCTGAGGCAGTAAGGAAGTTCTCAGGGTGTTTTAACAGTGAAGAGAGGAGCCACAGCTTGGTAACAGTGAAGGGTGACAGAGACATGCCAGAGCTTGAAATCTATTGCAGAAAACACGTGGTTACTGTTACTATTGCTATTCCCCACATTTCTCCATTAAATAAACTAAATACAATCCTATATAGCTGCTACTAAGGATTGACTGTGTAAAGAGCAGAAAATAAGACTCCTACACCCAAACCCATAAAAGATTACAGCTATTGAACCACATCACCACTATGGGTATACTCCTTGACAGACAGCAAACTTGAGCTGCCACTTACCCATCTTCTACAGACTTAAGCTCATTCACCCCTCTAGGGACTTGAGCTGACACTTAGCGATCTTCTACAGACTTGAGCTCACGCCCACCCATCTTCTAGAGACTTGAGCTGATGCTTACCCATCTTCTAGAGACTTGAGCTCACGCCCACCCATCTTCTAGAGACTTGTGCTCACGCCTACCCATCTTCTTCTACAGACCTGAGCTCACGCCCACCCATCTTCTAGACACTTGAGTTGATCTCTTCTAGAGACCTGAGCTGACCTACCATCTTCCACTGTTTCTTCACTTTTCTTTCCCAAGCTTCAGGTGCTGTTTTCCTAACAGCAACTTAGATCACTAGTTCTAAAGAAAAGGAATGGTCAACAACAAAGAACCCAGGATTACCTTTCATTCTTTGCACGCCTTTATATGTAATGTTAAAATAAATTTCTGGTCTCTAAATTGTTATAGGATGGAAAGAAAAAGGGGAACACAAAGAATTTGGACAAAGATTAAATATTCATTAAATTAAAGGTAGATTGTCTTTTTCCGTGTAGCTAACGGGCTGATGTTGCTATTCATGTCCATAAAATAACCAAATACCCAACAGAAAAACTCAAAATCTAAGTGTATAGTTTAAAAGAATCTCTTTATTAAGCCTAATATAGTATCACATTTAAAAATAAAAGTATGAAAGAGTTCTGGAAGGATTGTCACCAAAAGTGTAGTCAATTTGAGCTAAAAAAAATTTTTTTTTAATTTTTTGTTCCCCGGATCCTTATATTTTCTTAAATTGTATTGTTCTTTATAATAAATGTTAAGCCTCAATCAAATTCTTTTCACAAAATCCTTTCCCGCAAATTCTGTCACTGTACAGATATTGGTTAGAATCTTGGACAACTGCTAACATATGCCCTGAGTTTTCCTTCAAAGCATCCCACAGTCATTTTCCAAGTCAGATGCACTACTGTACAGTAAGGTCACCTGAAGTCACTTTTGTTAAGTGCATTTCCTATAAACAAGAATTAAAATATAACTTTGGTGAGGCCTGGGCTGAGATGAAAACTATACATATAAAGCTGTCTTACAATCAGGGTCTTAAGTTTGAAAGGGAACAAACACTGTTATGTAAGATACGGTTGCGTGAGACATCACAGTTCTTACCTTTCAATTAAAGTACTTCTTAAAAAGCTACATACTTATTTTTAAGTTAACATTCCTATGTTCAGTGAAAAATCAGCTTTTAGTTACTATGGGACTTGACAATTCCAGCAAGACAAAGCCGAACCTATTCTAGTAGTAAATAAAAAGCAAACGTCGTAAGATTGCAAATATTAACTGGTAAAAATGCGAATGTGTTCCAATCAAGAGCACACTTACTAAAAGGATTGCTATCTGGTCATATGGTTTTCATTACACTTCAGGATCCCTAATTAGTAGACTAAATGCAGCATTCACGTAATACTACAGTTCATGAAAAGAGTATATTCTTTTATTGATTTGTTGTTCATACATCTTGTTTCAACTTTCAATAATAAAATTCAATAAATTTGATTCCTTAATCATAAAAACTTGCTGTACATATTATTTACATGTTGCCAAAATCTACAGGCATAATACACATCACAAGTACTTCACTGACACTAAGCATGGGACTGGGACCATCACACAGAAGGGAATAGTTAATTAACATACATTCAAATGGTAAATTATAGATGTGCACAGTGTATTTGGCACTGCTAATATTGGAACATTTTTATTGTCAAAAACAGGCATTCTTAGGCCTTAGTCATGATGCTATTCACATTATAATCAGCTTCTAAACTTCAAACATTAACCAGTCAGCTTCAATCTACAATCAGACTTCGGAATGAAGTCAATCCCTCCAGCTCTTCTATATGCTCCATGCCCTCTGCTGAGTAGGTTTGCCTTGGTGTCTTTCCCGTTGTGCAGCATGTCAAGGAGAAACAGCTTAAAGAGAACTCATGATGTCCAACTTGTGATGATGACCTTGGCAGGAACTGAATGACCGGTGCTATTCAAGTTGTGGAGATTGCATTAGTAGTTGACCTCAGGTGAAAAGATTCCTGAATGCCTATATTTAAATTCAAATCCTTAATTTGCTTAAGCAATTATTCCTAAGGCCACAAAAGACGTGGGTCATAGGCTATAGATTTGTTTTGCTGTGTCATACTATGGAAAAAAGCATAATAATTCAACGCTTTATGATTTGTGGCTCTATTCCAAAAGGTAATTTCACAAACTTCATTTTAACAAACCTTGAATCCCCTTATTTCAATTGAGCCCAATAAATTTAATTCATTAAAGCTGTGCACACCCCAGATGGTCTATATTTATACCTATCATGTTTACAAAAGGTATTAAACTGCCTTTCACCCCCTGTGGAGAAAACAAATCAGAGGAACACACAGATCACAGTACAGGGGAACAAAAATGGGGATCTCTAATAACCTTTAAATACACTGTAGTTTCACACAAAATTTTGGCAATAAATTACGACTTTAAAATTTTGTAAAAAAAAAAAAAAACTGAAGTGCAAAGTAATGTCACTGGACCAAAATTCATTTCAATCAATTTATTTCAAGTATATTTTAAAAATCATAAATGGGGTTTGTAATCCAAAGCTGAAACACAGAGTCTGACAAGCAATCAGAGCATACTTTCCAAACTCATGTTCTTTGCTATTTTTCAGATTTCTGAGGCCTATTATTTAAACTGCTCTATTCTAAACATGCCTGACTCCTGTACAGTTGTTGATAAAAGTTTTCTGAAAACTATCCATCAAATATAAAGAATGGTTTCCATCCAAAGATTATCAGTGGAAAAACATTAAACATCTAGCAAGAATTTAATTCTGTCAGAACCAGTGCTGTTCTCCAGAATACAAGAGAACACGGACGATCAAGTTAAATTATGCTCACAGACTTTGGTAATACAGGTCTCCATCCTACCTAATCATTATGCGAAGTCATCACTGAGATTCACTGGGCAAAGAAAACCCCAGGAGCACTCGAGAGAGAGGAGCACGTTACTTTTGAGGAGAAAAAGCTGCCTTGGTAATGTCTCTCAAATGTTTATTTTAAATAAGAAGCTAATTGAAACTTTTTTTTTTAATGCTTTGGGTATGATATAGGATTCTACTCATTACCTAAGGTAAGAATGTGTCCTCTGGGAAATTTTCCATCTTTACGATGATCATTTCTTCATTTTTTTTTGGTTTTTGACTGCCTAATTCAATATTTAAATTTTTATATTTTGTACTTTAATATTGTTAAGTTTTTTTTTTTCCCCAAATGATCTTTACAACCCAGTCCAGTACTCTCAAGTCTCACTGCTTACTACACAGAAAAATGAAATGGACGGAAAACTGAGGAGGCTTGTCTTTGCTCTGCAGGTGAGCAAACTTACAACAAGGGAACAACCCAGAATCTCTGAATGTCCCTCAAAATGAGAATACTTCCACTAGTAAGTCAATATATTATTCTTAAAAATTAAAGTTTGGTCACTAAGAAAGACTGAACAGAAATGATCCCCTCCCACCACAAACGACCACACCAGCTCTCTCTACCCACCCCGCCACTCCCCACAAAAACAGAAGAGTGGCAGGAGCTGAAGCCTCTCCATCTGAAATCTCAGTTCCGAAGACATGGCCGCTACGGGCTTCATCTGTAGGTGATGTACTCATTCGCCAATGTGCCCCATTTATAAATTTATCTCCATACACACGTGCACGCACACACGCACACTCTCACTCACTCTCAAGTAAGACACTTTTTTGTGTTTGTTGATAAATTATGAGGAATATGAACTAGGTGTGTACAAGGTTTTATAGGTATTTTGTAAACATCAGAGTCAATTGGGTCCTTTTCTCCAAAAGCCTGAAATCACATTTGCAACCAGGAACCACTACTTTCCCAGGCGCTGCTCACAAGCTGCATACTGACGAAGGGCGGAGAAAAAGTCCTCATAACTGATGTTTAGGTGAGAAGGCAAAGAGCTGAAAAGAAAACACAAGGAGGGGGATAATTAGATGATACTCTATAATATGGGGGGCGGAGTGATGTACAAAAGGAAGTTAAGGACAGAAAAAGGTAAATTATATGCAAAACAGGCTAATTTTTCAGTCAAACTCACTGTGACACAGCTCAAGCAAAAATAGTCCCAATCTATTAATGCAAAAACCTATGTTAAGGTTAAAAGTCTGTGTATTAACAGTGTACTCAAAGTCACTTTATGAACTCTGTATGGTCACAGCAAAGGCAGTGCTATTGAGAGTCTGTGGAAGCCAGGCTTAGCCTCAGCCAGAGCTGCATGCACTCCCTCCCACACAGCGACGCAGTGAGCACCCAGTAACTGAGCGCAAGCAACCGTGCTGCCAACACTGTGGGAGCATTTATTCCACAAAGACAAGCAGGTGAAAGGCAGTAAGAACACATTATGAGGGTCCCTTTAAGTTCTTTAAATCATTTTCAAAAATTGAAAAAGCCCTGACTCTAAATAGCTTCACAATGAGGTTTGGAAATTCAAAACATTAAGGGCCAAACACAGTCAGATTACAAAACCCACATTCTGAATTCCAGTCACATTAAACATACTCTCACACTCACACACTCTTAACTCACGCATAATCACACACACTCACACACACACTCTCACATTCAATCACACACACACACAAACTCTGTCTCACACACACACTTATTCTCATACACACACTCTCACACACAAACTCTCTCTCTCACACACACACACACACACTCTCACTCACACCACCCTACCACTCCTGTCTCAGCTTGTAGTTTTCCATGACAGCTCTTTACTTCCTTCTTCCAACTGTCAGGAATTTAGAAAGTAGCAGCCAGTTTTTCCTAAACACCTTAACATCAAATGAAAATAAGGTCTGCTGCCAACTTTGTCTTACTGTCTCTATTCAAATGATATTGGGGGCATTCTTCCTAAAATTTGCTTCATGTTCCCCTTAAAACTCCAACACACCCAGTGAGGGGAGACTGAAGCTGGGATATAAAATACATAGATGGAAAAAACAAACAAACAAAACCCCCAAATCTCCAACACCCCTGTCTTCTTCCATGTTACAATCTGCCCTATCTACTCGTCTTCAAACACTGTGTGTGTGTCTCAGCTGCTGAATGCTTCTTAGCACGCTCATTCTAGGGCTGAGATGCCTCATCTGACATCATGGTGCTTAGTCTGCTGGAGGTACCAAAAATACAGGTAAAATTCAACAAAATATGCGTGCTGAGACAAATGTATAGACACAGATACAATGGACAACCTGTTATGTGCTAGGTATCTGTCACCTGTGCTATTTAAATCCTCAACTCTACATTAAAATGCCTATTTTAAAAAGTAACACATTAACCAAGCACGATTGCACATGCCTTTATAATCCTAGAACTCAAGAGGCAGAGGCAGACAGATCTCTGTGAGTTCAAGGCCAGAACAAGTTTCAGGATGGCCAGGGCTACACAGAGAAACCCTGTCTAGGGAAAAATAAAATTAAAAAAGAAAGAAAACAACAACAACAAAACAAAAGCCAACTTTCTTTTATTCAAAATCAGGAATCAACAAGTAACAGACTGCCTTTGTTTTGTATGTCTGATAGAAAAGGTTTCTCTTGGTAGCTCAGGCTTGTCCAGAACTCACTATGTAGCCCAGGCTGGCCTTGACCTCCTGTCCCTCCGTAACAGTCATCCTATTTGTTCATGTGCTGTCTGTGGTTATCTGGCTGCACTTGCTAAGGTGGGCGAATTTTAGTAAGTAGAAAGTTCCTGCATGACCTGGAAGACCTGAGATTCATTCTGGCCGTGTTAGAGTCTGAAAACCCTGATCTACGAGAGTGAGCTTATTCCCTTCACTAAACTCACCCCAATCACAGCTATGGGCCCTTCAATTGTCTTCTTACTTTATCCTTTCTCCAACCCAACTCTAGCAATAACAGCCAAATAAGGCTTCAAAATCACCATGTCTGTGTCACCTACAGGCTCTCCTGTGTCCACTCCCAGACTGAACCACCCAGACTCTGAAGCCCTCACCCCCATTTCATTCACACCATCCCTCCATCAGGACCAGTCCCCTGCATCTTTGAACAATACCCACTTGCTATGCTTCCTACGGTTACTATAACACAACATTTCTATCAGTATCAAATGCCTAAGTGGATTCCTACTTCTTCCTTGGAACAACAACTCCAGCACTCAGATGCTGCTCACTCCCATCTCCTGATAACTAGAGTCAACACCAAACACCCGCAGTCACACATTTCCTGTCCACTTCATCCACAGGCCCTTTTACCATCCACTTTACCACTCACGCATAAGCTCCTGAGCTAGAGGATACAGTACAGTGCAGGGATCAAAGAACAAAACAAACACACTTTCAGTTACTTACACGATCTCGGTCAATCTGATTTGCCAGGGAAGAAAGCCTAAGGTGCTGTCCACAGGACCAAACTTCAATACTAAATCAGGATCAGGAAAACCATGTGAACCTTGGAAATAAAGACATGCATAAAATTAATACACACACAAACATGTCAATTAAGTGGCTTCTTAGATTTCCTCTTCTCTTATCTGAAGCCTTATCTGAATGCTTAATAAACTTTAATTAAAAATAACTTTAATAAAAACAAACCTAAAAAAAAGACAAAAGAATATTCAGAGGGCAGAGGCAGGCAGATCTCCTAGAGTTTAAGTCCAGCCTGGTATCATACACCTTTGATCCCAGCACTCCAGAGTGAAAGAAAGGTAGGTGGATCTCTGTGAGTTTTGAGACCAACCTGTTCTATACACTGAGCTCCAGGTCAGCCATGGCTACACAGTGAGATCCTGTCTCATTTAAAATGAAAACAATGATGGTGGTGGGTGGGAATGGGGATCAGTTTTCTTTAAAGTCCGCTGGAAGTGTGGCCATGCTCCAGTGAGTATCTGAGCAACACAAATTGGATTTTTCTTCTATTTTGGGTGGCAGGTCACAGGGAGAGACCAACCTGGGAGGACTTGGAAGTGAGTCATCAGGATGTATTATGAGAAATTCCCAAATAATAAATTAAAATATGATGTTAGAAAAAAAGACTGTTCAATGTTAGGCAGAATATGAAAGTCTAAATATTATTTGATAGATTTTAATATAAAATTTCTAAAAAATGCAAAATTTAGTTAGTGGTTGCCTTCTGCTCTAGAGGGCCAAGTGAAACCTGCACACAGCTATAAAGGACTTTGGGAGTGGTGGCGTTCACAGTGTTCGGTAATACCCTATCAGCTAATTGAGTTTAAAATCTACATCAAGCATTGTAGGAGCAAGAGGATCAGAGCATCTGCTGTGAGAGTGTCTCCTAGTAATGTGAGATGCTACATCCATATGGTCTCAACAATGTACCTGCCTGAACATGAGCCAAACAAGGCCAGCAACAAAAGACATGCTAAAGTGCACAGGGGAAAGCCCAGGAGGCCTCAGCCCTACATAAAGAACTACAGGCAACTAAGGAATGCTCGAAGAAGACTTCCCTAGGGACGAGCACACAACTGGTTACACAATACCAAATGGTCAGTCCTGAAAACATACTCACAAGTAACATTATACAGACTGAGCAGGTCATGTGGGGAGGGCAGGGGTGTAACAACAATGGGGAGAGGGGCATGTGTAACAACAACTGATGCAACCCTGTGAATTTAAATGAGAACGTGGAGGGTAATACGGAGGATTTGGACACAGGAAAGGGAAAGGAGAAACAGTAGTCTTGAAAAATATAAGAGAATTTTCTAAAGTCTGTAAACATTTTCATTATACATTAGCAAACCCTGAAGCTCCTTGGCTCACCACTTCAATAACTTCCCAATGGGATACCTTAAGGCCACCTATATGCCACCCAGGCTACCATTTAGGACATAACCATAGATTCCTCTCTAATTGGGCTCCAAAATGTCCAAGAAATGGTCAATATCGCAGTAATTCTGATGAAACAGTCCTATGCAATAGTCTGCTACTCCCTGAGCCCCAACAGCTAACCAGTGACAGAAAATAGGAGGTGAGCAGTCAATAAAAGCAGTCAGCAAGCTCAAAATATAGAGCAAGTAAAATAACTGAGGTAGAAAATGCATGGTTAGTAAGCAAGTAAAATTACATTCTATGGTAACGACTCAAGAGTGAATGTCTTGACATCACAGTTACAGAAGCCATCAATGGACATTAATTTCTTAGAAATTAATTAATGTCTTAGAAAGTTCCTAAGGGCTCCAGAGAGAAAGAACAAACCAAAGGCTTTCACCAGCAGTATGGGGTGAGGTGGAGTGCATGTACATGTAGGTGTGTGCATATACATGAGATGCTGTGTTTTAGAAAAAAATGACACATACAGTGGTTTATCTGCACAGCAAACAGAACGAATACAAAAAGGAGGCATGGATAAAAGGCTGCATTTGGGGGTTTACCTCATAATAAAGTTCTTTAAGCAAAAGCCCAAACTAAAAAGGAAAAAGAAGTGGAAGAGGAACAGAAAAGTAAGACTAAAATCCTACTTCCAAGAATATTCATTAAAAAGAAAAATTCCTCAAAAACCATTTCCTTGAACCAGCAAGATGGCTCAGTAGGTAAAAGTGCTTGCTTCCAATCCTGGTGAGCTATCCACATTCACGTAGTGGAAGAGAAAAGCAATTCCAGAAAGTTATCCTGACTGCTGCCCAGGTGCCCACACACATACTCAAATACCTATTTTTTTAAATCCCTTTCTTTTATTAAATCTCCATGGCAAGTGCAAGGTCCATATCTTAAAATCATTTTCACATGTGGGTCATTAAACGTCAGAACTGTAAGGGGTATAGTAATAAAAGCTCCCCACCCCCCCAAGACAGGGTCTCACTATTTAGCCCTGGCTAACTAGCCTGGACCATAAAGATCTGCCTGCCTCTGTCTCCTGAATGCTAAGATTAAAGGCATGAGCCACCAGGCCTCGCAAACCGGATTGTATAGAATGAAAAGAACCAAAATATTCTCTTTCATCTGTGTCTTTGGGAGACAAAATGGAAAACATTCCTGACTTACTAAGTAAGCCGTCTAGCAGATCTACATCCAAATCTGTGGGTCTCCTCTGCTGCTGAGCTACTAACTGGCAAAAGTCCTGGGCAGCTCTCACAATATCCGCTTTTCCATCTTCTGGGGACAGCACCTTCACTGCTGAAGGGCAATTTAAAACTAGAGAAAAAAAACAGATAAGGTAATTTTTAACACAGTCTTCCATATTTATTCCAAAATCAGTTTTATGAAGTAAGCTCAGCCCAAACTAAGGACAGACTCGTGATAACCAGGAACCACTCGAGCCCTTCGGTGTCAATACCAAATACACCCTTTGCTCCTCTGAAAGGAGCCATGCAGCCCAGGTCACAGCTTCTCTAAATCCTCAAAGCAGCTTTGCATAGTGAGTAAGCCCTCTACAAAAGACCCTAGCCACAATTTTTGCTATCTAAAAATGCCATCTACACTAACAGTCAATTTAGTAGTAACATAAAAGAAAACTTCAAACTAAAGAAAACTGTGCTTCAGTGGAGTATGTGTGCACTGTCCACACACCTATCTGGCTCTGGAAGCGACTTTATAACTGTAAGACTCTAGATAACTGGTAATAATACAAAAATATTACATTAAACAATCTTTCATATTACCCTATAGAAAAACCAGTTTTGCATCAATTTATATACTCATTAAATTTACTATTATAGACGTATCTGTTCTTGGGGTTCTCTGTTCACAGGGCTATAAAATCTGCATGGTTAAATAAATCCTTAAACATGGATTCATTTCTATAATGTCAATTGCCATTCTATAATTTTCTGAATATTATTTTCTAGCAATATAATTGATTATAATAAAGACCAACAGAGCAAAATACATGAAGAACGAGACAAAATCCACCCTGAAACACATATGGTCATGTGCCCAGTTGCCCACATGTACTTACCTTGATCGTCTTTGTCATTACTATTTGCAAACTCTGGTGAGTATTTGGAACAATCTAGGCCCAAAAGTTCCTGTTGTTGTTTTAATATTTCATCCATCAATCTGGAATTATTTCTCTTGAATATACCTTAAAAAGAAAATTATGAGCAAAGAGATCACAACCAGTTAGGTGACCAGATGTTTGCTGTGGATACAATACTAGACCCAAAACAGGATGCATTTCAAATACAGCAGTAATGGCTAGTCTCAAACTAGAATCTAAAAGAAAAGCATGACACACAAGAACTGAATATCACACACTACGACTTGGGAAGGAATTTTAAGGGGTCCCTTACTTGAGACCTTTATTTACTGACATCCTAAGAAACTGAAATTCAGTGTCCTGGGGGCTGGTCTAGAAATGTCTTTACTCCTGATTACCGATCTAACATCTTTTCTCTGCAAGTTTATTAGCTAAATTAAATGCTACTGCCTCAATCTGATTTGTTTTGTAAGAGAAAGCAGTATAAATTATGCACAAAGTAAAAAATAAAATCAGAGCATAGCTGTTGAGAGGCCCTGCTGGTCAGGTCAGATGTTAGAGTCTACCATAGCCTGGCAGTTTTCTCTAGGCTTGGCAACAAGGAGGACTCCCTCCTCCCCAGGGAGACTTCCTGCTCTCTACCTGCCAGTGTCTGGAGAGTGTTCCTAGACACAGAGGACTGCCCTTATCTGAAAGCTGTCTAAAACCTGGTTGCCTGATTTATCTCTAGCATGACCTCTGGCACAGTTTCCTGCTAGAAGCCTTCTCCTAAGAATTGTCCTAGGAGCTTTGCTATAGATCCCTGTTGCCACATACAGGAGCCTTATGAAAGGACTGTGCCATTTAATGCAAATTAGACTTTGTTCCCTGGCTTCCCAATCCTATATATTTCCTACACTCTGGAATAAAGTTGAGCTGATTTGCTAAAGTCATCTCCCTGAGGGCTATCTCTGTCATATCCACAGTCATCCAAGCTCGGTTTCTAGCTTCTGCAGCCAAATATCCAGAGGAAGACACAGAACCACGCAAAGCTCAAAAAATTTAAACCCAAGTACAAAAATAATTTTTTTTAATCTTCCAACCATGCACAGCAGTTAAGATTTATGGCCACCACATCCCTTAGAGAAAAATAAAAGAGAAACTATATGACACCCATCTAACAATCTAGGTTAAAAAGAAGAGGAGGAGGAGGGGAAGGAGGGGTAGGAAGAGAAGGGAAGGGACCAGCAAGCAAACACCAAGCTGGTGATCTGAATGAAAACAGCCCCCAGAGGCTCAGAGGGGGGTGGCTTTATTTGAAAGTGTTAGGGGCGTGCCCTTGTTGTAGAAGGTGTGTCCTTGATAGAGGAAGTGTGTCACTGGGTGAGCTTTCAGGTCAGGTGCTCAAGCCAAGCCCAGTGGCTCACTCTCCTTCCTGCTGCCTGTCAATCCAGATAACTCTCAGCTACGTCTCCAGCACCATGCTTCTCTTCCCTCTAGGACGATAATGGACTAAACCTCTGAAACATAAGCCAGTCCCAATTGAATGTTTTCCTTTATAAGAGTTGTGTGGTTATGGTGTCTCTTCACAATTAAGATAAGCAGAAAAAAAAAAGTCTTCCAACAGAAGAAGGCTTATTACAAGAAGCAAGACTTGGGGGTCTCACAGATGTCTCAACAGGTGGGCAAAGGTGCTTGCTATGGGTTCAACCCCAAAAGTCCACATGGTGAAAAGAATCAATTCCCACAGTTGTCTTCCGACTTCCACACACATGCCCTGGCACACATTCACTGACCACACACACACACACACACACACACACACACACAAATAACAAGCTAAATAAATAACTAAATAAAGTGAAACAATTTTTCAGTGCAAGACTTGAACTAAATTCAATCTAGGAAATTAAAAAGATATCTATAGAGAAGCCATTAGACGGGGGAAATGTTAGACAGAGTGGGGTCTGGCATGCATAAAATACACACACAGACTGCTGATGCAAATGTTACGAGGAAAGGACTGAGATGCGACTCTAAGTTTTATTTCATACTTCTGTCCAAACAGATATTCGACAATGTACAAGCAACATCTAGACAGGCAACAGGCTACTACAGGGCCCCACACAGAATCCAGTCTGAGGACTACTATAGCCAACCTGAGTACAGAGAGTACGACATAAGAGAAGAATGAAGAGATGGCTCAGAGGTTAAGAGCATTGACTGCTCTTCCAAAGGTCCAGAGTTCAATTCCCAGCAACCACATGGTGGCTCACAACCATCTGTAATGGCGTCTGGTGCCCTATTCTGGCCTGCAGACATACACACAGACAGAATATTGTATAATAAATAAATAAATAAATAAATAAATAAATAAATAAATAAATATTTTTTAAAGAAAGAGAGAAGAATGAAGACCATCCTATGGCTTTTATCCTAGGTAGTAGAAGACTACATTTTTTTTTAAACTAACTTATTTATTTGGGTGGGAATGGCACACACAAGTCACAGCAGACACATGTGAATGTCAGAGGACAACCTGAAGGAACTGGCTCTCTTCTTCGACCAAAAAGTGGGGAGGGCCTTGAGAGGTGGCTCAGCAGTTAAGAATACATATTGTTCTTGCAGCAGACCCAAGTTCAGTTTCCATATCAGGCAGTTCAACCACCTGTAACTCTAACCCCAGCTGAGCCTATGTCTTCTTCTGGACTCTATGGGCACCTGCATTCACATCTACACATTCCCTCATGTGTGTGTGTGTGTGTGTGTGTGTGTGTGTGTGTGTGTGTATGATTAAAAGTAAAATAAATCCTTGTTAAACATGCAAACTTGAACAATGATAGTTACAGATGCCAAAAACCTCCCATGTACAAAACAAAAACATCTGTGTCACTTCAAAGACCAGATAAATATATAATATAGACATACAAATATCACAAGAGTCTCATATCTATGAGGATGAAGTCCAGGTCCGTCCTCGTAGCTCCTCAGATGGAGAGAATTCCTCAGCCCTCTCTCACTGCCCAGAGTTCTTGAGTCTAGTCATTCAGAAATCTTTAAATCCACTAGGGGGCAGAACAAGGGTAAAATTAATATGGCAAAATTTAGGGTTCATATTTAAAGGTATGCCAAGAAGTCTAGTAAAATAATGAGAAATTTCTGTGAGATTAATGTCAAGGCAGCCATGTTGAACAAATACTTGAATCTGTAAGTAAGAAGGTGTTGTTTTGTTCTGAATACGTCCAGTTCATTCCAACCACAACTTTTACCTCAAAGTTCTGTAAACAAGCAAATGCAAGCAGGGAGAAGACTCGACAGCCTTGGTGCCTACCTTTAATCCCAGCACTCAGGAAGCGGAGGCAGGCATATCTCTAAATTCAAGGCCAGCCTGGTCTACAGAGCAAGTTCCAGGACAGCCTAGGCTACACAGAGAAACCCTGGGGGTGGGGCAGGACACCTGGCTCTCAAACAATCAGAACAAGTTGGGGGAGAGAACAATAGCTCACACCTGTAATCCAGCACTTACGGAAGCTAAAACCAGTGTGACTACTTTGGGTCTGAGGCCAGCCTAGGCTACATTCTAAACTCCAGGACAGCCTATGACTGGGCTATGACTTGAGGCTGAGGCCTCATTTCAAAGGAAGGAGGGGTGCTGTAAAAGTAAGTTTTATGCATTTCGGGCCACGGAATGTAGAAAAGTGCAGAGTGAGAACTACAATGGATGAGGTAAGTGGGCAAGCGTGCAGTTCTAGACCTAAAGGCAGCACGACCTGCCCAGCCACCCAGGCGTCATCTCCACTCTGCAGCACCGCCACCTTCACTGCTCACAAATAAGCCAAGCAGAGCTCAGGCAGAGATGGTCTCTACACCCTCGTTCCTTTTGTCCACTGCCATAGTAGCTTCCTGTCACTGCAGCCTTCTTCATGACAAGCACCTTCTAGCACGCTTTCCTGCCCCTTCCAGAATGTTTCACTAGGCTACCAAATCACTCAGCTTTGGATACATCTCCACCTCATCCCATTCCAACTCAGTGTCTTCAATGGCTCCATGCAGTAACAACCCCTCAACATAAACACTGCTGTCTCTGCTTCGACAGCAAACGGGTAGAAATAATGCATGTTTAGGAAATAAATCAACCTATTTCTTTGTAGCTCTATAATCAACAAAATTAATCAACCTTAGGCTTCTCAAACAGATGTAGTCACCCAATCCCTACCCTTTACATGACCTTCAAAGGCCTATGCCTACACAATTCTCCCAATTCCTTACAGAGCAGCTAAAGTGTCATTTCCTTCCAGAGACCTTTCCCAGTGTCTCATTCGTCCCCTAATTCACAAGAATTTTGCTCAAATCCCTTAATAAACTTAATATTGCACTTTTTAAAGTAGCATTAACTTAACCAACCACCTCCATCACTGAACTTGATTCTTACCTGTGAATTTCTAGCTCATTTATCTTTTTCTCCCAAGTCTCCCTCTATATAACAGAAGTTCAGTGTTTACTTAAAAAATTGAATTATCAGTACACAAACTGCCAACCAGCAACAAAACCTGAGGGGCATGAATGGAAACTCTCACAATACTACTAAGTAGACACTTCCTGATTGCATGCAGAATTTACAAGGCAGAATGGCTGAGCCCTACTCAGAGAGAGCCTTGCTCTAGGCTAAGCTGGGCAGAGAACAGCTGATAATAAACAATAGTTTCTGCCCAAGGCTTATATGAAACAGGCACAGCTGACCCTATAGCTGACCACACTCTACAGCATTTATTTCACCCACAAAGTATGTGAGGATGACCAGTTTACGATTCTCCTCGGCAATCAGAATCTACACGCGTCACATGGTACAAGAAAGACAAGACAGAGGTGTTGCGGGAGGTCCTTCCGCCCCTCCAACCAATAGCTGCTGCGATACCAGCCCCTTGGGGCGTGGTCTCTCTCCCTTTAAAAAAGTGGCTATTTCCTCTGCTGGCTCTCTTCTCTTCCTGCTCCGCTGGAGACTAGACTCCCTTCCCGGTTGTGCAGATGGCTGTTGTCTGGGATTGTGATCTGTAAGTTTTTTTTCCCCTTTAAATAAATAACACCCTATTAACCATAACTCCAAACTGGTGTTGCCTTGTTCGTGACTTACGCCTTCACAGAGGGCTGGCTTTGACTGCCATAATTTTTCAAGAAATAGCACAGGGTACGTGGACGTTAGGTTTTTTCTCATTTATAATCTACCCTATTTGTCTTCTACAAGGTAAACTGATCCAAAAAATGTTGGAATGAAAAAGAGGGTGAGAATTCATATTTGGATTTAACCAATTTAAGGAAAACCCATCTGAAAACACACCTTTGAGAAAGAGAATATCGTACTGCAATTTAGCCAGGTATTTTAAGGCAGCCCCAGTGGTATAACTAGAACCCCAGCACTCAGAGGACTTTGGCACGAGGACTGAGGACTCAAGACCAACCTGAGCTACACGGTAAGACAACAACAAAGAGAAAGGAACTTTATCCTCCCCTTTAACAATAAGGAACTAGATTCAGGGTGGTCGAACAACTGTCCTTAGTGTTGGAAGGATTTGCTCTAAAATCTAGGTCTAAATTACTATCAGTCAGCCTTTATTATTCTTGGTGTTACTTTTGCTTGATGGGGGTGGGGTAGGTGCATATTTATGCAGGCTGAAGGAAGGACAACTTTGTAGAGATGTTTTTCCGCTTTGAAATGGATTCTGGAGATGCAACTCGGGTTGTCAGGTGTGGCAGCAACCACATTTAGCTGCTGAGGTGTCTCGAAAGCCCACAGTATTAGCTTTTGAAAAACTCAGAACTGTAGCATGTGGTGGTTTAAATGAGAATGTCCCACATAGGCTCATGTATTTGTACATATGGTCCTCAATTGGTGGCACTGTTTGGGGACGCTTCAGAGGTGTGGTCTTGCTGAAGGAAGTGTGTCACACAGTATTAGCACAGCAACAGAGAATTACTACCACAGCCACAGAAGGGACTAATACTTTCTTTCTATAGTGTTTTAAAGGATTGAGAAGGTTCACAGGGAAAACAAGTATTTGTTGTGAGATGTTTGTTTACACCGTGTGAAGATGTATTGTTGTGACTGGTTTAATAAAGAGCTGAATGGCCAATAGCTAGGCAGGAAAGAACAGGTTGAACTTCCAGGCAGAGGAACTCAGAATGAATCCAGGGCTGTGAGGGATACCAGCAAGACATGGAGGGAGTGGACATACAGAATGCAAGAAAGGTAAAAAGCCATGTGGCAGAACATGGATGAACAGAAACAGGCTAATTTAAGTTACAAGAGCTAGCTGAGAACAAATCTAAGACCAAGCTTACATAATTATTACATCTCCTTGTCATTACTGGGGAGCTGGCAGTCACAAAGAAAGTATTCTTGTAGAATCACCTAGGGATCTAATGTAAGTTTTGTTATGACATAAGGAATTTCTGTTTTTGTTGCTCTATAACTATCTTACAAAGGCTTGATTTCCTAAAGTTATCATAAACAGATTAGTGAAAGAGTCGTCTTTCAAAACACATATACATGTACACAAGCACACACATCTCAAATTCCCATGAAAGAATAAAATTTTATGCTAGGAAAGCTGCACCTCAGAAAAAAAATAGGTGTGTGTGTGTGTGTGTGTGTGTGTGTGTGTGTGTGGTGTTTTCTTGACAAACAAGAGCTATGTGCTTTGGGAGCCAAATGTGTCTCTTTTATATTCTAGGAAATGTTTGTAACTGTGGTATAAAAACTAAGTGCAAAGTTTAGACAACACTAGAATGCTCCCTGACCTTCCACCATGGCACACGGGAATGTTCCTACCCTTGCCCTGGTGCATGTGTACACAGAGCACTCTAGACTTCGCGGCAATGCAGTTCTTTCCTGCTGCTTTGTCACTGACACAAAATGTATCCTTCCCTGCTCCGTTCTCATGAATATCTCAATTCTGGTATTTTACCAAAAATGTTTCAGCTTATTTTGTTCAGGTCTCAAAATAGAGAAGCTGGTATTTCCGGAAATGGATAATATAGTTCAGAGGTAGAGCCTAACATGCACTAAGGCCCTAGGTTTGAATCCCAGGACCACATATGAACCAAACAATAAATCAACCAATCTTGCCTGTACTTCATAAAGGCTCTTGCAAAACTCATGTGACATATATAATCAAATGTATAAAATGACTATGAAATATATACTCAAATACTTAAAATACACATTTAACATATCTTAATAGATATGAATTTTCATAATTGTTCCTTCTGTAGTAACAATCCTTTTAAGAAACATCTAGCAAAAAGAATTCACAGGACAAAGAAAGACAACACTAAAAAAAATCTCTCCTAGGTGCCAAGCTCCTCCAAGCTGTGCAATTAAAGCAGTGTGTCATTATATACATGCCTTCAATTTAAATGCCTTTTATTTTCAACTAGAGATCTAAGTAAATTACCTGTTGGTTACCTTCGTTTAAGCTCTGTAACACACAACTATCACACTACTGGAGGAGAGTCTTTAGAGAAGAAAACATATACTTAATAGCACAATCATTTTAAATGAAGAATATATATATTAAAATTTTACGTGACTACTGCAGTCATAAACACAAATCCTTATAAGTCATTAAACTATTTTATTTTATTGGAGAAGCTCAGGACACCTCACACATAACAATTTTATGCTAGGACATTAACATACTGTAGCAAGGAAACAAACAGGACCGATGGCTTCGTGTAACAGCTTTAAGCCCTCCAACACAAGTATGCAGTTGAAGACACACAGACTTCCTCAGTTCCAGCTGCACATTTTATTTAACTGTCTGTTTCGTTAGCATCTGGATGAAGCACGGGACTTTTCACACATGAGGCAAGCACTCCTCCCCACCCCAGCAACATCTCCAGCTAAAGCTGCACGTTCTAAAACCAAGAACGTCTTCATAGCTCTGCTAATCTGCTAACAGTTAGTTCATGGAGAGCAATAGTTAAACTGCAGTGATTAGACAGGCATCCAATAGCTAGGGGTGGCCGTTTAGATCGGTGAGTTGGGAAACTAACTACCTGCCTTAAAACGCCTTTTGTGAAGTTTCTATCATTGATGTCAGTGCCATGACACAACACAGTCCATAGAGTGACTACTGTCTGTTTTCTAAATGATGAAAACAACATAAATTATAAGAACATAAATTAAATAAAATTTGGTTCAAATTCTAGACCTGTTTCCTTAGGCCATATGTCTCTTAGCGTTTAGATTCTCTAGAGGTACCTATTGTTCTTAGGAGCTCCAGGAACAGAGTAAGACACAGTCAAGACACACTGACAGGAGGTGATGCAGTATGAGACACAAGTCTGAGGTGAGGGTAGACCCACAAGGATCAGAGAGATAGAGTGAACTGGGTGGTGATGGCGCATGCCTTTAGCGCCAGCACTAGGGAGGAAGAGGCAAGTTGATCTCTGTTGAGTCCAAGGCCAGCTTCGTTTACAGAGTGAGTTCCTGGACAGCTATGGCCACACAGTAAGACCCTGAATCAAACAACAAAAAAAGAAAGGAAGGAAGGGAGAAAAGGAAGAAAGAATTTCCAGCACTCCAAAAGGAAGTGATCATGGGGCTGGAGAGATGGATCAGAAGCTCTTCCAGAGGTCCTGAGTTCGGTTCCCAGCAACCACATGGTGGCTCACAACCATCTGTAATAAGATCTGGTGTCCTCTTCTGGACTGCAGGATACATGCAGGATGAACCCTGTATACATAATAAAAAATAAAAATTTAAAAAAAAAAAGAGGTGATCACAAAAAAAAAACTAAATATGGTGTAATAAAAGGTACAGAGACCCATGAGAAATAGGTTGAGAAGGCTGGGTGGCACTGGGCAGTCCTGTTAGGGCTAATTTGAGAAATCACTACCCCAAACTATTGCACAGGACAGATTTACAAATAAAGAGATAGAAGCAGAAAGAACAAAATATTTTTGTTGTCTGGTTGCTGGATCTCATACAGAAAATACCTTGCTGACTACCCAAATTATCATTACATGCGAACAATGTGAAAAATGACGTGCGGAGGGGTGAATTTCGGGCCTCAGAACTACATCCATTAGGCTCCAGCTCCAACCCACGATTCATCTTGCATAGCCAAGCGCCAGAGTAGCTTTTGTTCTATGTTAAGGTCAAACTCCATCGTGCAGGGGCATCATACAAGAAGCTTGATAAAAACAGATGCCCAGTAAGTATGCTGAATCAGTATTTCCAATAAACATTTCAAGGATTCCTTCTCAAATTTCTCTAAACAACCATACAATAAGCAAGATACCAATGAGGACAGTACCCATCCAGACAACATGCAGGACTGTGTACTTCAAGTGTACAGATGAAAGTGTAACAGCCCAAAGACTATAACACCAAATACATTAAAAAAAGTTTTTAACACAGTCCCTATCATAATCATTTCCTAAGTCATAATCATATTGACAAAATAACCAACTCTCCTTATGAGAACTGTGAGCTCAAAAATTCCTGACCAATCTTCTAAGAAAACCTCACCTTCCAATGAATGAACACAGCAGAAATTACCATGATAAAAAAAGTTCCCATGTATTATAAAAAGCACGAGGTCTGAACTGCAGAGCTCAGGGCTGTGTGCTCAACTTGCCAAAGGCCCAGAGTTTGATCCCCAGAACCACCGAAATTAATATATACAAAACATATTTGAAATGTGATATTTTGGGATGGAGGGGGTGTTTGTGCATGTGTGTGCGTGTGTGTGCGTGTGCGTGTGTGTGTGTGGTTAGGAGGGAACCTATAGGGAAGGTAATGCACAATCATCTGAATCCAGGTATTTGGGCAGCACAAGAAGAGGGCATTAAGTAAAAAATAAAAACAAAACAAGCCACAAACCTGTAATCCCAGCACTAAAGAAAACTGGGGTAAGAAAACCTTAATGTACCAAGCCAGTCTACCAAGACCTGCCTCTTTCTAAAAAAGCAAGCAAGCAAAACCATCAATTCACAGGAAGAGACATTTCAAAGTACATAATACAATGGGTATTTTGGTCTAAGGATTAAAAACAATCTAAAACCCATCATAATTAGAATGAATGTTACGTAAATAGAGATTTGAAGTTGAAGAGATACAGGATGGAGAAAATAAAATCAATAAGCTTGTCTCCAAGGTGGCTGCCTCAGCTCTACCTTGAGGCATGAGCCATTTTCGCCACAGCTGAGAAGTAAAATCTATTTCCTTCACTCAAGACAGATATGTGACTTCTGCTTAAGCTAGGTCCTAAAGCCTTGCAGCTTTGGTCTGCCCCTGGAACACCTGATCTGGAGGC
Source organism: Alexandromys fortis (assembly GCF_014885135.2). Classification (NCBI taxonomy): domain Eukaryota; kingdom Metazoa; phylum Chordata; class Mammalia; order Rodentia; family Cricetidae; genus Alexandromys; species Alexandromys fortis. The sequence continues at coordinate 6,486,966 of NW_026067910.1, read as the reverse complement.
AATCTGTAGATAAGGAAGCTCAGAGTAGCCATGTGGGAACCATGTGAAGACAGACCTCTCTCCTAGTCCAGCCACTGCAGACCAGGAATAAAATGGACGACCTATAATAGCAGCCTCTGCCTTCACGCCAGTTATCTGACTGCATCTCCGTAAGTGACCCCAGGAAAACTGCGCAGCTGAACTAACACATAATTATTTTAAAACACTGAACTTTGGGATCGATTTCTATAAAACCACATATAAGCAAAACAGCTTCTGAAGCAATCATCTTACTTAATTTTCCAACATTCTGTTAAGGAAACTTATCTATTCCATTCACTGTTCCCAAGGCTCCATTCAAGGCTCAAAATCTTACCAAAGAGGTTGCATTTCCAGTTCACATATAGAGACAGCAGAGTGTTCAAGCTCCAAATCCTATCTACTTTTGCTAGTTCCAATGCAGATGTCATTTTCCCTCTTAGAACCACAAGAGGTTAACAGCGCTGCCAAGAGATTTTTGCCTTTTTCTCTCCCTGAAGTCTTTCGCACTCAGCATTTGTGATTCATGTATCAGTCTGCATTAATGTACCTTATACATCTCCTTGAATGTTATACCTCTATAGTACGGCAGGTATTCAGTGAATGCAGCATTTATGTCTACGGCAATACACATAAACTTTCCTAAGTACCTGTGAGCTTAAAAAGAAGTATTGTGGAGGAAATAGTATAAAGTTAAAATATCTTTGTCTATTCAAAAGTTTGGCTTTCTCCTTGGCCACCCAATCTAAAACTTTATCTCTTTCCTCACTGTTTCCTTTCCGCTATCACCTTCTATCCCCTACCTTACTTTTCCTGGTTATGCTTCTAAAACTATGTATTTTCTAACACGCTAACATCAAATACCAGATTTAGGTTCTGCTTTCATTTACTCCTGCATGCTCATGCCTGGAAAGGTATATTATTTATATATACCCAACTTGCTTGCTGTGTGAAAGAATCAGTCAAAAGCCAGGATAAGTAAATTGAAGCTCTCTTATTCCAACTATGAAATTATCGTCTAAAAATGCTTTTAAGTAGCACACAGAATCCTTCAAGTCCATTCAGTAAAAATGTTCCTTAAATCTGTTCAGTTCTCAGTCTAAACTTGTTCGAAGTTGACTTCTTTTCATGGCCAATCGTTTTCCTTCTGAGAGCACATGACAAAGTACTTGAGTCACATCAGAACCGCAGTAACAGGAATTGCAGGAACAAGGAAGTGTGATGTAGTGTAATCTCTGCTTGGAAGCAGTCGATCAACTCAGCTTTGTCTTTTCCTTCCTACCGGATATAAGTCAATCCGCATTGCTTAATGTTTTTAATTTCCATTTTTTATTGCTGTATTATATCCCTGTATGACTGACTGCAATGGTTTAAGCAAGAGTTGTGTGTGTCATCAAACAGTCTCCTGGCTTCTACTGGTCTCTTGAGTCTTTAGGAAGCTCTGTATTGTCAGTCTCTGAACACACCAAGCTTTACCCTACAGGGCCATCATCGGTTCAGACAACAGGCTCCTGTGCTCCTTGGTAGCCAGGAGAGAGTCACTGATTACTACTTACCCTATCCAACCCTGCACTTAAATATCGGGCTGGCAAAGAGTTAGAGGTAAAACCCAGGTTGCTCCTCTAGGGCAAGCAGGCAAGGCAGCATTTCCCCCGCACCGCAGCTCTAACTCATCCTTACCACCACGGCTTTATCTTTTAAGGAAATACCACTGCATTGGGGCTTGACTGAAATTCAACTCTGACATTTGGAGTCTCCACTCCCCACCCCCGTTCTTCAATGCCCTACTCAAATTTCATCTCCTCTGCGCCAGCCCTCAAGTCCCTGTCTTCAGAATTTCTCTCCTTTCTAGTGGTAACTTTACCCCCCCCCCCAAACGTCACCCATCACCTAGGGTGTCCTCTCTCCCCGCCAGCCTGAGAGCACGCGAGATGAAGGCAAGATTCCGAGGAATATGTTTGGCATAGGCGTGTTGCCATGCAGTACGTGCTGAATTTTGTACTTAAGAAAAGTATGATGAAATTCATGGCCTCGATCAGAACTTACAGGAAGACAACCGCATCAAGTCCCGTACGGGCCACTAAGGGTAAATGATCACACATGATCCCGAGCTTCAGAGATCGGGGTGTGCTTTTCAAAGACTCAATTCAAATGTCATCTACCTCCAAAAGCTCATTTGGAAAACCTACGATATGGCTCATGTATAAATCCTTCACCGCCCGGTCGCACTTGAGATGAATGCACTGAACCCCTTTGAAGAGACGCTTTGAAGAATGCACAGACCGGTTACAATTATTTCCCCGTTACTACTTTTGTGACCTTGGGCAACGCAGTTTATGTTTTTGAATGAACGTCAGCTCCCCCTTCTGTGAAACAAAGCCAAAACAGATACCTTAACTGGGCATAAGTATTTTTTTAATGTAAAACACACACACACACAGCAAAATCTAAAGACTCGGCCAACGTTTAATAAAACTGATCTCCCTTCCTCGAAAGCGCTGGCACTGTGATTTAGACTTGAACTCGCAGGGCCTGGCGGGCGGCGGCCTCGCAAGGCGACCTGGAGCAAACTAGCCAGAGGTGTAGTCCTCGGACTCGGAAGCGTCCTCGCCACCCCGCCTCCCACCGGTCCTCACCTTGGTGGTCGTAGACGCTAATGTAGGAGATACCCACGGCCATACACCACACCACGAGGCTCGCGATGTCCGAGTAGCTGGGCTCCTGCTCCTCCTCGGTGATCACCAGGCCCATGTGCACCGGCAGCTTCTGCAGGGAGCGGCCGTCCGCGCGCCAGCGCAGCCGGGGATGGGTGGCGACCGGCCCGTGTCCCCCGTGAAGGTGCCGGTGATGACGCCGGTTCCTGCCGCCGGCCGGGGGCTTGCGGAGCGTGAAGACGAGCGGCGCTAGGACCGCGGCGGAGGCGGCGCGGCAGCACCGCCGCCAGATCCAGTTCCAGGTGCCGAAGCGAACGCGGAGCCAGGAGGCGAGCGTGCGGTGCAGGCAGAGCAGCGCGTGCAGCACCCGCCACACCAGCTCGTACAGCCCCGTCATACTCCCGTGGCGCTCGGGCACCGTCTCCTCCCTCCGGCCCACACTCGCGGCGCGACGGGGTCTTATCCTCCCCAGCGGCCGGCGCGGGCCATCGCTCCGCGGCCCCCCACCCCCCGCGCCCGAGCCCCTCGCCACTGCCAACACCTCACCTAGCCCCCGCCGCCATCTTCCTCCGCCCTCGGCAGCCCCGCCCCCGTTAGTACATGGACAGTTCTGATTGGCTGCCGGGACGACTGGGAGGCGAGGCTGGAGTCGCCACTAGGCGACGTGGAAGAGAGTGCGCTTGAGAATGAGGCGGGCTCGGGACGCTGGCGCCCCCTGGGGGTCGGGAGGGCAGCGTGCCAACGCCTATGACTTTTTTCCCCGGTGTAGTGTCCACAGAGTAGTAGTGGGTGGATTGAGCTGATCCCGAGACCAGAGGATTTGGGCATCCGGTGTTGTCCATCTCCTCTCACGGCCATGACAGAAAAGATTCAATCTAAGTAGGAGCCGGGCCTTTAATCCCAACACTCGGGAGGCAGAGACTTGCAGATCTCTGAGTTCGAGGCCAGCCTGTTCTACAGAGTGAGTTCCAGAATAGCCAGGGCTACACACAAAGAAACCCTGTCTCGAAAAACAAACAAAACAAAAGTGTTCTAAGCGAGTTGGAAATTACAGAGAGAATCCACCCGTCAGCAAGTGCAGATGTTAGAAATCAACCAGGGTCCCCAAATAGATGCTCCCAAAGTCTAGAGTCTTCTTGGAGAGGTCTCATCACAGTTTGCTGTCCAATCCTCCCACCAGAATAAAACTTCCCAGAGTGGAAATGAGGACCTTCAGACCTAGAAGCAGAACTGCCATGGCATTGTTACGGTCAGACTCGGACCCTGTCATCCCTAACAAGTCACATGCTGCCCATCCTCAACAGACCAATGAAGCAAATGACAGTGAAAGCAGAAAAGGGAAATCGATTCAATGTTGCGGGACTGAGAAAAGGATCAGAGTATACACACACACACACACACACACACACACTTACACACATGTACACACACGTGCACGCAAGCACGCACTGCCCATCTTATATGGCTTTTCTCCCATAGTTCCTTAGTGAAGTTCAAGTGCAGATAGAAAACAAGAGGTATGCATAGCTAGGAAGTCCTGGTCAAGGTGGTGTACCAGCCACCCACCCATCCTTGTGTCAACCTCAGTCTCTTCCACAAGGAAGAGACTTTTTCCAGAGAAAAGTCTTCTGGCTCCAAGTTCTAGTCTTTTCCTTCCCTCAGCATGAGAGCCTTGTGGAAATTCCAATTTCTTGGGGTCCATTTTGTTTCAGTAACCTAACAGCAAAGATCAGGGGACAGAAGTGTCTCTGGAGTTTCTTCATCTCTTCCTGAACCGTTGCAGAATCCTTATGGCTGCCCACCACCACACGTGTGTAAAAAGGCTGTCCACCACCTGGCGACCCAGGCTCTTCATTCATTCAAGTAATTCCGACCTCCAGTTATGAGTTAGGTTTCAGTGGATGGGAAAAAGGCATGATGCCTTAGTCATGAGCTTAGTCACCTTGGTCATCTGATGTAAGGTGACCTCTAGCTCTGGTATTTTACAGCTTCAAATTCTAGCAAATCTTCACTTCAACTAATCCTCCAGGCCATGCTGAACCTCCCTGCAGCGCTTCTGGACCATCCCTGCCTCTTTTCTTTAGCCTCTTCCTTCTGAATTTTTTTCCCAGCATGGTGTTACCCAAATCCCAACCCATTTCTCATGGCTTACTTTATATCGTGTGTGACTGTAGCATAGGTGGGTATTATGTTTTCATACAACTATATAAATACATTTTTGAATCTGTGTAATACAACTAGTTTTTGTTCTCTACAGCCCCCTTTTTCCCACTGGGAAATGTCTGCATGCCTTAATTGTATTTTTTAACCATTGGCTCCTTTTCCAGACAGCCTCATCTCCGTTTGTAAGACTCGCTTTGCTTTAGTTCAAAACTTGAATCTCTTCCCTCTTGCAAGTATTCCTGCCCTTGGCAGCTCAGCCTGAGGAAGTGCCAGCTAGGGCCGAGGGGCACCCTGCACACTTCTCTCCCTTCCGGTCTGCTAGGTACAGCTCTTCTGATAGTAAAGGGAGGGGAAAGACAGTGGCCAGCAAGACGCAGTCTTCCCCACTGGCTGCCACTTAATGTTCCGCAGCCCAGATGAACTCCTGAGGAAGTCTCTAGACACCCATTGCTACCTGGCTAACTGCTCTGGAGGCACCAAGCCTGCCCCTGTCAGCCAACACTCTACCAAGTTTCTCTGATGTACTCAGTACTTTGTCCCCAATCTTGCTACTCTGGCAAGACCCCAGCCATCAATCTCAAGTCCTGTTGGCCAATTCTCAGATCTGCAGCAGCGTTAGTAATGGCTCTCCTCCTAGAATAGCATGCGCAGGTAAACAATCCCTCTGTGTCCCTTCCTAAGGGATTGAGCAGTAGAGGACCATTTTCGGCTTTTGCGCGTCTCAGTAGACAGAGATGGAGTGTCTTATGCAGGACAGTTCTCTGTGTCACTTTGAACTGATATATTTCTTCCTCTTTCCTGGGGGGTCCTAGGCGTGTTTAGAATGGAACACTGTAACATTTAGAATGGAACACTGTAACACCGAGGTACTGCCCTCAACAACCGGGTCTTTGTTCTAACACCCACCCAGAAATGATACTCTAATACTATAGCTTAGCAAATTGTCCAGATGATAAAGTCCAGCACAGGCCCCTTTCTGGAGTGCCCCGCCTGCAGAGGAAATGAGACATTTGAAAGTGAGGTACCATGCTCCCAGGACAGCTTTTGGGGATAGACTCATCTTGAGTCCTAGACTTCTGTTGTCTCCTCCTGCCTACCTAAATTAAAAGCACCTTGTGTAACTAGGTGTGTGGGTACATTTTGCCTCATTAGACTGAGACAATAGAAAAAGTACATCCAAGGTACCACGGTCTGGCATGGCCTGCGCACCATGAATCTATCTATATCTGGCAGTGGTTCCCAGCCCCCGGCTCGTCTCTCTACTCAGAGAACGCCTTTCACTCTCAGCTGCTGTTCTGAAAGAACAGAAAAAGCCACAGTGGGGCCTCCTGCTTCATTTTCTTATTTCGTTGTTTGCCCCCAAAGGAACTAATATAACGTTTTAAGGAAACTGGGGTTTCAGAGCATAAAATCTTGGCTTATTAAACACATTTAACCTAAGACAGCCTAAATTTGACCAGGAATAAAAGTAATAATAATCATGTATACTAATGCGGCCTGAAATAGGCACGAAGTCCCAAATATTTCAGAGTCAATATTTTCTTCACTTTTCAGTTATAAAATGCATTATTTGAATTCTCACAATGAACAAATGATCTGTGTAGGCAGGGGAAGTCATTTTGTTTTAACAACAACAAAAAAAAACAGTTGGCAGTTAATCAGAAATAGTGGATAAAGGGGCTGGCAAGATGACTTGGTAGTTAAGAACACTGGCTGCTCCTCCAGAGGACCAGGTCCTATTCCCAGTGCCCACAGGGCAACTCATCACCTTCTGTAACTCCAGTTCCAGAGGATCTGACGCCATCTTCTGGCCCCTGTGGGCACTGCATTAGCGCAGTATGCCCCCATACATGCAGGCATATATATATATATATATATATACCTATATGCATTATAATGTATATAGGTGTATACATTTAATGTATATGGGTAACACATACCTATATACATTTAATGTATACACCTATATACATTAAAATGATAATAAATAAAATGTTCAAAAATAGTTGTTAAACTAAAGAATGATGACCAAGAAGCCAGGTTCTGGCTCAGCAGACCCGATTCTACCCCCTTAAGCCCTTCCTCTCCTTCCTATGACTTCATCCAAGGAGAACTAGCTCTGTGGAGGTTCCTAATGATGTTCACAGTTCCCAGTTAACCATGTTCCTGCGCTCTGATTGTCCTAAGGACTAAAGCAGCGGTGTGCTTGGATTGCTTCCTGTGTCTGGTTTGTGGTGAGTGCTCAGGAGTGTCATCGGCTGCAGAAAAAATCAATGAGTTAAAATTCCAATCCATGTAATATCTATTCCAGGGAATTGTAACCACATGACTGAATTCCTACAAATAGCCTTTAACTTGTATTTTTCTTCCTCCACTGCATGGTAAAAAAAATAAAGCGTCGTAAGTAGTAAAAGAGAGACAGTGTAATCTTCAGTTGGTTACATCCACCAATAATTTGTGCGACCACGGAGGCTCAACAAAGTGCTGAGGTTTTAGCTTCCGTGGAGCATGCGCACCCCGGCTTTGGATGACCCAAGGCTGTAAGGCATAAATCTCGGCCTGATGGGCCTCACGCTGAAGCTGAAGTAGTGTGTTTAGGTGGCCGTCTACTGTTGCTTTAGCAGCTTTGCCAACTCCCGGAGCCCGACGACACCGAGCAAGTGATGAGTAGCTTCGTGTTCTCAGTCTCTGCGGTGGTGATGTCCTAGCCGCAGAATCCTCAACCCATGATGCCCCATGTGATGTCACCTAGTGGAGTTGGATCCTGGCCTCCTGCACACCTTCTCTCTGGCCTAGCCTTTGGCTGTCTCTACCCTCCCCTTAGCTGTTGTCCTAAACTTGCCCGAGTGTTGTCTCTGGACCCCCAGCTGACTGGAGGGAACTTAGACCTTGCTTTGGGGCCCTGCTCCTGCTTTGACAGAGGATGAAACCACAGACTTGCCTTTTGCCTTCCCTCCCTCAGCCACACTTACGTGAGACACTGTTCATATTTCTGAGTATTCATGTGTTTGCTTGTAGAAGCCATTGTAAAATTTTCCACTCTGAGAAAAAAAATAAATAAATAAAAAGACATGGCCCACCTTCTGGGTCTTGAAGAGCAAAAAAACAAACAAATAACTAGAATGAAGATTATTTAAAAACACAGTGTGTCACAGTGTGTCACAGTGTGTCAAATGTGCCATTACCCAAAGGGAGACTGAAAAACTTAATGTTTGCAATTAAGTTGGGAAACCTAATGTTGGGAAACTTAATATTTGTAATGACATCCTTGGTAATAAAAGCTTAAAAATTTCAAAAGAAAGAAAATTAAAATGAGAAGAAATACATGGAAGCCGCATACTGAAGTTGTCAATTTTTTTTCCTGGAAAAGAAAAATAAGATACACAGTCCAGGCAGCACCCGTGAAACCACTGCCTCTTCCAGCTGCAGTATCTTCCCAATAGGAAGGCGTTCGTAGCTGCTGGGGACTGTATTGACACACCACTGTTTCCCACACTACAGTTTACGTAAGGGTTCACTCTTGCTGGTATCTACTCTGTAGGTTTTGAAAACTCTACAACGCTTCCCTTGTGTTATAATACCTACACCATTGCCCCGAAAGTTCTTTATCCTCAGCTCATCCATCCCCCCCCCCTCCAGCGAAATCCTGGCAATCACTTAATCCTCTTACTGTTTCCACAGTTGTCCCCTTTCCAGAACATTCCACAGTTGGGGTTACACAGGAAGTAGGCTACGATACTGCCACCTTTTACTTAGTGTGGATTAAGTTTGCTCTTGTGTTTTCATAAGTCATTTCTTTAGAGTGTTAAAGTGTTCCACTGCCTGAGTGGGCTTATCTGTCCACCTGCTGAAGGGCATCTTGATGACCTCCAAGTTATGGTACTTATAGATAAAGATGTTGTTCAAACCTACTTAGGTAAATACTAAAAGAATTTGATTCTAGCTCAGCTAGGTTAGTGGATCACATGGTCAGGGTAGAATTTTTTTTTTTTTTTTGAAGAAAATGTCAGTACCCATAAAATAATTGGGTAAGATTTTCGTTGGGAGTCAAACCATCGATTTTATAGACCAAGTTGACAAAAAATCCCAGATCTTGACAATAATAAGTCTTTCTCTACAAGATCATTGCCCATCTACTTCTTCAGTGAGTTGCTCTCCGGTTTCTTTTTTTAAGTGTACATTTTTTGCTCATGAGTATTACACTTTTTTTACTCATTACTCATTCTTTTTATTCACTGGAGGAGACAGAGAGCTGGAGATTGAACCCAAAGCCTTGCAAATGCTAGGCAAGCGCTGGACCACTGAGCCACAACCACTACCATCTCCTTCAAGTTCCTTCTTCCATTTTTCAGAGCTTTTCAGCCAGACATTAAACATATTTTGTCAGGCTTATACATAAACATTGCATTGGAATTCCAACATAAAACAGCACTGTGTTCTGCATTTCAGATTCCACTTGGCAACTGCTGGTCCACAAAGGAGCGATCAGTGATCTCTGTTAAGCTTGAGTCCCACAACCTTGCTGCGGTGCCTGGTTAGTCTAGGAGCATCTCTCGTGGATCCCCTACATCTGCAGCTCTGCCGTCTACAGTTTCTTCCTTCACAACCAGTGGGGCTTTTGCTTGCCTTTCTTGTCTTATTACATTAGCTAGTACTTCCAATATGATGGTGGAAACAGAGATGAGAGAGGACGCCTAGGTCTCGTCGCTGACCTTGCAGGAAGAGCTCGCAGTTCCTCACTGTGAAATGTGTCCTTTGCAGTTTTTGTAGATGTTCTTTGTAGAGTTGAGCAAATTTCTTTTCATTTCTGGAATAACGATTCAAGAGAGATTTTATTCAGTGTAGTGTGTTATCAACATTATACTTTTACCCTTTTGCTTTTTTTTTTTTTTTCCCTCATCCCTATAAAGAAACAAATCAGTTGGTGTATCCCTTTCCATACCTAAGAGAACATTTCACTCCTGGCAACAATCTTTTTGATAAAAGCATCTTCTTGCCAACTTCTGGCATTTTTTTTTTCAATTTATACACATTTTAAACTATTTTTGCCTTCCCATTACACTTGGTGATTCCCTAAAAGTATGTAGGTAAGGAATAAACGCTGCAGTTTGGGTCAATCTTCAACTACTTTTCAAGGCCATCTAATCTTGATTTACATATTTAAATTAGTTTGTTCGCCCTTTAGATCCATGACTTAAACTTTATAAACCCATACATAACTTATACATGCTGCCTTTATTTCATATTGTAAATGATTGCATTTTATGACCTTGACATTCTTATTTTTTATTGAAGCCTTATTGTAGCAGCCATATATGTCAGCAACTAAGGGGAGCAAACTGGAAAAGCATGGGGAGCAAGCCGGAAAAGCAGATCAGTTAAGCCAGCAACTACCACTCTCCTTCGTACTTAGCATTATTCACTTCTAACTTTTGAAACAGGACCTCATTGCTCCCTAGGCTCACCTTGAACTTGCTAGCGACTGAGGGTGACCTGGAACTTCTGATCCTTCTGTCTCCTCCTCTAGAGTGCTAGGATTAAAGCCAGGCGCCACTATGCTTGGAGTTTACAGTGCTGGGGATCACATCTCAGATTCCATGAATGCTAGCAAATGAGCTACATCCCCAGTCATGCACCTTGGTTTTGTTTTTTAGTGGTGAAGCAGAAATTTAAATACTTCTCAACAATGTTAATTTTTTACCCTTATTTTCATGTGGGAGACTTACTGCTCCCTGGATCAGTTTCGCCCACCCTGTAGCGCTTGGCTTCTCCTGCTGTTCTGATCTGTCAAATTCCAACTCTGCAAGGAGTTATTGCTCCATTGTTCCCGTGTTCTGAACATTCTGAATTTTCTGATGTCGCAGTTAGGGACTTCGTGCCTGACCATTAGACCACAGTGAGGTTGCCTAATGAGTTGCCTAGTAACCTACATGCACAAGGAAAATTTCCTCCTTTCCCTCACCTGGATCTTACCTGGATTATTCCCTTGAATAAATGAAACTTGATCAGAATCTTGTCTTGTCTCCATCTCTCGTGCCTCTTGCCCCTCTCATTGTCACTCCCTCTCTAGGGTCTCCATTGACTTACATGCGGGCAGGGGCATTTTCATAGTTAATCTTTTATTCACTGTTCCATTTTGTCATTTCTTTTTATATATTTTAAGTATTTTATTGTATAAAATACATGTATAAATCCTTTCTCCATTTCTTCTCTTATTCTCCTCCACTTACCCTCCCAACTTCATTTGCTTTCTTGATCTTATATTTTTAACAGCTACTGAGTCTGTTTAGTGCTGCCTGTGTGTGCATGAGGGTAGACATAGACTGCTCGTTCGTTTCTTGGCTGTTGGTAAAGGTTCCGGGGCGTCTGTCTCCTTCAGCAGCTACATGGCATCTCTCTGTCTCCTCCTACTCTCTCTCTATATCTCTGTTCAGATTTCCCACCTGGATTTACTCTACTAAACCATTGGCTGACACAGGTTCTTTAATAACCAATGGCAACAAAATGTATTTATAGCATACAGAGGGGAGTCCCGCGTCACAAGAGTAGGAGAGCATGGGTAGCTTCTCAGGGCCTGCATCACCAGAAAAAACGATTCTTCCTCCTCCGACAGTGACTAACTGACAAAAGCTTCTCAGATAAGAGTGGGACTTCGTTAGCCTCACCCCCACCCATGTTGGGATTTGAGCTGGCTTGAATTTGTACAGGTCCTGTACCTACAGTCCTAGCCACTGTGAATTCATGTGTGCAACTTCACTGTCATGTCTGGAAAATCTCTTTCTGCAAATGTCTTCTCCCTCTGACTCTTACCTCCCTTTTGTCTCCCTCTTCTGCTATGATTCTTGAGCCTTGTGGGAGTGGGTGTGCTATAGATGTCCCATCTGGAGTTGAGCACTCCACAGCCACTCATTCGCTGCACAATGAATAGGTATGGGTCTCTGTATTAATTGTTATCTACTGTGTGAAGGTTGAAAGATGCACCAATCTCTAGCTCTAAAGATAAGGACTTAAAGGGCAGTCTTTTCCTGTGTCCATTTGACAGAATCACAGTACTGGATTCCCTCTATGTGTAGTAGTAGGTGGATGCTTGTTTGTTCCCTGACTGCCCAGACTCCCAAAATAATCACACAGAAACTTTATTATTTAAATCACTGCTTGGCCAATCACTTAAGCCTATTGCTAGTCGGCTCTTATATCTTTGGTTAACCCATTTCTATTATTTTATATATTACCACAAGGCTCATGGTCTACCAGCAAGGTTCCAGATGGCAGCTTGCATCTTTCCCCTCTGGCGGCTCCATGGCGTCTCTGACTCCACCTTCTTTCTCCCAGCATTCAGTTCAGTTTTCCCTGCCTACCTCTATTCTGCCCTGCCAGGCCCAAGACAACTTCTTTATTAACGAATGGTAGTCACAGCATACTGAGGGGCTCCCACATAAAAGCCCTACTGGCCAATAACTGGGGAAGAGGCGATCCATACCTGACACTGAGCTTTTTCTTTAATAGCTATATTAATTGACTGTCTTCTGCTGTGATAAAATTACCACCCCCAAGGCAACCTAATAAAGGAAAGAGCTTAGTTTGTCTTATGGTTCCAGAGGGATAAGAGGCTGTGCTGTCAAGAAGGCATGGCACCAGGAGGAGAAAGCTAAGGGATCACATATTTAACCACAAACATGAAGTAGTGCAAGAACTGGAGGTGAGGCGAGGCCATGAGCTTCCGAAGCCCACCCCCGAGTGATGTACTTCCTCCAGAAAGTTTGTACCACCTCCCCAAACAGCTCCACCAACTGGGGACCAAGTATTCAAATAACCTGAACCTATAGAGAACATCGCCCATAACCTGTCATGTCCAGGGGCAGCATTGTTCACCCGTTAAAGGGCAACACCACTGAAACCCATAGAAAGCGGGAAACTAGTAAGACACCATAGAGGGATATGAAAGCTTGAAGGAGAAATGAAACAGGAAGGCTTCAAGGGGGGTGTACATGGGAAGGCAGGATAGTGAGGGAAGACAGTGACACTAAAGATCTTTGAAAATGTAGAAGCCACCTAAAATGTGTGTGTGTGTGTGTGTGTGTGTGTAAATGGAGCTGTCATTTACACACTTTACAACTTGTTTTTTTTTAGTTAATTCCATTGTATAGATAATCATTTATATGGTTTTCTGTTGATAAACTTTGGGTTTTTTACTTTTTATTACAAATATTACACGAATATCGTTGTATATAGCTTGTTTCTTATGCAGATGCATATAAATAGGATACATTCCTCGAAATGAAGTTGCTGGGCAGATATGTTCATGAAAACCCTTAAATTATATTTTTATCACAAATGGCATATGCAACAAATACGTAAGCCACAAATGGCAATAGTGTCACTGTATACCCACAGTCTTTACACTTTCAAAGGCTCCTAAAGAAAGGAAATGACGAGGAAACTGCTTAACATTCCCTCCTTAGGACTGAATACAACAGTGGAGGGAAGGGTTTTCTTAAAATTCCCTGGTGACACACATGTAGCCTAAGGGAACCATGGGAGAGCGAAAGAGGACTAAAGGAAAGGGATGACAGTGGGAGAGGGCGAGGGGCAGATGTGCATGAGAGAGGGAGAGACTGGGGGAAGAAAGGGACGGGTGGGAGGGGTAAAGCGGCTCGGAGAGAGATGAATATTATAATAGATGTGCATGGAGCTTTCACAATGAAACCCATTCCTTTGAGTGATACCTAAAAACAATGAATAAAAAAATAACCCTTAACAGTACACAGCCTACTTTGGAATTTCACTGTATTTCTAGACGAATCATTATCATGAGCTACCTTTTAAGTAACTCACGGACACTTGAGGCCTCTTTAAGCAGTTTTCAGTGGCTTTGTGATTACTAAGAGAAGTCAGTGCTGGATGTTTCGCCCAGTGGTGGAGAACCTGTCCCGTTTGCACGAGGCCTTAGGTCAACCCCCAGCATAAGAAATAAAAAGGAAAAGTGACCAAGAAGAAATAAAAAGCTTAAGCCTTACAAACAGTGATCCAATCCAGGCTTGTGAGTGGAGGGTATGGGAAGAAAGTAGCTGAGGTTGAACGACTGTAAAGCATTATCTGAATCCATACTGGAACCATGAGCACCCCACGGTACAGACTCTTGTCTCTGATGGTCTTAGCTACTTCTCTGTTTCTGTAGCTGAGCACCTGACAAGAAACAGCTTCATAAGAATAAATGAAAGGGTTTGTTCCACCTATGGCTTGAGGGTATAATCCCTCATGGTGGGGAAACCACAACAGCTGAAGCAAGAGGGCTGCTACTTGCTCACATCTGGGGGTATCAGAGGAAGGAGAATGCCCTGACTTAGTCCTTTTTTCCTTTTATTAGGTCTGAGCCCCAGTCTATGAGATGGCATCACCCACATTCAGGGTGAATCTCTCTCCAATTAATCCTTTTTGGGAAATGCCCCCCTAGATTGCCTGGGGGTTAAGCTCCTGCACAATTTTAAATCCAGCCAAACTGACATTAAATATTGATCATCAAGGTGATTACCTGGACATCTGAATAATAGCTATTATGTCAAGTCCTCTATATTGGATTCCTAAGAACAGTGTTTAGTGGAAAATTTACAGAGGATATTAAAGTAAAATTTTGCCTTAGAAAAAATAGGAAAATATAAGATATACCATTATTGTTTTTGTTATTATTATTAGTAGTAGTATTTCCCATTATCAGAACTGGGTTGTCACCAGTCACAAAGCTTATTCTCATAAATTGTGCTTTGAGCCATTTGTGTCCTCCCTTTCATTTTGGGTGATACTTCGGCAATCATTTGATGGAGGAAGGTCATTGGTTAATAAAGAAACTGCCTCGGCCCATTTGATAGGCCAGCCTATAGGTGGGTGGAGTAAACAGAACAGAATGCTGGGAGGAAGAGGAAGTGAGCTCAGACGCCATGCTCCCCTCTCCTGGGCAGACGCGATGAAGCAAGCCGCCAGGTCAGACATGCCTGAATCTTTCCCGGTAAGACTGTTGCTACACAGATTATTAGAGATGGGTTAAAGCAAGATATGAGAGTTAGCCAGAAGAGGCTAGATATAATGGGTCAAGCAATGTTTAAAAGAATACAATTTGTGTGTTGTTATTTTGGGGTATAAGCTAGCCAGGCGTCCAGAAGCCAGGCTGTGGGAAGAGGCCCGCAGCTCCTACAACAATCATTCAGTTTTCAACAGTCATCAAACAAGTGCAAGTATATTATGGAAAACAGTTTAATTTCTGGGTCACTTATATGCACAGTAATGAACTCATTGATGTGTATGTGTGTATTTGATTAAGCAAATTTAACTGAGTAAATTACCTAATTAACTAAAAGATGTTAGACATAACTGAACTACAGTCCTTAACAAAACAGAGCTTTAAGTGTGTGTGTGTGTGTGTGTGTGTGTGTGTGTGTGTGTGTGTGTGTAGAAGTAGGAAGGGTTGTGTGCGTGTGTGGAGATGTAGTAAAGGTTATATTTCTGTGTGTATATATGTTATATATATATATATTGAATTTATGGGTCACTTATAAGCACAGCAATATACATACATATATATATAGTGTGTGTGTGTGTGTGTTTAGGGGCCTTTAAAAATGTGAAGACCATTGGTATTCAACTATTGTGTTTTGTGGCTTACATATTTGTTGCATATGTCATTTAAGATAAAAATTGAATTTAAGAATTTTCATAAGCCGGGCGGTAGTGGCGCACGCCTTTAATCCCAGCACTTGGGAGGCAGAGGCAGGCGGATCTCTGTGAGTTTGAGGCCAGCCTGGTCTACAAAGTGAGTTCCAGGACAGGCTCCAAAGCTACTACAGAGAAACCCTGTCTCGAAAAAAAAAGAATTTTCATGAACATATCTTCGCAGAAACTCCATTTCTAGGAATGTATTCTATTAATATATACATCTGCATAAGAAACAAGCTATACACGTGATATTTGTAATAAAAAGTCAAAAAAAGAGTTTATCAACAGAAAACCAAATAAATTAATATGTATACAGTGGGATTAACTCAAAAAAACTACAAGTTTTTGAGTCATAGAATCACTCAGTGCTGGTAAAATTAATGTAACTTATATAAAAGGCCTAGAAGTAAACTGGGTCTGGATTCACAAGCCTGTAATCCCTACTCAAGGAGTTGGGGGCAAGAGGATCACAAGTTCAAACCCTGCCTGGGCTACAGATTGAGTTCAAAGCCAACTTGGTCAACACAAGGAGATCCTGTCTTCAACTTAAACATTTTGAAAGAACTGGGAGATTGAAAATTGGTAGAAAACTTGCCGAGCAAGCCCAAGGTTCTAGGCTCAATCCCTACACACGCACACACGTGCATGCATGCATGAATGCTATGTTGGAAGGCTGCACTCAAAATAAAAACAGATGCAGGGCTGGGGAGTGTTTCACAGTAGAACCCTTATTCAGCAAGCATCAAACCCTGGATTCGGTTCTGGGGAGCACTGAAAAAAAAAAAAACAATTCAAGCGTGACCAAGCCCCAGCTCCGAATTTTCCTGTCTGTGAGCCCCTCCAGGCCAGCTCCGTCAATGACTAGCTTCATTCTCAAACCCTCGCAGCTAGAAACTGGGACTCCCCAGGAGGTGTTAGAGCACAGAAATCATTACACATCACACATAACTAATCTTTTTTTTTTAAGAGAGAACTATATAGGTCTACCCTGTGTAATAGCAAGGAAAATTGTGTATAAATTCTCTGATTGATGTATTTCTGTGTTGAGGAAGGAAATGTTAGTGTACTAGGGAATTTCAGAAACCAAAATATACATAGGGCTCCTCTCAAAGAATTTCAATTTTCATAAATATTTTGAAGAAAGAAAATATAAACATAAATCAAATAAAGTAAAACCTGTGTGAAATTTTAATTTAAAACATGCCAGTGGAGAAAGGTCTACTTTTGGTGGCCTCTTTGCCCAACTTCCTGACCCCTATTTATTTTCTCTGCCATGAGGGATATTTGATGGAAATCTTTCCTACCTATGCACAGATAACTCTTTACTAATGAGAACAAAAACTAACTTTGAATGGGGTTTCAAATGTATTTACAAATAGAGTGTACCCAGAAATGGACAGAGAAAAGTACTGTTCTGCCATCTGTGTGCTCCTATTTACAGACAAGCAACCAACCCTCAAGATGCAGCTAACCAGAAGGAAGGCACTGTGGAGCCTGTGGTTAACTCAGAGAAACTGAATGTTATAACTCAAAGCACCATGTGGCGACATCTGTGATAATACACCACTAACTCACACTTCCTCTTCTGCATTTCTTTGGGTTTTGGTAAAGACCTTGTGGAGTCAACTAGGCCAAATGGCCTTCCTGCCCACTGCCTCCAAGGGTAGAAATCTTGCAGGGAGGAAAACAGACTCCGGAAGTACTAGAGAATACTTTATTCTCCAGAGAGAAGAGCCTTGGAGAAGCTAAGGATGTCTCCGATGCATGCTTCTGTGTCAGTCCCTCAAGCAGTTTGATCCCTAGCTCCCATACTCAAATCCACCTCACCATGCCACCATTGAAATGATGGAACTTAGGAGTAGAGACTAGTTAGAGAAATTTGGGTGACAGGGGGTTAGTTGAAAGCCATGTCCTGTTGGTTGGCTCCCTTCTCAAGTCTCTCTCCTTCCTGACTGCCGTGAGGTGAACAAGGCCTCTGCTACATGGCTCTTACCACACACCCATGCACTGATGTCTCAGAGACCACCAACCAAAATAACCCTCTCCTGCAGCTTATCTGTCTGTCTCCTAGGAGCCTTGCCTACAGCCTGCTGTCTGTCTGTCTCCTAGGTATTTCACTCTCCTGAGAGGAAGGGAATACGCTGTTCTCACCAGACTCCCCAGCTTCTCCGTTTACTCTGTGAATTCCTGAGAATTGTTCTAGTAACTTAGTCATTCTGTTCTCGTTGCTTATATTAGCAGTTTGTAGTGTAGGCCATTAACAGCAGTTTCATATAAAAACGTCAACAATTATTTGGTAAAACAAAATACTCTACTTAAGGATCGTTGATTAACTTTATTTTATTTTTTTATAATTTTATTTGACATTATCTATCTAGGTTGCAGACTAAAGCACAAAATTGTTTCAAAGTAGGTAACACATCAATTGTTTCTCCCCCCCCACACACATTTTAACTAATCTTAACCCTTATTTCACCTTCCAAAAATACAAAAACCACTTACAACGGAGGCTTGCATATCTAAATGATAGCGTCTTTCTGAGAGTGAACATTAAAAATCATTTTCTAAACTGAAAACAAAGCTCATCACTAATCTATTTCGTAATCATCGTCATCATCATCCAGGCTGAGCCTGACTCTGGAAGAGTCTTCCAGTTTTGATTTCTTCTTGATCTCTTTGCTTCTCTCATTCTGGTGTAAGTGGTGCTCTCATTGTCTCACGATCTTCTTGGAAGACATCCAGCTCTCTCCTTGTCGCTCTGCTGGGGCTGCACACTGCCCTCCTTTCACGTCGGTGCCCTTGGCCTTCAGGACTTCCCTGGCACGGAGGAGACTGCAGGTGCAGTTCCAGGGGTTTCCGTCCAGGTACAGGTGCCTGAGCCGGGGCAGCCCCTCCAGGGCCTTGAGGTCTAAGGCGGAGATCTTGTTGTTCCTCAGGTTCAGAACCTGAAGTAGTTTGAGGTCCCTGAGCTCCCTCTCAGCCATGTCCTGGATGGCATTGCCCTTGAGGTCCAGCCTGGCCAGGGTCTTAGGGAGCCTGCAAAGTTAAGAAACAGGAGGTGAGAGGAGGATCCTTCCATCAACCATCGTTCAAAATCTCCAAGGCAACGGACAGCAGCCGCTTTTCTATACAGTTCCGTCTCTTCTCAAGGCAGGAAACGGAGCTGCATCTTATGACGTATGAAATTACAAAATGATTTGGTTTTAAACTTTAAAGCATTCCTCTCCCAAAGATATGCTAAAAACTGTTGAGGAAATCATCAGTTGGTTTCTTTTCAGAAACAATGTAATGAAATGTAACAAGTTTAAATAATGTCATAACTCCAGCCAGGAAATAATAGGAAACATTCATAAAGATTTATTTGCAAATGTTTGTAGCATATTGAATTATAATAGCAAAAACCAACAGAACACTAATGTCCAATATTTTAGAAGTTATAAAATAATGAGCTAATGTGTGATTATACAATATTATCATGAAATTTAAATTACTAATTCTATTTAAAGAACTTCTATGACTCAAAATCTAGATGTCATTAAAAACTGATAAGTCACTAAACCTAAAACATTTTGTACTGCAAACGCCTTGTTCAATGTTAGAGGAGAAAAGAAGAGGAAGCCTCTGTAGCTGTGTCACGGACAAATAACTCCCTAACACAGGAGGCATCTGAGTGCTGAGACCATCTGAAAACAACATGGGAGGCAGACAGGAAAGAGTACGGAGAAGCTCGCTGCTCAAATTGTTAGAGTCCCTTTGGGGGAAGGGGGAATCGCTTTTTGATGTTTTGTACTGGCTACAGATATCACACTACACAATAAAAGTTCCTTTCCAGCTCAGGAAAAAAAAAAAAACTGTACATATTAAAGACAATTCTTCCTAGCCGGCAGTGGTGGCGCACACCTTTAATCCCAGGACTGGGAAGGCAGAGGCAGGCGGATCTCTGTGAGTTCAAGACCAGCCTGGTCTACAGATAGAGTTCCAGGACAGGCTCCAGAGCTACACAGAGAAACCCTGTCTCGAAAAAA